>NC_073238.2:45850833-46159444 GCF_029281585.2 Gorilla gorilla gorilla | reverse complement strand
GAAACATAAACAAATTTTGTGTTTATATTTGGGTCCCATCCCCAAGATATCTCATGTATACGCAAATATTCTGAAATCTGAAGAAATCCAAAATCCTAAACACATTTTGTCCCAAGCATTTCAGATAAGGGGTACTCAACCTGTACCGTGTTTTGGTCATTTCCTTGCTTCCCCTCCCCTTACTTGCATTCTCATCCCTATCCTTACCCTCCTCCCTACCCTCTTTCCACTCTCAGTAGGCCCTCAATGAATGTTTGTTAAATGTCCAATGTCATGTTAGCATCAGAAAGGGAATCTTTTTTTTTTAAATTCTAATTGCCTATGGTGATGACATACATTATGAAATTTGGATATTAATTGGCCCATATAGCATATGTGCTCTAGGGCTTTGGGACATAGTTATAAGAACATTAGAGAATTATATTAACACTTCCCACACTTTAATAAGCTGTGTATTGAATTCTACATCTAAATGCCTGGAATTTAAAAGTTAGTCTCATTCTAGGAAAGCACAATATTAATATTTTAACAGTAAAGACACTAAATACTTGGAAGAAGAAGAAATTTAATATTCAATATAGAATTTTTAATCCCTGAGGAGGTAATTTACTATTGATTTTAAAGGTCTTTGAAATCTTTTGTAAATCTTCCTTGTTTCCTTTTCTTTTTCAATATCTTCTCTTAGGCTCATTTTTTTTCTCTTTCACAGGTTTCTGATAGCTAATTAACACCTCAGCATTACAATTCTGTTTTCCATAAACTTCTGTGCAGAAATCTGGGGAATTCAAAAGAACTGGGGAGTGCTGATCTCCCTGGAGTCTGAAGCCTGGAGAAACCATCCAGAAGGCTGAAGCTATTCATCTCGAAGGAGCAGATGTTGTCCCTCCCCAAGGAGTTATTATGGGTTGGAAGAAATGAGAAAATGAATATAAACAAGTTATTCTGTGAATGTTATCAAATATGATCAGCACCAACCAAATAGAGCTCTAAATGAGTAAGTATTCTTTACTGATAGAAGCAAAAGCAAATGAACGTTATACTTTTCTAAATACATTCAGAAGCAAATAATTTGAGCGAAAGCACAGACCTAATTGGGTCATATATGATAGCATGGGGAAAACCGTCCTAGAGAAGTAGAAAGTGTGTTGCTAGGTCAGCTTAGCTGGTTGTCATCCATCAACTCTACCCCCTAGCCATGGCTTTGGAGACTTCTCTAGGAGGCTTCCTCCTTTCCCAGGTGGCTAGGCAGAGTCACAGAGACAGTGATCTAATGTCCCTTAGGATGCTTATGGGACCTGTTTCTATGGGTGCAAAGCCAATCAAGGATAGGACTGGAAAGGAACCGAAATGCTTTCCTGCTGAGCTGTCTGCTAGACCCTGGTATTTTCAATCAGCTAGCCTGGGGTTTCTTGCTGTTTTAGGACAATCGATTTACCTCATGGCTAAATTTCAGGAAAGGAACCATACCAGCAGATAGTGACCACAGAAGTGGTAGCCTGATGAAAAAGAATAATTTTGGGTGTTGTATAAATGTAAAAACCATGAAGTTTTTTAAAAATAAAAAAAATTCACTTGCATACACTCTCTTTGAAAAGTTAGTGGGCAGCTATTTGCTAGCTGAAACAGAAACACTTGATTATGTTGTGGATGAGTAGGGAAAACGTCGTGCTGGAGGTGGATTTGGAGCTGACAATAAAGGATTAATGAGGATCAATAGTCCGAGAATGAAAGGGGAAGACAGACATTCCCTGTTGAATAAAGGGCACCATGAAAGTCACAGGGTGTAACAATGTATATATGTTTCAGGAAAAAGCAAATGGACTCCATGTGGTTGAAATGTGGAGAGGATTTTGAGAGATGAAGCTTGAAATACAGTTGACCCTTGAACAAGGTGGGTTTGAACTGCAGGTGTCCACATATGCACAGATTTTTTTCAACCAAACATGTTGAAAAATACAGAATTCATGGGATGCTAAGCCCACATATACTGAGGGCTGACTTTCCCTATCTACCTTCCACAGAGTATGCACAGGTATACATGGGAGTCCTGGAATCAATCCCCTGCATGTACTGAAGGATGACTGTGTATGTTTCTTTTAACCTAAACTTCCTGTACTAACTCTGCCTTTGTATATTTCCAGATTCCTCCTGCCCCAGAAAACTAGATATGTACTTAAGAGAGAAAAGAAATAAGCTTGAAATATTTTAGCAGTTACCATAGAGAATAAGAAAAAAAATTCATATTATATGCAAGGAAAGTCAAGCATGATATATAATTATTCAGAATCAACCACTAAAAAGGCTCTTCAGTAAAATAAAGAATAGTTATCCTGAAGGCAGTGATTGTTTTGACACTTAATTGGGAGGACAGCCAAAAATTAAACTAGGATTATAGCCCTTTCCTTTCTTTTGGAAGATTTCATAGTGATTATTCAGAGAAGCTGATGTTCACAATTCTAGTTAGCTTGAGTGATGGTAAAATAAAATAAAACAAAACCCTATGGATGCATGTGTGTAAAGAAGATTGACATAAAAATCATGATCCATTGTTTAATAAATGACTTGAAGCCTTTTCTTGATGTAGCTAAACTCTCAAAAATGAATTTTGGCCAGGCGCGGTAGCTCACGCCTGTAATCTCAGCACTTTGGGAGGCCCAAGTAGGTGGATCACCTGAGCTCAGGAGTTCGAGACCAGCCTGGCCAATATGGTGAAACCTCGTCTCTACTAAAAATACAAAAATTAGCCGGGTGTGGTGGCAGGTGCCTGTAATCCCAGCTACTTGGGAGGCTGAGGCAGAAGAATCATTTGGACCAGGGAGGTGGAGGTTGCAGTGAGCTCAGATCATGCCATTGCACTCCAGCTTGGGCAACAAGAGCAAAACTCCATCTCAAAAAAAAAATTTTTTTTAATTACCCTTTTTAATTTCCTAACACTCTTTGTTTTTGTTTTTGCCTGTTCACTAGACTAGTTGAAATAGTTTCATTTCTTTCCTTTACTTTTTTATTTTTCTGTCGCATGACCTGTAAGAATGATATTCCATGGCACCAGGAGTGGTTGAGACTGAAGTCACCAAGGTATTGATCTCTGAAGAATCCTGAGGGGTGAGTGCTCTAGGGAGATGGGAAAAAATAAAAGTGAACCCCAGTTTTCCAAAGCAAAATGCGTTCATTTCTGCAAAGTAAGACTGATGAACCTGACAGTGATTCTGAGTGAGGGTCTAGAATGGGTTATTCAAAGTTTGCTCCTAATAAAAAGTGAAGACCAAGAATCCAGCAGAGATTGTTGAAGAATATATCGTCAGATCGTCCAGAAACTTATTAGACTAGTGAATATGTGGCAGAGACGGCTAATTGTTCCCCAATAAACATTCTCCCCATCTTTTTATTAAAAGCACCCACTGAGTTTTAATTGGGAGCATGATGGCTTATATAGAGACTCCACTTTCTGCACTCCACTGTGGCTGGGTGTGGCCACATGACTAGGTTCTGGCTAATGGGGTGTAATAAGGAGCCATCAGTCTGGTCCCTGGATTGCTCCCCTCCACTTTCTCCTTCCTTGTTCTGCAGTCCGAAAGTGGTGAGGGAACGTCAACCAAGCAGTCAGAACAATACCCAGGGGATGGTGGAGCAACAGCTTAGAGGGTCCCTGAGTCCCTGGATGGCCACATGAAGAAAAAACACCTATCTCCCCCCAGATGCTGTATGTTGAAGAGAAATAGGCCTGCATTTTATCTGAGCCACTGCATTTTTAAGTCTCCATGTGATAGCAGCTTAGGTTATATCCTAATCAAGAAAACGTGTACTTTAGTAAGTCATTTGCTTAGGTATCTTATGATGTACTTCTATACAAAGAGAAGAAATGTGTGCAAGAAAATTACATGAATTTGTAGCTGGAAGAATAATCTTACTCCAGTTGTCCTGATTAACCTAGGTTTGCAAACTATAGCCATCAGATAGAATTTTACCCTGCATTTTGTTTTCAGTACAGAATGCTTAAAAAAATTACAGTTTTTTGAGTGCTTTTAGGACAGTATGTACTAACCACAGTTCTCAGTGTCTTACTCCTGCCTCTTTGTTAGTTTATTTATTTATTTATTTTGAGACAAAGTCTCACTCTGTTGCCCATGCTGGAGTGCAGTGGCATGATCTTGACTCACTGCAACCTCTGCCGCCCAGGTTCAAGTGATTCTCCATAGAGACCGGGTTTCACCATGTTGGCCAGTCTGCTCTTGAACTCCTGACCTCAAGTGATCCACCTGGCTTGGCCTCCCAAAGTGCTGGGATTTGGGATTACAGGCGTGAGCCACCACGCCCGGCCCTCTTTATATATTTCTTTTTTTCTTTCTTTTTTTTTTTTTTGAGACAGTCTTGCTCTGTTGCCCAGGCTGGAGTGTGGTGGCACGATCTCGGCTCACTGCAACATCTGCCTCCTGGGTTCAAGTGATTCTCCTGCCTCAGCCTCCCAAGTAGCTGGGATTACAGGCTAGTGCCACCACGCCTAGCTAATTTTGTATTAGTAGAGATGGGGGTTTCACTACATTGGCCAGGCTGGTCTCGAACTCCTGACCTCAAGTGATCTGCCTGCCTCAGCCTCTTAAAGTGCTGGGATTACAGGCATGAGCCACCGCACCTGGCCTCTTTGTATATTTCTGTTCCTTGCTTGGCTTCTGAAGGCAACTGAGTTATTAGAGTAATAGACTATGCTGCTGTTCCAAATACCCCTGACAATATTGTGGCTTAAAAATGAAAGAAGTTTGTTTTTCTCTCACCTAAAAGCTGTAGGTAAACATTCCCAGTCAGTAAGTAGCTGTACCCCAAATGGTCATGCAGAGCCTTGGGTTCCTTCCAACAAGTTGTTCCCTCATCTTCAGCTGGTTGTTTGCATGATTGTGGATGAGTCACAATGAATGACTCCTGCTGTCAGGAAAGGAAAGCAAATCAAACAAGCAAACATGAGGGAGGCATGGACCTATTTTAAGTGTAGAGTTTGGTGAGTTTTGATGAATATATACACCTGTGCAAGCACCACCCAAATCAAGATCTAGAATTTAGGTTGTCAACTTCTTTTTTAAATTCGTTGTTTTGATGAAGATACTTTGCCCCTGAATTTGTGGATAGCGTTAAGCCAAGAAGAATAACAATCACGTTGGGTAGCATGAGAATCCAAAGGCATCTTAAGAATCCAGGGACATGAGATGAATATAATTTAGTGGGGGTAAGTGCAAGCCTTGCCCTTGAGTTAAAAAATCAACCTCAGGCTCGGCAGTGGTGGCTCAGGCCTGTAATTTTAGTGCTTCGAGATCAAGGTGAGAGCATTGCTTGAGGCCAGGAGTTCAAGATCATCAGCCTGGTCTACATAGTGATGCTACATCTCCACAAATATTTTTTAAAATTAGCTGGGCATGGTGGTGTGTGCTTGTAGTCCCAGCTACTCAGGAGGCTGAGGTGGGAGGATTGCTTGAACCCAGAAGTTTGAGGCTGCAATGAGCTATGATTGTGACCAGCCAATAACCAGAGTGAGACCCTGTCTCAAAAAACAAAAGTAAAGAAACCAAAAGTCAAATTCACAAGGTAAAGAAAAACATGCAAAACAAATGTGTAGCTTAATAAATCACATAAGAGAGTATTCTTGTAGCTACCACTCAGCCAACTAATCAAGAAATGGAACATTTCCAGCCCCCACTGTTGCAATCACAGCTCCCTCATATCTGCCTTAAGTAACCACTAGCCTGACTTCTAATAATTACTTCCTCACACTTATTTATAGTTCTATCACCTAAATAAATGTTCTTCCTTAGGTATTATCATTGAATCTTCCCCATTTTATAATTTGATACATCTTTTTTAGTCTACAGATTCCTTTTCTTTTCTTTCTTTTTTTTTTTTTTTTTGAGACAGAGTCTCGCTCTGTTGTCCATGCTGGAGTGCAGTGGCACAATCTTGACTCACTGCAACCTCTGCCTCCCAGGTTCAGGCAATTCTCCTGCCTCAGTCTCTTGAGTAGCTGGGACTATAGGCACGTGCCACCATGCCCAGCTAATTTCTTCTATTTTTAGTAGAGACGGGGTTTCACCATGTTAGCCAGGATGGTCTCAATTTCCTGACCTCACGATCTGCCCGCTTCGGCCTCCCAAAGTGCTGGGATTACAGGTGTGAGCCACCACACCTGGCCTACAGATTCTTTTTCTATTCCTTTACTTTCTTTACAATTTTTCTATTGCAAAACTGGCACTTTTTGACCAATAGAGTTTCCCACAGTTGTTGACTGCATAATACTCATTGTTCAGTTTAACAATTATCTCTGTCCTCATTATTGCCTGCAAATTCATAACTGGATTCAGGTACTTGATCAGACTCAGGTTTGGTTCCTTTGGCAAGGAGGTGCTAGTGTTCTTTCAGCAGGAAAAATATATTATCTGGTCATTTCTCTTTTTGTGGTTTCAAGCACTGTTGATATGTAGGGCCTAAATCTATTAATTTATTAAGGGTTTCAAAATAGTAATATTACATTTTGGTCATTGTTGCTTTATTGTTTTACTTGTATTACTTTTAAGAAGGTACACCTCCTCTAATCTATAATTTGATTATCATAAGTATACAGTTAATATAATTAAGGCAAATAAATGTACAGTTAATGTAATTAAGGTAAAACAAATGCTTGCATTTTTATTTACCAGTCTTTTAAGAAAATTGTTTTCCTAATATCCTCCAAAGGTGACTAGTTTCTTTGATAGCATTATAAAGTCTTAAGTTTAAGCATGTTTAATAAGTGCAGAGTTAGGCAGTCCCCAAGACCACCTTCATTTCTGACACCAAACACACTGTTCAGGGGTTTGCAAGACCACCCTCCTTGCTGATACCAATTTCAAGTCTAGGGGTCCCCAAGGCAACCTCCGGGTTTGAGAAATTCACTGGAAGGACTCACAGAACTCAGTGAAGTCTGTTATACTCACAGTTATGGTGTATTATAGCATAGTGATATTCTGGAAGGGGTCCAGATTAAAGTCAGTCAAAAAAGCAGCACATAAATCGAAGTCTAAGTAAGCTCCATGGGTAGATCTTTCATTTGTCCTCTCCCAGTGAAGCTGTGGACAGTGCTACATGCTTCTAACAGGACTATCACTTTCTTCTCTTCTTATAAGGTCACTAATTTCACCATGAGGGGTCTACCCTCATTATCTGCTCTAACCCAAATTGCCTCCCAAAAGCCTCATCTCCAAATACCATCGCACTGGGGATGAGAACTTCAACATATGAATTTTAGGGGGACATAAACGTTCAGTTCATAACATGGGCTGTATAGATGGGTCACAGGTGGTTATCAACTCCCTAAACATTTATATTCGAAGTTTTATATGGGTATGTTCATTTTCCTAGTAAGAGTTTTGGTTCTCATTGAAATCCAAAAGAGATTACTAACCCACATTTTAAAAACCACTTTCATAAATTATGAGCTCCTCGCAAAAGGGAGCACATCTTACTCCCCCTTTCAATATGATGATAAATGAATGAATAAATGTTTCTCTTTTTTAGAAGATACAAAGTAAGAAGAATGATTTGAAAAGATATAAATTTTTCCTTCTTTTTCTATTACTGTTTTATATGATTTTCCTGGAAATTCGAGTTTGTGGAACAACTGTGAGTTTATTTGCCATGAAAATACAGAACCAGCTGTAGAGAATATGAAAAGTGATGGGCGTGGGGGGTACTGAAAATAATATATAGCATGTATGTGGGCAAATGGAAATCTTGCAGGCAAGCCAAGGACAAGTATTTCTGCCATCTTTTCACCTTTAAGAAACTTCAATTGATTGTCTTGGTCCACTTAATCTATAGCAACTTCTTTACTTCTTCCAAATGATGTCATTCTAATGATGGAATAAAACTAGAGGTGCTGCAACATTAATGATTAATTCAATAAAATGCAAAGCTGTCTCAGGACAGGCTTGGGGTCAGGGTGAAGTGTTTCAGATTTGAATCATCTTAGCTAGCTTTGCAGATTCAGTTATTTCCAGCTAGCACTTTTCTGCTTTCATTAGATTAAAAGACATGTGACTGCCGAAAGAACCATGTATATGCTATATCCTAAAACGTAACTGCAGCATTTCCAGCTCTAGGTAGGTTCCTGAAGCTTTGTGTTCTGCACCCACGGCCTTCAACATGATTCAGAGCTGGGACTCATTGAATTTCAAGAGCTGTAATAAATTAATCCTCAGGAACATTAAAAATAGATAGACCAAACTCTGGAGCTCTGCTGAGAAAAATTACATGTATACTTGTTGGCTAGGCAGCCTAGAGGGCTCATGAGGGAATTGGCCAGAAGGGAAAGGCCTGTGGAGGTGAAAATCAGTGCAGCATTGTTCCTATATGAGCACACAGTGTAAAAACCGCTAACAGCATGTTTCTATCTTAACAATTTATTGATCTGAAATCAGGTTAACTCAACAGCCTTATTTATTTATTTAGAGATGGAGTCTCACTCTGTCGCCCAGACTGGAGTGCAGTGGCACAATCTCGGTTCACTGCAAGCTCTGCCTCCCAGGTTCATGCCATTCTCCTGCCTCAGCCTCCTGAGTAGCTGGGACTACAGGCGCTCGCCACCACACCTGGCTAATTTTTTGTATTTTTTAGTAGAGATGTGGTTTCACCGTGTTAGCCAGGATGGTCTTGATCTCCTGACCTTGTGATCCACCCGCCTCGGCCTCCCAAAATGCTGGGATTACAGGTGTGAGCCACCATGGCCGGCCAACAGCATTATTTTTATTTTTATTTTTTTGAGTTGGAATTTTGCTCTTGTCGCCCAGGCTGGAGTGCAGTGGCACAGTCTCAGCTCACTGCAACCTCTGCCTCCTCAGTTCAAGCCATTCTCCAGCCTCAGTCTCCTGAGTAGCTGGGATTACAGGTGCCCACCACCACGCCCGGCTAATTTTTGTATTTTTAGTTAGATACGGGGTTTTGCCACGTTGGCCAGGCTGGTCTCAAACTCCTGACATCAGGTGATTTGCCCACCTCGGCCTCCCAAAGTGCTGGGATTATAGACGTGAACCACCGCGCCTGGCCTCAACAGTCATTTTGAAGGCAGATGGATAAAATGCAGCTTGAGGGGTATAGACAGCCAAGAAGAGGGAGCATTCCCGTCTTGGTTGGGATTTAGTGGTTGAAAGTTTGTAGTTAAGTGTGTCCAGGTCTTCTTAGCATCATTGGGCTGAATTGTCCTTGGCTTCTGTCTTGCACACAGCCCCTCCTTTGCTACCCAGTGGACCAATGGTGGTCTGGCAGTGGCTTCACAGTGCTTGGAAAGTTACTCTAAGGAAGTAGCTCCCTATGCTTCAGGTTTGCACACAGATATGAGACCTTGTACATTCCTTGTGATATATTTATGTATTTCATTATTTTTTTCTGTGGACCATGTATTTCTAAATGATGTATTTCTGTAATTGCCTTTTCTAATCAACACCTACCAAGTTCTATAGTAAGAGGCTCTAAGTATTTTATAGTTAAAGCTTCTGATTTGAGATCATGAAAAAATGCCTGCTAAAACCACAATAGGTCAGGCACAGTGGCTAGCACCTGTAATCCCAGAGCCTTGGGCCAGGAGTTTGAGACAAGCCTTGGCAACATAGTGAGACCCCGTCTCTACCAAAAAAAAAAAAAAAAAAAAAAAATTAGCCAGGCATGGTGGCACACACCTGTAGTCCCAGCTACTTGGGAGGTGCAGGAGGAAAGATTGCTTGAGCCCAGGTGTTTGAGGCTGCAGTGAACTATGACTGCACCACCACACTTCAACCTGAGCCACAAAGTGGAGCCTTGTTTCTAAAAACAAAACAGGCCAGGCATGTTGGCTCACGCCTATAATCCTAGCACTTTGTGAGGCCAAGGCAGGCAGATCACTTGAGGTCAGGAGTTTGAAACCAGTGTGGCCAACATGGCGAAACCCTGTCTCTACTAGAAATACAAAAGTCAGGGGGATGTGGTGGTGCGTGCCTGTAATTCCAGCTACTCGGGAGGCTGAGACATGAGAATTGCTTGAACCTGGAGGGCGGAGTTTGCAGTGAGTTGAGATGGAGCCTCTGTACTCCAGCCTGCGCCACCTGGGTGACAGAGCAAGACTGCATCTCAAAAAAAATAAAAATAAAAATAAAATAAAATAAATACTAAACTAAAGCACAACAAATTATAAATAATTTTCAAGAATATGCCTAAAATATTAAATTATAAGTTCTGAAGTGCCAGAGAATCAACAAAATTTATCATTTCAATGAAATTTGGAAATGATAAACATTTAAGTATTATAAATAAATAAAAATAAAATTCTCAATACTTCTTCCCTCAGAAGAAAGCTGGGTTTAGATTTGACTGCAGACTAAAGATGAAACTGTAATGAGTGGTGAATCAACTATAGCCTGATATGTCATGGACCAGATTAATGTGTCAATTCATTTAATCATAATCTACTTATATATCAGAGCATGAATTCAAAATCTTAAAGTAATGTATAATTACAGAATAAATTATTTTTTCAAAAAATAATTTTCCTAAAAATAAACATGAAAAACCTTATCTAAAGCAAAATATATTTATAGCTGTTTATTTAGGATGTATTCTAAAATTCCTAGGGACTTTAAAACAACAACAAACATTTTTTTTTCTAGACGGAGTCTTGCTGTCACCCAGGCTGGAGTGCAGTGGCGTGATCTCGGCTCCCTGCAACCTCCACCTCCCTGGTTCAAGCAATTCTCCTGCCTCAGCCTCCCGAGTAGGTGGGATTACAGGCGCCCGCCACCGCACCCAGCTAATTTTTGTATTTTTAGTAGAGGTGGAGTTTCACCGTCTTGGCCAGGCTGGTCTCGAATTCCTGACCTTGTGATCCGCCCGCCTCAGCCCCCCAAAATGCTGGGATTACAGGCGTGAGCCACCGCGCCCAGCCAACAAAAAAATTTTATATTTATTTTTTGCTTTATTATTTAGCAATTGTTCTTCATAGATTTAATCTGTACAATATTAAGTCATCATTCTGTTTCTGCAAACATACCTTAGCAAAATGAGCTAAGTATTATATAATTAGGGAACAACAATATTGAACTCATTCATAATAGTTCTTTTTCCTGTATTTCTTCAGAAACATTAAGATAAAAGAAACAGTTCATTTTTACTATAATAATTTCTTTGTTAGTCAGTATTTCTGGTAGACTTATATTGCTAAGACATCGAGTTCTAGCTATAGAAGATGAAGGCTAAGCTACTCAAGTTTAATATTCTTTCATCATATAGTTCTTCCTCTAAATTGGTTAAATCTAAGTATTATTCCTATGCAATCAAATAATGCAGACAGAATTGAAAATATAATTTTGATTTTGAAAGAGTATGCCTTTGATTTTTCTAGAAAATGAGATATGCATATCTCTAGGATGAATAATGTCCAAGTATGCACTTAAAATTCTTTTAGATATTGATTTTTAAATCATATTTCAGAAACCATTATAGTTATGCTTACAAACACAATCACAGACATCTCTGTAGAATTCAGTAATAGCTTTTGGACCAGAGAAATAATGTACTTCATTTTAAAACCAATTTAACATCAGCTATCTACGCACTCATACATTTGGATTTTCAATGTTTGATTAATAGAAAAATACATGGAAATAGTCTTACGTGACATTCTAGGAAATTAAACTTTTGTAAGTCATTTATTAGAAAAGAGAGACCAAATCATTAATCTGGTTTAATTTCATAGTAGTCATTAGGAGCTACTTACACAGTTGAATTTTCCTTAAAAATGTTGTTTCTTAATTGAAAAAATACTCAGATGCTAAGTCTAAAAGATTATTAAAAACCGTACAACTTATTCTCTGCTTTGTAAAAATTGAGTCATTAGTCAAGACTTTTAAAAAACTTGAATTATTTCTTTCTTGCAATTGATGATTATTAATTTTGAGAAACCGATACTGAGCAAAAGCGAATAGCATGCCTATCTTGCAAAAACTGAAGCTATTGTTTTTATTTTCCTAAGGCTTGCATTTTAACGTTCTTTTCTTTATACATTAATAACTCAATGAACAAGCCCTTTAGGAATGAAGTTTCATTATAACTCATTTGACTGATTTCAGACATATACATGTACATTAATCATGTGAAGCAGAGCTCCATGCATATGTTAATAGGAGATAAAAATATCTCTTTCAGCCGTGTTCACATATTACATCTACATGAGGGGCGGGCATAAAGATCATTCTGGAATATATGAAAATTGGTTAAGTATGTCTCCCCAGTCCCCATCCTTTCATTTTCTTCTCTATTCATTTCACTGAATGAGTGAATGACTCTTTGCTTTTAATCATTTTCGATAGTTAGGACTTTTGGGGAACATCAGAATGATATGGGCCTTATATTTTCCAATTTATAAGAACAAAAAGAGAGGGAGGAAGGGGATTCTTGCCTATATTGACTTTTATGCTGCAGGAGCCCTGGGAGCTCTCAGTGTGCACATGCCAACACACCCAGTAAATGAGCTGGTAAGCCTGTGTTGCTTGTAGTAGTATTTGAACTTCTCAGTGGTGCTTTCCCACTTAACCTTTATAGCGTCTCCGTATGTCCCGCCTCACTTCCTGGAGCCTTCCTCTGCCATTTTTCACCCTGTCTGAATGCGAGCTGTACTTCTCACAGGAGACTGCTGCCTAATGTCACTGCCAGTCAGCTTCCAAACACCACAGGCAATATCACTCTTTTCACACAGCTTCTACCTTGGAAAATACAAAACTGAGGGAGTTTAAAAGCTGCACAATTTTTTTTTCAATGTGAAAGTTAAGATACTGTAAGTGTCTTTGAGTACTTATACTAACTACTTATCTCTTGGATGGTACTTAGCACTTTAATGCATAATTTTTCTCCCACATAGGGCACTTCTCTTTTAATTTTCTCATTTTGGCAAGTTCATCTTTCAGAACTGCTAGATCACAGGAGATCATCATTGACAGACACTGAGATCCTCTTTGTTCTAAAGCCAAGTATACGACTAGACCAATGAGAAGGAGACCTGAAAAGCTTTTGGCAAGATAGCATCAACATTCCCAGAACTTGGCAGGAAGGAAACTAGCAGGTGAAGACGTCCATTTCAAATGATTAGGGCTGGGGAGGGACCTCCTCAGGGTGAAAGTGGCCTTTCTAGCAGTTATCTCTGCTCCCACAACCAGCTGGAGTCTGGGCCCCCTCAATTGTCAAGTCCAAAATCTCCACCATTACACTGATGGAGAAATGATTCCCACAGACTATTTGCCTTTAGAAGGTTATTATTAACATGCACATGTTATATATTATCTGAAAGCAGCCTGTCTCCACCCAGCTTCTTTCTGTAATACCAGTTGACCTCTGAATTAGCTAAATTAGCCTTTAAATACGAATAGCAGGAAAATCCATCAACTATAGGGGTGCAGTATGGGTGGGAAAGAAGTATACGTCCTGGGTTGGGGGGTGAAGGCAAAATAATGATACTGGATCAAGCAGGACCAAGGTAGAATTTCAACCATAATAGGTCCATTGCCTGATGTTCATGGCAAGTCAGTACTCCAAGACACCAAGTTGCAGCGGAGAAAGAGGTTTAATCTTAGTTAGGGTCACTTAAAACCTCAAATCCATATCTCCATGAGGAGTTTAGGGCAAGGGTTTTTAAGGGTTTTGGGGTGGGCTGAAATTTGGAGATCATTGATTCATTGAAGAGTGCACGGTGACGTCATGGCACAGGGAGATGAAGAAACTGCATTATCATGTAGATTCAGTTCCTATGTGGAGGGTCACTGGAATTGGGGATTTGGAAAAAAACCTCTTAAGCAACTCCTAAACGAAAGCCTTATGATTCTAACGTCAGAGATCCTATCTATAAGAACAATGGGCATACAAATTAATTCTTAAACAGATTCTAACGTCAGAAATCCTATCCATCAGAAAAATGGGAATGCAAATGATCAGTATCTAGTGCTACCTGACTTTCAATTACAAGGAAGTGGGCCAAAGTGCAGCTTGATCAGTGGTTAATTATATGTCTTTCCAGAATTTTTGTTAGTCCTGTGAGGATGGCTTCAGGATAAGGAATTTTGGAGGCCAAGAACTTCAAGGGGAGAAAACCTTAAAAAAAATTGCAAGATCCTAAGGAAAAAAGAGAACAGAGATGAACAGAGAGGGAAAGAGAAGAGCTGCTTGTTTCTGAACCCAAAGAATTGTTGAAGGGCAACTGAAATTTAATTGTGATTTTTGATTAATAATGTATTTTTTAATTCTTTTTTTTTTTTGCCCTCAGAAAATCAGGCAGAAAAGAATCTGTTTTTATTTTATTTTTATTTTTTTCAGATGGAGCCTCGCTCTGTCGCCCAGGCTGGAGTGCAGTGGCACAATGTCGGTTCACTGCAAGCTCCGCCTCCCGGGTTCACGCCATTCTCCTGCCTCAGCCTCCCGAGTAGCTGGGACTACAGGTGCCTGCCACCACGCCTGGCTAATTTTTTGTATTTTTAGTAGAGATGGGGTTTCACCGTGTTAGCCAGGATGGTTTCAATCTCCTGACCTCATGATCCGCCTCCCAAAGTGCTGGGATTACAGGTGTGAGCCACCGCACCTGGCCAAGAATGTGTTTTTTAAAGTAAATTTAAATGAGAAGCTCAAAGGTCTCTGAAGGTTGCTGTAGGTGTAGAGGCTCTTATTATATCTCTTAATTTTTCTCTCATAGAAATTTACTAGTAAGTGAATTATTACACTAGTCTGAGACTATTTCTTTTCCAGAAAAAGAGGAAGACAAAGATAGATAGGTCTTTTTGATTTTTGACAACTCCTTATGAGCCTTTAGGACTCACATTCTCAGCCAAATATGAGACTAACCCAGAGAAGTATTTTGCTAGAGTGATCTGAATGGTTTAATGCTGAGAAGAATGGATTTAAGAAACAGGCAAAGAAACAACAACAACAACAGCAAAATACAAAAACAAACTCTAGAATCTACTGACTAATAATAAAATATCTAATGTCTTGCACGCTATAGAGTGCTTTCCCCAGACACATATTATCTCATCTGAAGTCCTCATGACAACAGCTCTGTGAGATAGATGGGGAGGAATTGTTCTTGTCTTACAGATATTTGAGGTTCATAAACAATAAGATGCTTGTTCAAGACCACACTGCCTCTGTGTGGCTGATCTGAGACTTGAACTAGATCTTTCAATGCCCAATGTAAGATTTATATTCCACTTCTGCCCAAAGCCCTGGCAAACTTATGTTTTCTTTATGGTACGTCATAGGAATCTTCAGAAAGCAGACTCAGAGACAGAATTTAGTGTTCAGGGAGTATTGTGGAGTGCCCTTGGGATCAACACTTGTAGAAGGGAGAGAGGGCAGGAGCTGAGCAGGCAGAGGGAGAAGTGAGCTGGAATACAGGAGCAGCAGCCTAGGCCAACGCCATGGAGAGATCTGGAGTGGAGATGACCCATCAGAGCTGCCATGCACTGGACTGCACTGGGCGAAAATGGCTGGGCCCACTTCATCACTGAAAGCCAGCTGCCCCTTTAGGAGGGCAGCTGGGACTAGTACTTCATTGAAGGGCCATGCGGTGGGTGGCACATCTCTGTAGCCACCGCAAAGAACAAAGAGGAGGTAAGGTTGTGACTCGTTCTGCTTAGCTTCCAAAAAAAAAAAGAAAGAGTCTGTAGTCATTTTAAGGTCAGTTAGAAGCTTCTGAGAATGCTTGCTGATAATGGCTATGTAAAAACAGAAAACTAGTTTACATTCTGCAGATCTCACCATTGTAGTCTCAGCATTGCTTATCTACATTCCAAAAGAAAAGAGGCTAAGCCTCTTTCTGAACAGGTGTTAAAGAAGAGTCAGAATAGAAGGCATTATGCTCAACATAAGCATAAGGCATACCAAGAGCATAAGGCCTGATTCCATCATCTGTGTCCCTAGAGCAGTACTTCTCAGTCCTAGTGGGCCTGTACATCAGCTGGGGATCTTGTGAAAATGCAGGCTCTGCTTTGATGGGTCTGGGGGTTGGGCCCAAGATCCTGCATTTGTATCAATTTGATGCTCTTAGTCCTCTGGCCACATTTTGAATAGCAAGGCCGCCCAGTTTCCTCATTCTAACTTGGTCTTCTTTGACCCAGTATCTTTATTTTGCCTCTACTCCACAAACCAGGGTGAGAAATTTATTCTCTCAAAGTTGTGGAGGCTAGAAATCTAAAATTATGTTGTTGGCAGAGCTATGCTCTTTCTGAAAGCCTTTAGGGGAGGATCCTTTTTTGTTTATTCCCCTTTCGGGTAGTTCCAGGCATTTCCTAACTGGTGGCAGTATCACTCCAGTCCCTGCCTCCATCTTCCTAAACATTTTGGGAAGTGCTAATCTTGACTTCTAAAAATGGCCTATACCTTCTGACTCTTGATCCTTTTATTATGCTCTTTGCACTGTGTTTTGCTCCCTTTAGTGAGCCTGTCTCTTTCACCCCAAACTTCTCCAGAGCAGGTGTTACAGGAAAGGTGTTCCAATCCAGACCTCAAGGGAGCATTCTTGGATCTCCTGCAAGAAAGAATTCGGGCTAGTCCATAGAGTAAAGTTTATTCAGAAAGTAAATGAATAAAAGAATGGCTAGTCCACAGACAGAGCAGCGCTGAGGACTGCTGGTTGCCCATTTTTATGTTTATTTCTTGATGATATGCTAAACAAGAGGTGGATTATTCATGCCTTCCCTTTTTAGACCATATAGGGGTAACTTCCTGACATTGGCATGGCATCTGTAAACTGTCATGGTGCTGATGGGAGTGTAGCAGTGAGGATGACCAGAGGTCCCTCTTGTCACCGTCTTGTTTTTGGTGGGTTTTGCCCGGCTTCTTTACTGCAACTGTTTTAACAGCAAGGTTTTTATGACCTGTATCTTGTACTGACCTCCCATCTCATCCTGTGACCTGGAATGTCTTAACCGGCTATAGAGCCCTCTCCAGGATTGCTGTGGTTTGGTGAAAATGCAGACCTCTCTCTTCTCCTGTGTGTTCTTTGCTGGTAATTTAATGACACTCTGGTATTTTTGCTAGATAGGGATTGCTGATACTTTGGTTAGTGTTATAAATTTCCAATGTGCTTTAATTATAATACTTTTTATCAGTGATTTAGAACATAATCTTCACTCTTTTTCTTCAAATCTCCTCTCTTCTCTTAGTCCCTGAAGCAAATTCTGCCAAATAAAAGACTGCCGTTTGCTCAGCCACCTGGAAGTCCTTTCTAAGCCTAGACCAGAATTCTGCCCTCTGATGTGTCCCATTCTCGGAGCAGATTTTACTCCCTCATGTCAGTCACAGTCAAGGGTTTGACTTCACTTCCTATTAACCCTGTTTATAGCACCAGGAAGAAGGATATCAGACATACTCTTTCTTTTATGAAAGTCTAGTTTCACTGCAGATTACCCAAAAGTCCTCTATATGGTACATCACAAATTTGTAAAACAATGTTATCTGAATCTCAGTGTCTTTCTCTAGGCAGGGTTTTTATATTGTTGGATATGTTTTATTAACTGTTTATAATTTACACTTTCTAATGTGGTTTTGTGTACAGTTAGTTGGCAAGGAAGAGAATGATGGCTATGGGAAATTTATGGATACATCTATGCACATAAAGGCGTCTTTCTCTATCCTGTGTAGCACCATCGCAGCCGTTTAAAACCCTTGAATCATTGTGGGTAACTAGATTGTGATTTTAAACAGCTCAGAAGTGACATTTTATGTATTAATTCAACAAATAATTATTGAGTGTCTACTATGTGTTAGGGACTGTCCTAGACACTCATTTACCAGCCTTAAACTTTTAAATGATCTGTTTTTCTAACACCTTCTACATTTCCTTTTGCTTTATCCATTCAATAGTACTCTGACGTGAATCTAACCTTTTCTTGGCATTGTGGGGCTGGAGACAACATGATGGGTTGAAAAGGCACTGTGTTGGAAGTCAAGAGAATTGGACTCTAGCTTCAGTTTTACTAAAAATTATTTGTGGGACCCTACATATTTCTTTTCAGGTTGTTTTATGTAAAAGTTCTTTGTAAACTGTAGAATGCCATAAACATTTAAAGCATCATCATTATGGACATTCATTTTAATACAGATAATAATACACATATTTCTTCAGTATCAACTAAAATATATGGAATTGTTTGCCCTTTGCTAAATGGACCAAGATTTCCGAGCTTTTAACATGTGTATATATGTGTTTATGAAGCAAGGTTGGGTAAATTGCGGATGAGGAGACTGGAAGAGACTCACCACTCTTGCAGATGTATTCTGGAGAGAGGTAGAGTGAATTTTCATACTGTTTTCCCTCTATTTTCAGAAAGACTTGTAGGGATAAGCTGTCTTTTAAAAAAATGTGATCATGCTAAAGGAAAGCCTGTAATTTTAAAGCTTTTCCTTTTGTTTCATGCAGTTAAACGATAATGACCTTGAATAGAAGGCCCTTTGTTTAGCAAAGAATTCATATTTTGGATATGCAAGGTAGACCTAAAACTTAGTTTGAGGCAAGGGTGAAGAACAAAACTATTCTGCAGAAGGACTAACAGGATTTGGAGGTAGGAGACTGGCAGTCAGAGTAAGTAGAATGTGTGTATGTTTGTGTGTGGGGGTGCACCTGTGCCTAAGAGAAAAGCCCAGGAAGATGGAAACAATGTAAGCCTAAAATAGAGGTGGAAATGGCTGAATGAACTTTTAGAATATTTTATTTAAGTATTAAACTGTAATCCTTCATTAGCCTCAACTATCAGTACAAATCTACCATAAATGGTAGCTCCGTGTTCATAATGATAATGGGGTTTGAGGAACAATGCACCCCTCCTCTAAGACTCCCTCTGCTATGCTGATGTGTTGGTGGAAGGAACATATTGAGAGAAGACTGAGGCAGTTAAGGCTGGCAGAAGCCCAGAGCCAGGGATCAAGAGAGAAAGAAAGATGCTCACAGAACAGGAACTCATTTAGCCAATTGTAAATCCCCTGAAATTCCAAAGAAATACTGAAAAGACTTCGTACGTTATATGCTATATGTAAGGTGAGGGCTTGAGTCATCTACATTTTAATTTTAAAAGATGACATGATCACATAAAATATTATGAATTAATATAATCAATAACAATGTATGTACTGACAAAATTAAACCGATAAATCATATTTACATATGTCATATTTACACAAGGTCTTTTTGAAAAAAGGACATATTTACATTATGTCCTATTTACACAAGGTCTCTTTTTTAAAAGAACAATTGTTAAAGACACAAGATTTTAAAAATATTTTTTTCTCCTCTACCAGAGGTAAGTCCTTTCTTGAAATAGGAGTATAGTCATGCACCACATAACGAAGACTTTGTCAATGACAGACCAGTATTTCACAGTGGTTCCATAGGATTATAATGCCATGTTTTAGCCGTATCTTTTCTATGTTTAGATATGTTTAGCTACACAAATACCATTGCATTACAATTGCCTACAATATGCAGTACAGTAATATTCTGTACAGGTTTGTAGCCTAGGAGCAATAGACTGTGCCATATATCCTAGATATGTAGTCGCCTATCCCACTGAAGTTTGTGGAAATAGACTCTGTGATATTTGCACACTGATGAAATTGCCTAACAACACATTTCTCTGAATGTATTCCAGGCTTTAAGTGATGCATGACTGTATATCATTACCATGTATTGGATATATACAGGATATATCATTTTGTGTATTTTAAATTTTTAAATAGATGATATATTGTACACAATCTTTTGTAACTTTATTTTTAATCAATATTATGTCTTGACATTTATCTAATTTGATACATAAAATCATTTTAACTGTTCTGTGATAATTGATTGAACAAACCTTAGTTTATTAATCCATATTCCTACTACAGGACAGTTACTTCCACTTTTTTTTTGAGACAGAGTCTTGCTCTGTTGCTAGGCTGGAGTGCAGTGGCGTGATCTTGGCTTATTGCAATCTCTGCCTCCCAGTTCAAGCATTCTCCTGCCTCTGTCTCCCGAGTACCTGGGACTGCACGCGTGCACCACCTCACCACTTTTGTGCTATTACAGTGTGGCATTCTATATATATATATATATATATATATATATATATATATATATATTTTTTTTTTTTTTTTTTTTTTTTTTTTTTTTTTGAGACAGAGTCCTGCCCTGTTGCCCAGGCTGGAGTGGAATGGCACGATCTCGGCTCACTGCAACCTCCACCTTCTGGGTTCAAGCGATTCTCCTGCTTCAGCCTCCTGAGTAGCTGGGATTACAGGTGTGTGCCACCATGCCTGGCTAACTTTTTGTATCTTTAGTAGGGAAGGGGTTTCACCATGTTGGCCAGGCTGGTCTTGAACTCCTGACCTCGTGATCCACCTGCCTCAGCCTCCCAAAGTGTTGGGATTACAGGTGTGAGCCACCGTGCCTGGCCACATTTAGTTTTTTAAAACCATCTGGAATTATTTTAATGTATCCCACAAAATCAGAATTTTATTTAATCTTTTTTTTCTATATGGATGATCCATTGACTCAGAACTACATATAAAGCAGTCCTTCATTTTCCCATTGATTTTTCCTCCAATATCCTAATGTGAAAAATATCAAACATACAGCAAAGTTAAAGTAATTTTCTGGTGAACTCTTGTATCTACACCACCTGGATTCTGTCATTAACATTTGCTATACTTGCTTTATCAAATATCTATTCATCAGTTCATCCTTCTATCCATTTACCAATTTTCCTTGTTTTTCATGCATTTAAAATTAAAATGCATGCATGATATACTTTCTCTTAAATATTATAGCATGCATATGTTAACTATAGTTCAATATTATTTACATTTTTAAATTTTCAGGTAAAATTTACAAGCAATAAAATGTAAAAATCTTAAGTGTATGTTTGCTGAGTTTCGGTAAAGGCATGCCCTTCTGTAGTTCAAACCTTTATCAAGATTAGAATGTTACCATCAACCTGGAAAGTTTCCTCATATACGTTCTCAGTCAATTCTCACATAATCTACTTAGAATTAATATTGCAGAATTTCATATGAAATGCAGAAATCTTGCCTAGGTTTATTAATTCTGCTGGGGTTTGCAAAGCTTCTTGAATCTGTCAATGTATGTCTTTCACAGACTTTGGGAAAATTTTGACCATTGTTTCTACAGAGGGCTTTTTCCCTTCATCTTCTCTCCCTCTGCTTCTAACACTCCAGTTACACATATGTTAGCTCTTTTGATATTGACCTATAGGCTCCTGAGGCTCTTTTCATTCTTTTTTTCTACCTTTTCTTCATATTGAATAATTTCTATTGCTCTTTCTTCGAGTTTGCTGACTCTCCATGCTACTACAGGTTCATCCAGCACATTCTTTTTCTTTCTTATTTCGGAGATTGTATGTTATAAGGGTGAAAAGTAGTCTTCCAGAAGGTATCTACATAAATCTCTAGAACATATGAATGTTACCTTATTTTGGAAAAAAAATCCAGTAATTTCAGATGTAACTAAGTTAAAGATCTTGAGATGAAGAGATCACCCTGGATAATCTGGGCGGGCTTTTAATTCAATGATAAGCAATTTTGTAAGAGACACACAATGGCGATTTGCCAGACAGAAGAGGAGAAGGCATTGTGAGCACAGTGGCAAAGATTGTAGTGATGGAGCCGTAGACAAGAAATGCCAACAGTCATCAAAAGCTAGAAAACACAATGAAAGGACTCTCTTCTAGATCTCCAGAGGAAGTGTGGCCTTGCTGACACTTTGATTTCAGACTTCTGGCCTCCAAAACTATGAGATAATAAATTCTATTGTTTTAAGCTAACCAGTTTGTGATAATTGTTACAGCAACCACAGGAAAGGAATACATTGTATTTTTTAGCTCTGCAATATCCACTTGGTTCTTTTCCTATAGTTTCTATTTCTCTGATAGGGTTCCCTATCTTTTCATTCATTACCAACATATTTTCTTTTATGTCAAGCATAGTTATAATAGCTTCTTTAAAATTATTGTCTGCTAATTCCAACATCTGAGTCACCTTAAGGCTGAGTTCTTTTGATTTGTATTTTCTCTTGAGAATCAGTCACACTTTTCTTGTTCTTTGCATGTAGAATAATTTGAGATTGTATTCTAAACATTGTGACTGTGATTTTATGGAAAGTCTGTATTCTGTTCTATTTTTCTGAAGATATTGAGTTTAAAAAATTAGACTCAATCTGCAAATGGTAGATTTTGTAGTACCTACTCTGCCATTACCTTTTCTACTGATTTTTAGGCTTTCTGTTATATACCAAGATCCTCTATGTAGATCTGTTTTTAGGTATGCTATTCTGACCCAATGGATTATTCATCAGTTCTTTCATCATTACCACATAGTTTTAGCATTTGCATAGTAGGTTTTTTTGTTTTGTTTTGTTTTTTTGAGACAGAGTCTTGCTCTGTCTCCCAGGCTGGAGTGCAGTGTCATGATCTCTGCTCACAGCAACCTATGCCTCCCGGGTTCAAGTGATTCTCCTGACTCAGCCTCCTGAGTAGCTGGGATTACAGGCACCCACCACCACACCTGGCTAATTTTTGTGTTTTTGTAGAGACCAGCTAATTTTTGTATTTTTACCATGTTGGCCAGACTGGTCTTGAACTCCTGACCTCAGGTGATCCCCTGCCTCAGCCTCCCAAAATGCTGGGATTACAGGCATGAGCCACTGCAACCAGTCTGCGTAGTAGGTTTCAATGCCTAATGAAATGATTTCCCCTTGATATTTTTTCACAATTATATCTGCCATTCTTGACTTCTTGGTCTTCCATATAAGTGAGAGTCAGCTTTTGAAAATTCTATACAGTTTCCAGTTGGGATTTTGATTGGAATTACATCTTTTATTATTTTCAACACATTTCCATTTTTTTTTTTATAGATTTGGGGTCTCACCATTTTTCCCAGGCTGGTCTCAAATTCCTGAACTCAAGAAATACTCTCATCTTACCCTCCCAAAATGTTGGGATTACAGGTATGAGCCAGCACCCTTGGCTAAAGTTTCAATTTCTATCATAAGGTCTTGAATATCATTGCAATTTATAATTTCTTCCTGGATATCTTATGATTTGCTGCTATTATAAATAGTTCTTTTATTAATCACATTTTCTAAAAGTTTGATTTGATTTTACTTATTGATTTTATGCCTAGCAAACATACTGAACTTTCTTTTTAATACTAATAGCTTATAGACTTTCTCAAATTTTTCTATTGAATCAATTGCATAGTCAATGAATACTGAGAGTCTTATTTCTTTCTTTTACTTATTTTTAAATCTTTATGTATTTTTTTCTCTTGCTTTTTGTATGGCCTGAGACATGCAGCACAACTTTGAATAGCAGGCCTTCTTGACTTATTCGTGACTTGTGAAGAAATGGTTGTAACACTTCCCATTAATTACATTGTCCTAAAAATAACACTTTTATCATGTCAGGAAACTTTGCTTTCTTTAGAAAGAAAGTTTGTTACTTTATCTTTCTGTCTCTATTCTGTATGGTTTCCTCATGTCTACTTTAATAATGTTCTCTTCAGCTGTATATAATCTGCTTTGTAAAGTATCCATTGAATCATTACTTTTAATAAATATGTTTTTTATTCAAGAAGTTCTTTTTTTCCCAGCTTTATTGTGCTATGATTGACAAATAAAAAATAAATATCTTTCAGGTTTATAACATAATGTTTTGTGCATATTTATTGTGAAATGATTACCACAGTCAAGCTAATTAACATATACAGTACCTCGCATAGTTTCCTTCAAGTCTGCTGTTTCTTTTTTATTTTCTGTCTGATCTATCCATTGTTGAAAATGAAGTATTGAAGTCTCTGCTATTATTATATTACTGTTTGTTTTTCCCTCAGCTCTGTTAATATTTGCTTTGTATGTTTAGGTGCTCTGACTTTGGGTGCATATATATTTATAATTGTTATAGCCTCTCGATGAATTGACCTCTTTACTATTATATAATGTCCCCTTTATCTGCTGTGACAGTATTTGAGTTAAAATCTGTTTGGGCTCACATAAGTATAGCCACCCCTGCTCTCTGTTGTTTACTATTTGCATGGAATATACTTTTTCATTCCTTCCCTTTCAGCCTATGTTTGTTCTTAAAGATAAAATGGGTCTCTTGTAGGTAGCATATAGTTGGATTAAAAGAATCCATTCAGTGGTTCTATGTCTTTTGATTGAAGAATTCAATCTATTTACATTTAAAGTAATTATTGATAGGTAAAGACTTTCTATTGACATTTTATTCATTGTTTTCTGATTGTTTTGTAATTCCTTTCTTCCATTCTTGCTATCTACATTTGTGATATGACTTTATTTTTGGAGTGTTATGCTTTGATTCTTTTCTCTTTATCTTTTGTATATCTGCTATAGTTTTTGTTTGGTTTTGTTTGGTGTGGGATTACCATGGGGCTCCCATAAAACATTTTATACTTATAGTAGTCTATTTTAAGCTGGGAACAACTTCATTTCAACTGCATACAAAAGCATTACACTTTCACTTCTCATCTCCTCATGTGTTATTTTAATGATGTCATAATTTATATATTTTATACTGCATATATTCATTAATCCTTTATTGTAGCTATGGTTATTTTTAATACTTTCATCTTTTAATTCTTATACTGAAGATAAAAGTCCTTTAAACACCACTATTACAATATTATTCTGAATTTGACTATGTTCTTACTTTTAGAGTGCATTTTGTACTTTCATATGTTTTCATGTTTTAGTTAGTATTATTTTGTTTCAACTAGAAGGACTCCTTTTAGCATTTCTTGTAAGGCAGGTCTTGTGGTGATGAACTTCCTCAGCTTTTGTTTGTCTGGGAATCTTAATCTCTCCTTCATTTCTAGGCAGCTTTGCTGAGTATAGTATTCTTGGTTGGCAGTTTCTGTCTTTTAGTACTTTTATTATATCAACCCACCCTCTCCTGGTCTGCAAAGGTTTTGTGAGAAATCAACTGATAGTCTTATAGAAGTATGCATGTATGTGATGAATAGCTTTTCTCTAGCTGCTTTCAAAATTCTCACTTCATGTTTTACTTTTAAGAATGTGATTATAATATGTTTTGGTGAAAATCTCTTTATGTTTAATTATTTGGGGTTCTTCAGGCTTCAAGGATCTGAATGTTCATTTACGTGTCCAGATTTGGGAAGTGTTCTGACATTATTTCTGTAAATATGCTTTCTGTTTATTTTGCTTTCTCTGTTCTTTCTCAAACTCCTATAATGCATACATTGGTTCAGTTGATGCTGTCTCATAAGTCTCATAAGCGTTTTTCATTCTTTTTTTAAACATTTTTTCCTCTAACTGAATAATTTCCCACAATCTGTTTTCGAGTTCACTGACTCTTTCTTCTATTTGATCAAGTTCTGCCACTGAAGTTCTCTATGGAATTTTTTTAGTTCAGTCATTGTATTCTTCAGGCCCAGAATTTATGTTTGACTTTTTATCGCTTCTATCTCTTTGGTGAACTTCTCATTTTGTTCATATATTGTTTTCCTGATTTCATTTAGTTGTCTGTGTTCTTGTATCACTGACTGAACTTCTTTAAGATGATTATTTTGAAATATTTGTCACATAGTTTCTAGATCACGAATTCTTTAGGGTCAGTTACTTAGTGCTTTATTTTGTTCCTTTCTTGGTGTCAAGTTCCCCTGATTATTTGTGATCATTGTGGATTTATGTTGGTGTCTGTGCATTTGAGGAAGTGGGCGTCTCTTGCAGTCTTTGCAACTGACTTCAGCATGGAAAGCCGTTTACAAATCAGCCTGTCCAGGGATTTAGGCTGGAACAGCTGGCGAAGCCTATGAGCAGGTTTACTGCTGGAGTCCTTGGGTAGGCTGCCTTGGTGACTGATCAGTGGGGACTTGGGCCTGATACCTTGGTCCATAAGACATGGGCCTGGTTCTGGGGCAGTCCTGGAGCCTCCATATGTGGAAGGCGTCCTGGAGCTGAGGTAGGCTTGTATGGAGTCTGGGTGCTTGGGGGACTGGGGGTGCTGTGTGGCTGGCCTGGTGTTGGAGTGGGCTTGGAGCTGCAGGGGCTGGGCTGGCTCTAAGGTTCTTTGGGGCTGGTCTAGTCCTCTGGTCTGTGGCAAAGTTGGGTGCTCACTTCACTCTCCTTCCCCCACACAGAGGGTATCTCCCTCTGTGCATGCTGCACAGGCTTCGGTCATGGGTGAATGATATGGGTAATATGAAACAGTCTTTCCTTCCCTCTTCAATGTGTCTTTTCTTATTTCTGTGTTCCACCCAGGTGCCATAATCTTTCACCTGGGTTCCTTAGCCCTTGTGAAGGTATCTTCATGCATGGATGGTAGTTCAAACTGATGTTTCTTTGAAAGGTAAGTGCTGAAAACTCCTATTCTGTGCTATGTTGTTAATGTCACTCCCAGATATTCTTTTTTTTAAGGCATTATTCACAGAGTTGTGTTCATTTTATGGTTTCAATTTCTTTTGTAATTCTTAAACATTCTTAAAGAATGTATTTTGTAGATTTTATCAGATATTTCTATTACCTGAAGTTTTTTGTTTTGGTTTGGTTTTGGTTTTGATTCTCATCATCATTTTTATGTGTTTGTTGAATCTCACTCATGGTAGATTATTTCCTCATGATTTACTAATTTGGGATTAAGAATTCATCCTCTGTGAGATGTTACCTGTGAAAGTCTATAAAGGCTAATATAAGGATATAACATTCTGGACTAATACAAGGATATAACATTCTGGGAGGACTGAGTTGGGGATATGTGTTTTAGAGAAGATTATGTTTAGTTCTTCCAATTACAACAGAGGTATCATATCCTAAGATAAACTTTTAGGTAAATTTCTTGGCTTGGGAGTTTATAGACCACAGAAAGTCTAAATTTGTGGTACAAATCCAAATGAATGTCACACACACACACATATATACACACATATTCATGTATATGCATGCATGCTTTCTTAAAATAGCTGAGCTTAGAAATAAGAAAATAGGCCAGGTACAGTGGCTCACGCCTGTAGTCCCAGCACTTTGGGAGGCCGAGATGGGTGGATCACTTGAGGCTAGGAGTTTGAGACAAGCCTGGCCAGCGTGGCAAAACGTCATCTCTACAAAAAATTCAAAAATTAGCCGGGTGTAGTGGCAGGCACTGTAATCCTAGATACTTAGGAGGCTAAGGCATGAGAATCACTTGAACCTGGGAGGTGGAGTTTGCAACGAGCTAAGATCATGCCACTGCACAGCAGCCTGGGTGACAGAGTGAGTGAGACTCCATCTCAAAACAATGAAAAATAAATAAATAAAATAGGAAAATAATCTTGTTAAAATTACATGTGAATTATAGAAAAATGGATTCTGAGTAGATAAGGATCTTTGTGATGATTGAAATTTATGAGATAAAGACATATCTATCACTTGTTGAATAATTAATTAGTTTCAGGCTATGTGCTAGAGTATATTTGTTTACTTAAAACTTCCAGTAATTTTATGAAGTGGTTATTATTTTTTATATTTTAAAGATGAATAAACTGAGAAGAAATGGTAGCATCAGGCTATGTTACTCAAAAGTCACCTCTTACTGAATACATTCATTGCTGTTTCTCCTCCTCTAGTAATAATTCTCTCACTTCCCTGATTTATTTTTTCATTTAGAACTTCTCATCCTCTACTGTATTATAAATTTTGCTCATTTTCCTTTATTATTGTTTGTCTCACCTACTCCCCAAGAATGAAAGCTCCATTTAGACAGGTTTATGTTTTTACTGTTATATTTTTTTATCACCTAGAATATTTCCTCACATAGTGGGCACTCAATAAATATTTGTGAATGGATGAATAATTCAAATGAGATGCTCTGTGCTTTTTTTCTATACACATCCTGCTTCTAAACTTTAATTTATGAATCTGCGACAACTGTTTGTCTTTAGTTCCTTAAAGGCCTTTAAAAATAGTGGTTTTTTTAAAGTCAGCTATGTTCTGAGAAGGTGAGGTTGCCAAATAAATTAATTCCAATGTGTGACGTGTTTCTGTGTATGTTTGTGTCTGTGAAAGCAGGCATTTGTGAATAAATAATGCTTGACTTCCAGCAAATTAAATGCTATTTGAAAGCATATGGCAATATATAAAGTACTGTTCAGGTGTGATGTATTGATACTATTATTCTGTTGCTATATGAGGGTTGTCAGCCAGTTAGACCCATGTTACCAAGTTAGGGCACTTATAGCAAGCTGAAAGCATAAAAATGAATGTTATCAATCAGTTTGCTTTCTTATGAACTCAATATAAGTGTCCATCTTACTTTTGGCCTCCATTCTGTCTTGACACTGCCTACACAGAGAGAGGCACAAACACTGCCTACACAGGGAAAGAGAGAGAACAATAGAAATATAGAGGTAGGACAGAGACCAGGAGGCGAGAAAGCAGACTTAGAGGGATAAAGAGGTACATATGTGTGTTCATGTGTGTGCATAGTATGCGGTGAGAGAGCAAAAGAAAAAGGGTCAGAAATGTCAGCAAAGTATTTGAAAGAGAGAGTAGGAAGAAGAGTAGAGAAAAAAGATATTGCAATAAGAAAGAATGTGCTATGAATAAAATTGATAAGACTGGTAAACATGCAGGACTTAATCTTTGAAGTCAAATCTACAGAAGTTCTACAGTTATCTTGCTATGGTCGTTGACTTAGTCTGTTTGTGTTGCTGTAAAGGAATACCTGATGCTGGGTAATGTATAAAGAAAAGAGATTTATTTGGCTCACATTTCTGCAGGCTGCACAAGAAGCATGGCACCAGCATCTGATTCTGGTGAGGGCTTCAGGCTGTTTTCACTCTTAATGGAAGGCAAAGGGGAGCTGGCCTGTGCAGAAATCACATGGCAATAATGGAGGCAAGAAGGGGAGGGAGGTGTCAGA
This sequence comes from Gorilla gorilla gorilla, assembly GCF_029281585.2. NCBI lineage: Eukaryota > Metazoa > Chordata > Mammalia > Primates > Hominidae > Gorilla > Gorilla gorilla. The sequence continues at coordinate 46,130,498 of NC_073238.2, read as the reverse complement.
ATCTTTTAACAAAAGGCTTCTGTGAGAACAAATAGAGTAAGAATTCACTTCCTCAAAAATGGCACTAAGCCATTCATGAGAAATCCACCTCCGTTACTCAAACTCCTCCCATCAGGCCCCACCTCCAACACTGAGGATCAAATTTTAATACTAGACTTAACAGAGCCAAACAAAACATATACAAGCCATAGCATTCCACCCTTGGCCCCCAAATCTCATGTCTTTCTCATATTGTGAAATGCAATCATCCCATCCTAATAATCCTGGAAAGTCTTAATTTATTCCAGCATCAACTCAAAAGTCCAAAGTCTCACCTGAGACTCAAGGCAACTTCCTTTCAGCCACAAGCCAGTAATATCTAAACAAGGGTTTTATTCCCAAGGTACAATGGTGATACAGGCAGGAAAACAATGGTGGTACAGGAAAACAATCCCATTCCAAGAGGGAGAAACTGGCCAAAAGAAAAGGATAACAGGCTTCAACACAAGTCTGAAACCCAGCAGGGCAGACAATAATCTCTAAATCTCCAAAATCATGTCCCTTGTCTTCATGTCCCACATCTTAGGCACAGTGGTGTGAGGGGTGGGTTCCCAAGGCCTTGGGCAGCCTCATCCCCAAGGCTTTGCTGGGCAGAGCCCATGTGGCTGCTTTCACAGGTTGGAGTTTAATGCTTGTTGCTTTTTTAGGCTGAGATTGCATCATGCTGGTGACTCCATAATTCTGGGGTCTGGAGTGCTGTGGCCCTGCTTTCATGGCACCATTAGGCAGTGCCTTGGTAAAGTGCTCTCTGCAGGGCTCCAACTCCACATTTATGCTCTGCATTGCCTTGGTTGACTTGCTCTGTGGGGGCTCCACACCTGCAATAGGCTTCTGCCTGAGCATCCATACTTTTAGATACATCCTCTGAAATCTAGGTGGAAGCTGCCAAGCCTCCCCAACTCTTACATTCTGCACACCTTCAGACTTAACAGCACGTGGAAGATGCCAAGGCTTCCAGCTAGAGTGGCAGACCAAGTAGCATCTGGGGCATTTTGAGTTGTGGCAGAGATTCAGGGAATATACTTCAGAGGTCAGCAGCACCTCAGGCCATTTCCCCAAAACCATTCTGTCCTCCTAGGCCTCTGGAACTGTGATGGGAGGGGTGGCCTCAAATATTTCTGAAATAATTTTGGGGCCTTTTTCCCATTGTCTTTACTATAAGCCCCTGGCTCTATTTTATCCACACCGATTGTTCTAGCAAGTGGTTGCTCTGAAGCATCTTTGGATTCCTCACCTGAAAATATTCTTTCCTTTTTGAACATGCAGCCAGGCTGTGAACTTTACAAATTTTTATGCTCTGCTTTCTTTTTAATGATAAGTTCCAACTTTAGTTCATTCCTTTACTCTTATGTCTGATTGTAAGCTGTTAAAAGCATCCATGTCACACCTTGAATGCTTTGCTGCTTAGAAATTTCTTCTGCCAGATACTCTAAGACATCACTCTTAAGTTTGGCCTTCCACCAAGCCCAAGGGGACAAACACAATGCAGCAAGTTCCTTGCTAGGTGTAACAAGGGTGACTTTTGCTCTAGAGCCCAATAAGTTTCTCATTTCCATCTGAGACTTCCTCAATATTGCCTTTTCTGTCTGTATTTCTATCAGCATTTTGGTCACTACCATTTAACCAGTCTCTAAGAAGTTCCAAACTTTCTCTTGTCTTTTTTCTTCTTCTGAGCTTTGTAAACTCTTCCAACCTCTGCCTATTACCTAGTTCCAAAATGGCTTCCACATTTTCATGTATCTTTATAGCAACACTCCACTCTTCAGTACCAGTTTTCTGTTTTAGCCCACTTATGTTGCTATAAAGGAATACCTGATGCTGGGAAATTTATAAAGAAAAGTGGTTTATTTGGCTTAGCATTCTACAGGCTGTACAAGAAGCATGGCAGCAGCATCTGCTTCTGGTGAGGAACTCAGTCTGCTTCCAGTCATCGTGGAAGATGAAGGGGAGCTAACCTATGCAAAAATCACATCGCAAGAGTAAAGGCAAGTGGAGGTGCCAGACAATTTTAAAATAAGCAGCTCTTGTGGGAACTAATAGAGCAGGAACTTACCCACTTGAGAGAATGGCAATAATCCATGCATAAGGGATCTGCCCCGTAATCCAAAGACCTCCTGCCAGATCCCATCTTCAACATTAGGGATCACATATCAACATGAGACTTGGTGGGGCCAAACAAACCATATTCAAGCCATAGCAGTTGTTTTCTTGAGGTGTGACTTTACCTGCCCTTGGAGATGATCTTGTTGGATAGCATGTCTGGCTCCAGGTGGTTTCACAAGGCTCATTTGTTGAATGAATAAATGAATGAGTGGATGACAACAGAATTTTAGATGATTGCATTTTGGAGGGATTCACTTTCTTGAAAATCTTATTACTTTTGAATTATGTATTATGTCCAACCCTTTTCTTATGGGCTTACAAAGAGCAGGGCTGGGTAGAAATAAGAAATTCAAAGGAGGTGAGGAACCAAGAATATCTAAGGGAGAGCATGAAATGCAGAAGATTGGACAATGACAACCAAAAGATTTTCTGTTTCAAAGCAATGGAATAATACAGCACTCTAAGGTTATAGCCTGTGACATAAAAACAAGGAAGATGCATCAATTAATACCACTGCCTCAAACAACCATCATGTGAATTGAGGTTTTTACTCCACTACTCAGTGCTTCTTCAGTAGGTCTGTGAAACTTTTCCTTAAGATCACCTTCTAGATTTCATGCTTTTAGTTGACATGTTTGTGCCTTATGATTTGGTCCAGGAAAAAATAAAGAAAAAATAAGAAGTTAGGAAATGTATATATGGACCCACCAGGGTTCTCATCTCCCCTCTTCAGCCTGGGCCACTTATTTATTTTAACCTTTTGGAATTTTCTATCCTGTTTAATAAAAATCCCCCCTCCCAAATTTAGGTGGATCTTGAACCCATTTGTTAAATATATAAAAATCTATTGCTTTTAGATGCATTTATGAGAATAGCCTATTTTCATCAGGGAGGATAGAATTTCAACAACTACATTAGTATATAAATATATTTAATTTTTTTTTTTTTTGAGATGAAGTTTCACTCTTGTTGCCTAGGCTGGAGCGCAATGGCACAATCTCGGCTCACTGCAACCTCCGCCTCCCAGGTTCAAGTGATTCTCTTGCCTCAGCCTCCCGAGTAGCTGGGATTACAGGCGCCTGCCACCAGGCCTGGCTAATTTTTGTATTTTTAGTAGAGATGGGGTTTCACGATGTTGACCAGGCTGGTCTCAAGCTCCTGACCTCAGATGATCCAACTGCCTCGGCCTCCCAAAGTGCTGGGATTACAGACATGAACCACCGCTCCCAGCCATAAATATTTTTGGGGCAGGGTTTCACTTTGTCACCCAGGCTGGAGTACAGTGGTACCATCATGGCTCACTGCAGCCTCGACCTCCTAGGCTCAGGTGATCCTTCCACCTCAGCCTCCTGGGTAGCTGGGACTATAGGGGGTGGGCACCATGCTGTCTAATTTTTTGTATTTTTTTGTAGAGATAGGGTTTCACCATGTTGCCTAGGGTGGTCTCGAACTCCTGGGCTCATGCGATCCACCCACCTTGGCCTTCCAAAGTGTTGGGATTACAGGCATGAGCCACTGCACACCTGCCTCAACAAAACTTATTGTATAATTTTTGGATCAGATTAAAAAGTGAGTGTCAAGATTTAGTAAGAAAAGTCAAAATAAGCTCACTCTAATTGTATTTATGTTTTTAAAAGAGAGTTTTTACAAATGAACTTATCTATGACAGCTGTAGACAGGTTGAAGTCAGGGAGATCTGTATGGAGGGCAAAGATCAGGGAGCCAAGAGTAAATCTCCAGAAATTTCTACAGAAGTTTAAGGGCCAAGAGGAGAAAGAGGGAAGTTCATAAAGATGTGAGAAGGAAGAGCCAGGGAAGTGGTTCGGAACAGAAATGAATGGTATCCTTCATTCCAAGAGAGGAGTTTAGAGATTGAGAAAATGGACATCAGTGTCTGATTCTCCAGGGAGGCAAAGTAGCTGAGGAAAGGCAAATGCTCACTGGATTGTTGTCCTGGCAACCTTAATGAGGACAACAGGCTCCTACACAAGTCTGAAACCCAGCAGGGCAGACATTAATCTTTAATGTGGTGTGGTGGTGTGGTGAGTGTGGAAGCCACATTCAGTTGGTTGAGAAGTCAAAGTGAGGTAAGATGTTGATGACAAAGAGCTTATCATTATTTCAAAATGTTTAGCTGTAAAGAGCATTTGAGAACAAGACAGAAGCTATAAGAAGGTGTCGGGTGGTAGGAATGTCTTTTTAGGTGTGAGAAATGTGAGCATTGAGAGCTGAGGGGAAAGAGCCAGTAGAGAGGAAGAGAAGTTGATGATACACAGGAAAGGGTGTGTTGCTGATGGTGCAAGACTTGAGATAGGCATCAACCTTGGTTAAGAACCACATGTTCTATCCTGGTTCTATGGGGAAATTAAATAGTTATCTCTTTATCCTACAACACTTTTCCCAGGAACATACCCACTCATACATGCTAGACATTCCCGTGCATTTACGTCTGGTTTAGAGAATAATGTAGGCAGTAGTAGACCTACACTTATGTGAAGAGACCAGTCTGTGATCTGTGGTAAAACGATTGCATGTTAATCTTCCTGATCTCTGCATTCCTAAATTTTGCTAGCAATAGGTTACCTAATTTTTACCTGGTGCTTACTGTTGTTCTTTGGTTAGCTGCCATGGTTTAGAAAAGCTTCATTGTCTGAGGTTTGCTTCAGCTTTCTTTTCACAGCGGAATGGGGTCCTGTAAGCCTCCCCTCAAAGGACTGGTTTTCTGAACATTGGTGCCCTTTGCATTGACTCTTCATGAACAATGTGTAATATCCCAGGGGAATTGAGAATAGAATGATCTTTGCACTTGATGTAAATTTTTAAATGCTTACCACTTGGACCTTCAGCATGTGGTTTTATCCACAAAACGGATTTTGACAGGCAGGGGACCAGTCATCTGTTTATGTGATTTGATCTTAAGGAAACTCTATTACAGATAAGGGAAGAGATGTAAAGATATTTGTCTGAGGTCATGTAAGCAGTTGATGGTTGAACTAAAACTACAGCTCCAGCCCCCTGACTTTTGACCTTTATTTCCTTACCTTAAATGTGTGTATAGCAGCAAAGGGTATGGTTTCCATTAAAAATAATTGCTGAATCAAACACCCTAGCATCACGAATTCAGAAATTTGTGAAACCAGTAAAAGCATTATTGATTCTCAGGTGGTCTAGAAATAATTTTTTCTTATATTGAAGCCACTTATGAGCTTATAACTCAAAACAGTTATGAGTTTGCTTAGAGGGAAGAAATGTCACCATGGGCTTCAGACAGCAGAAGGTTCACATTTCTGGATGTGCAGTTTTGTAACTTGGCCTTATTCTTCCCAATTTCTTCATTTTTAATTTACTTCTTCCATATGCGGGATGTGGGGAAATATCCTGAAGACAATTCTAATGAAATACGTTGAGTAATAGGTTCTATTAGTTTATAGGGCTTTAGGAAGTATTTCTCAAGGACTTTGAAGTCTCCTACTGAAAAGCCCTTTAAAAGGAGAATAGTCTAATTTCATTTAATTTTCCTGGCTCAAAAATGAAAATGATCATTACTTAATAGCATCTTACATCCTGCATAAACAGAATGTCAGAAAACTGATATATAGGCCGGGTGCGGTGGCTCACGCTTATAATCCCAGCACTTTGGGAGGCAGAGTCGGGCGGATCACGAGGTCAGGAGATTGAGACCATCCTAGCTAGTACGGTGAAACCCCATCTCTACTAAAAATACAAAAAATTAGCCAAGCGTGGTGGTGGGCACCTGTAGTCTCAGCTACTCAGGAGGCTGAAGCAGGAGAATGGCGTGAACTCAGGAGGTGGAGCTTGTAGTGAGCCGAGATTGTGGCACTGCACTCCAGCCTGGGCGACAGGGTGAGACTCCGTCTCAAAAAAAAAAAAAAAAAAAAAAACCTGACATATAAACAGGCAAATATATAAGCAGATCTTTGTAATGGCTCTCCCTTTCTTTATTCAACAGGGTAAGGGAATAAGGAAATACAAATTCTTATCTTTAATTAATATTTTGTTTCTTGAGTGAAGTTGTGTAAGGCAACTTTGTAAGTGCCCATTTATGCTACATTGAAAACAATGAAAAAGGAATGTGCCTTACAAGTATTTCTGGTTAATTTTGGAAGATATATTTCTGTCAGCTCCCCTTGGGCCATTTATAAAATAATAGATTAGATATGATTGGTGACACTCTATGGTTTCTCCTTTCTATCATGTGCACTCTCGGGAGCTCTGTATTGCTTACTAACTTGAGGATGGTAAGGCAAGTCTTTACCTTGGGTGAGATAAGTCTTGAAAATGTAGCATGAGCAAATCTGTAGCAAATCACCAAATATGAATTCAATCTGGCAGCAGAGTCATCCTTAAGAGATAAACCTTGGGGTGATGGGCCTGTTTTTGTGGCTTCATGATGCCATGGAGACCTGCTGAATGGAGCTGTGGAGCTGGGGTGTAGGGTAGGGTTGGGGAAAGGTGATAGTGCTACCTGTACATAAAGCTCAAATAAATATCATTTCTCCTGAAGCTCCTGACCATCAAGAGGCATTTCAGCAATTGCAATGGACATGAACTCTTTTGATAGAATAGTTTATGTCGATTGCAATTTCTGAAATAGCCTACTGAATGAAAAAAAGCTATGAAAGCTATGAACAAAAGCCTCTAGGATGAAGCAAAGCTATGTAAACTATCTTATCAATGTCTAACACAAATAAAACACATACCCTTTTTCTGTACACTCGTCTGAAGCTCCATATTGATTTTTTGGGGTATTTTTTTCTTATCCTCTTCAAGACATCAGTCATATACAGATGCATAGTTAGGACGTGGAGCAGATGATTTACCCACACCCTCTCCCACCCAGAGATGGCACCGTCTGTGGCCTCTGAAATTCTGCAGTGACATTTAATTGATGCTTAGATTGTCATGGAAAATGGTTCATGGACACAGGTGATATTTTCATAACCACACAGAAATACCATGTTTAGAAAACAGGCTTGGCCTAGCACAAAAGTTCTCACTCAATCCAGATTAAAGACTATTATTTGCTAAAATAATACATATTTCTAATGGTTTTCTATTTGCAGAGCAGTACAGAATAAGACTATAAATTACCAAGCTATCAGATATGAAGTTCATGCAATTTGTTGGTATGTTGCTGACCCACATAGAGCTCCCATTTTTCCATACAGCTGCCACCTTCCCCAAAGCATCTGGTTGTGTGCCTCTTCTCATGCCCACTCACTGCACTACAGTAAAGTGCAGGCTCTTACATGGTTCCCAAAGACTTGGTTCATGGACCACGGATGATGCTTTTCAAGAACGGGAGACACACATTGGTGCTAAAATTACAATACCCTAGGCTCAGGGTCTACCCCTTATTTATGCTCCTGGTATTAGAAAATGTATTAGGAAATAAATCATAAGATGATCAAGGACTGGCAAAGACATCTGATAAAATGTCAGCAAACCTGGAAAACAAGTTAGGAAGCAATTCATCATACTGAAGAAACAAGATGGAGAAAAATTTAAAGCCATAAAGGAAAGGGTAGCATAGTCAATGAGTGGGAACATTATTTCTAGAATCCTAATGAAAATCTTTTATTATACATGAGAAATATCTTACTCGATCAAAATGAAGGAACTCACGTTATGATTTTAGTCAATAGTGAGTAATAACAAGTAAATTACCAGAATGGCTGAGACCCATAAACTCTGAATTTCTTTCTCTTCTGGATGCTACTGGATAAAGGGTGTCCATTTAATATGTAATAGGAGGTATTGTGGTGGTCTTAGTCAGCTGCTTACATTTTGTCTCATTAAAGGAACTCAGAATGAAGTGAACAGTGAAGAAATTAAGTAACTGCCTCATGCTGTGGCAAAAGGGGAAGAGAAAGAAAAATATAGGATGTGTCTTGTGAACTGAAACACTGTGTTTCCTGGCTGTATTCTTTATCAGGAGAAACATGCTTAACAGTCAACAAACCCCATCCATGATCTTTGTTAAGCTTAAATTAATATATGGACAAGAGCAAAATATAATTTTATTTACCCAATTCTCATTTTCACATATAATTTTTTCAGTTTCATTTTCAAAAAACAACCCCAAACTTCATTGCTTTTTTGTTAAAAACAATGAGAACAAAACCATTGTGAGTATACAAACAGTCCCAAATAAAACCATAATTCTTGAATCCCGTTTAACACTTCTTATCTGCATATTTTATGAAAGCAGAACTTGCCAGCAATAGGGATACTGCTCTAAAGAAATTATACTTTAAGAATATTAAAGTATAGTTTTTAGCAGTGAAAGTGTCCAATTTGCTTTGTGCCCTGGGCAACCTTCAGAAAAATATCTTAAGAATTCATCTCTTCTGATATTAAATAAAATCCAAAAGGCGAATGGTATGAGGCTTCATCAGTGTGACTCTCTGGTCATAGGTTAGACAATGGTAACCTGGTCTGAAGTTCTGTTTTCAAAGTGGCTACTCCACCGGCCTTCACAGAGGAGGACTTCGGGTAGATGAATATTTTGGAAATCCTTTGCTATCAATCCAGCAGGATGCTGATGATTTTATTTGATATTGAAAAAGCAAGGAAAGAGATGTTAGATTTCTGTTATTATGGCCACAAGGGAATCAGATGTTGTGAGTGTTTCTATTTCGTGGACAGTGCAACCCGATGTGAAAGACCACACAGTGCCAACCTGTGGTCATTTGTTGGTGGGTTGTGTTGATTAGCTAGAGATCAGCTGCACCTCAGCCCACTATATACGAATTCACATGCGCTTTTCAGGCATGTGGGGTGAGGAGAGGAACCTTTGGTGCTGTCCTCAGCACGGTTGGTAGATAGTACAGCTGCCGTTGGAATGCAGCGACAGGAGCCATTCTGCTGTGCTCTCTGTGCAGAAAGGCTTGCCGTTGGTAAAGATGAAAAGCATTGCAGATGTCATCTTCCAAAAGCTGTCCCCTGTTTTAGGTAGTCCACTGAAAGTCCAGTGATCCAAAATGATTGCTAGGAAACTGGTTTCATTATACTGTCTCCAAGTGTTATTTTGTTCAAAACCCCAAGTTTCAGGGAAGAGGAGTCCTCTATCCACACAATGGATGTAGATAAACTTTTTTTTTTAATTTTGAAAATTGATTTCCTCTGATGTTTGTGCAGCAGCTGTTTCAACTTGTCCTTAAAAAAGTTGGTTGTGAGAGTATAGAGGATTGGATTCAAAGCACTGTTAACTGGAAGGAAAAAAATCACTATCCAGGAAGTCATTGTGTCTGGAAAAGGAAGCAAAGTGTGAAAAAAAAAGTTGAAGTTTTAAATAGACATAAAATACAAATAACACTTTGCAGTCAATGCTATTTATGAGAGGGAGACATAGTACATTTTAAGTTTTCTCTCACCTGAAGGAAAATCTTTGTTGGAAGAACACAGAAGCTATGAATTCAAGGTCTTAACGATTTAACTTTTCTGAGTTTCAGTAAATAATGTGAAGGTCATTGTGATATTAACAGGAAATATGTGAAAACATTTTGTAAACTATAAATTGCTATATAATGCATTTTTTCCTATTTTATCACCTTCCTTTATAGGAAAATAAAAAAATAAAGAAATAATCTTTAGTCAGTAGAGTGAGGTTCACAAAACTTCTGGTCCAGGAGCCAGATCTGACCTTGGTCTTAACTCCATCCAGTTCTCAAAGCTTATTGCCCTGCCCTGGTGTTCTGGTTATCCTGTTATCCTATTATAAGCTTTGAAGAGCAAAGAGGAATGCATCCCCTAAACTTGATGAAATTCTCTTGTGTGCAGCCCTACAAATGCTAATAGAATATTCAGGGAAAGAGGTCACAAGAAGTTCTTTGTGAGGTGAAATTTGGAATGATAGTGTCCTTCCTGAGAGCATCATTTCATTTGCTTGGTTAGCACGAAATGCATCTTTCCCTTTACACGTGGCCTAATCCTGTGGCCGGATACTTAGCTAGGTGAGTGTGAGCGAATCACTTATGCTTCCTCAACTTCATCTGCTCTCTCTGTTAAAGGGGGCTGGTGATAACTTGCTCACTGAATCCAGCGGGCTGGGCCAGAGTCAGCTCTCCTGATGTGCTTTTTTGGTACTAAGACTTGAGATCCTCAGACCTTACCACAGGACGCTACTTCCTCTCACATCTTCACAATTTCAAGGAACTCCCCATTCAGGTGAAGAGGTGGCTAGTAAGACCAGTGATGCTTTCTCTCATCAACCTCTGCTCTCCTCCTTCGCAATCTCATATTTTTTTTTTATCCTTCAGCCACTGTTATTTTGTTCTTCTCTTGACCCTGCCTTATTTCTTGTATCTTTCTGTTCTTCCTCTCTATGTCTTCTTCCTTTTCCATTTCTTCTCTGACTGCTTATCTGACCTTCCTTCTTCTTTTCCTTTGATCTCTTTCCTCTCCTTTTCTATATTTACCTTCCTCTCTTCCTATCCTATCTTCTCTTCCTTGTCCTTATTTTTTAACTGAAAGGAATATGAAAGAAAAAAATTATGTTTTAGCCTGTCTTAAATTAAGTTTTATATTATTTGTCCCTAATTAAAAAAAATTAGACAGTCTGAACAGTTAGTGATTGAAGAAAAACAAAATAAGTGGCCTTTTTCTGTTGTGCCCACAAAGGGAATTGTGATCACGAATCCCACCCCAATCTCACAGAAAAACAATGCCTGATAGTGCCTGCTTTCAATTAGGCAAAGGCAAATAGGCCACGTAAGTTCCACTCTGAATGAAATCAGGCATGTTCAGGGTGGTATGGCCATAGACTTAAGTTCCACTCTGAATGAGACTTCTTTTTGTTTTTGTTTTGTTTTGTTTTTGAAATGGAGTCTCGCTCTGTCACCCAGGCTGGAGTGCAGTGGCACAATCTCGGCTCACTGCAAGCTCTACCTCCTATGTTCATGCCATTCTCCTGCCTCAGCCTCCTGAGTAGCTGGGACTACAGGCACCTGCCACCATGCCTGGCTAATTTTTTGTATATTTTCAGTAGAGACGGGGTTTCACCGTGTTAGCCAGGATGGTCTCGATCTCCTGATCTCGTGATCTGCTCACCTAGGCCTCCCAAAGTGCTGGGATGAGACTTCTTATAAGATTAGCAGCAGCTGAGTTCTGAGATAGGCTAACTCTGGCCTATCTTTTGGGTGACCCCAGGTACTGTCAGTGGCATGCCATAACCAGTAAATGCCAGACTTCTTGGAGGGTGGGGACAGGGTTGGTTTAGGTCAGTGAAGGCAGCATTTCTTACAACGCCATGGGAAGCTGGGCAAGCGAGAAGAAGCTTTGTCAACTGTGATCGTGACATCTTTCCTGGTTCCACTGAGGTGTTCAAGACAAACCTCAGACTATTGAACTATACATGTAAAGAAAGACTGGTGTGTGGCTCAATAATGTTTCCACAAGACAATGTTCTACTCTTCTAGTTCCCTTCATGGGGGTATTTACTAAGCTTATCATGATCTGAGGTGTCGTAGACTTGCTGAGGATGATGAGTCCTGCTGCCATGTGAGGACACAGCAGAGCGGACGCCTCCTGTGAGGCAATGAGAAGGGCTCAGGAGAAATCAAACCTGCTGACACTTTGATCTTGGACTTCCAGCCTCCAGAACTGAACGTCCTTTGTTATAGCAGTCCTAGTGGCCTCATACAGACAGAAAAAGCCTCAAAGAAGATTAAAACAGGCAGGAATTTGAGGGACCATCTAGAGGTAGTCTCATTGAGGTGAGGTGAGATGGTCTCCCTGAGATCACTCAACAAGTCAGTGGCAGGGGCAGGAGAGGAACCCAGGACCTCTGCCTTACTTGTTGCTGGGTCCTTCTTCCACCACACTAGGCTGCGTCCCCCTACAAGTGGGAAAGCACATCAAAAGGTGTGGAGACGGGGTCAGGCTTGGTGGTTCATGCTTGTAATCCCAGCACTTCAGGAGGCCAAGGCAGGGGGCAGATCACTTGGGGTCAGGAGTTCGAGACCAGCCTGGCCAACATGGTGAAACCCCGTCTCTACCAAAAATACAAAAATTAACCAGGTGTGGTGGTGCACATCTGTAATCCCAACTACTGGGGAGGCTGAGGCATGAGAATCGCTTGAACCAGGGAGGCAGAGGTTGCAGTCAGTTGGGATCACACCACTGCACTCCAGCCTGGGCAACAGAGCGAGACTCCATTTTTTTTTTTTTTTTGAAGAAAGTGTGGAGACAGGAGTGGGGAGGGGGTTGATGAGACTGATCCCCTATTCCATCACTCTTGGACCAGCTCACCTTCTTTAGTTGACTAATCATTTACTCAAAAGCACTATGTGAAAAACACTGTGGAAAATGCACAGAAGAATAAGACATACACGCCTCCCCAAGCTTATCATCTGAAGGACACAATGGACACACTAAGAAATAGTGTTGCTATGAGGCAGTTCACATGAGGCCAATAAACGAGGTGTAAACAAACCATCATGGACGTTTAAGCAACTGGATTGCATGAAAGTGGGGTGAGAAGAGATCGAAAATGGCACTGCACCATAGAAGAGGGAGTATTTGGGTTGAGCCTTGGAGGATGGGAAGTGGTGTTTAGTAGGCTAGAATCTTAGAAGGTGAAAGTATAATCCAGGCTGGGGGGGACAGCTTCAGGAAAGGCTGGTGTCTTCTCAGAAAAGCATAGAAAACAAAGCCCAATCATTCCAGTGGGCCTGGATCACAGTGTATGAGGGTGGGAGGTAAGAAATATTATAATGCTCACCCCAGCACTTGGACTTTGTTCCATGAGCAATGGAGGCCAACGGACACTTTTGTCCTGCTGAATTTGAAAGGTTAGGGTGTAAAATTGAGATGTCCAGGTAGCAGTAGTAGATTGGAGGCTGTTCATCAAGTGAACAACTGTGACTATTAACATTTAATTATCTCTGTTCTTCACGTGCAACTGGGTCTCCCCATATGACCTCCCACAAAACCCTCTTATGGCTTCTTCTCTCACCACCCAGCAAAGGCTTCCAAGTATTCAGCCCTGACCTGATCTCCTTCCTAATTTTCACTTTCGTATCCTACACGGCCTGAGGAGCATCTGTGCCATGTGGAGACAGAACTGATAGCTTAAGAGGATGTTGTGAATGTGGTGTGGTATTTTGCAGCAAGATATTTGACATAGCCTCACAACGGAGTGTACAGGAGGGACATAGGTTGTTACAGCTGTTTATCGTCTGTGCATTCATCACTCTTTCATAAGGGCTATCAAAGTATCAGGCATCGTGCTTGACACTGAGGAGTCAAGATGTATAAGACACAATTACTGTCTTGGATCAACTCCCAAGCAGATCTGCTATCGGCTGGAACAGTAGGTTGACGATGATTCCAAACTATTTTACTGAGAGTTAGGTTAAAGCCCTGGGTGGTGGCCCCTAAATAGCTGTGATCTCTAGATTCCAGAAGGGGCTTCAGATGAAATTCTGCTAAGGAAAGGTGATTTTCTCTGGTTGAAGTAGAGGTGTGTTCAGGGAATTTGGCCTTTTGGAGGAGACTCTTTCAGGAAATATCTCGTGCTCCGCAGAGCCCAGCATGACATTTTATGGCTAGGACCATGGAATAGAATGGTGGTTCTAGCCAGATGAGTGTGCATCAGAATCACAGGGGATTTTTACATAACATCCATCTATAGGTTTTAGCCTCTAGAGACAAAACAGTCCCGGGTGGAACCTGGGCATGTATATTTTGATTTCTTTATGCATACTCCTAGCGAAGAACCAATGTCTTGCTCAGATAGAAGCAAGATACTCAGACTTAGTTTCTCTGTAGCTCCTGCTTTTTATTATTCCTGGTTGGATTGCACCACTACTCAGTTTCTATTTTATAATACTGATTATAAAACATGGAGGGAAATAACTCTTTGTATTGAAATTATAGGTTTTTATGGATAATTTATTACGTGTCCTAGACTCTGGCCTTGTCAAAAGAAGGACGTAAGAAGGCACGATGTATTATACTTGGGAATGATAGAAGAGACTGACCTGGTATTTCCACCCGGAAGAGGGAAAGGATTTTAACTACAAATACAGGAATCCAGCAGATGGCATCAGAGAACACTATAAAAAAGAAACGATTTGCAACAGCCACCTCTCTTCCAAAACAATTCCTTACTTCTGTGGTCTGCAAGGCGGTTTTTTGAATGGAACAGAACATAGTAATATAGGAAAACACAATGATGAGAAAAGCCAGCAAGTTCACACCTGTTGGGAAAAGCACACTTTTAACATCTCAGACGTAAAAGTCAACAGTAAAATTACTGTGGTACAGGTTGAGTATCCCTTATCCAAAATGTTTGAAACCAGAAATGTTTTGGATTTCGGATTTCGGAATATTTGCACATTCATAATGATATATCTTGGAAATGGTTCCCAAGTCTAAACACAAAATTTATTTATGTTTCATATACACCTTATACACATAGTCTGAAAGTAATTTTGTACAATATTTTAAATAATTTTGGGCATGAAACAAAGTTTGCATACATTGAACCATCAGACAGCAAAAGCTTCAGGTGTGGAATTTTCCACTTGTGGCATCATGTTGATGCTCAAGAAGTTCCATATTTTAGAGCATTTCAAATTTTGGATTTTCAAATTACAAATGCTTAACCTGTACTTAGATGTTACATACAGTGCCTCTTCCACGGGCACTTCCAGGAAGCATTCTTTTATATAAGCCCAGTGGTGTTAGGTAAAACCCAGGTTCAAGGGAATAAAAACAAAGAAATTGGGTTCACCAGATGAAAAAGAGATTTCAAATACATAAACCCTTATGAGGAATTATAGACTTCTAAAATTCAGATCTAGGCATATCATGAAGTAAACTCTAGCTCTTTTAAAGCATGAAAAGAAGCTATTTTTGTTTTCAGCTCTCTGCAAATTCAAACCTTAAGGGATTACTGTAATCATATGCACATCTCAAAAAATAAAAACAACCCCATTTTCTTATCCTATAAACATGAATAATAAAAGAATAAAAATAAATAAAAATAATTTTAATAAATGAATAAAATAACCTTGGAATTTATCATGAATATAATTGTCTGAGAAACATTATTCCTAATGTTTTTGGTCTTAAGAATAACACATAGAACAAAAATGTATTTTTGTTTATTTTTCTTCATGTTTCTTATAGTAAATTAAACTACTGTGGTTCAGAACCTTTAGACTAATTTTATTTAAAAAAAAAGAAAAAAGTTAAAAATTCAACTATGTGAATTATTCTTTTGGGCCCAAATATATTGACAAGATTCCCACCTAACATCACTATTACCTTTCATGCTGACTTCTTAGTCACTCTTTGCTTTATTCTTGCTGTCGCTAAAATCCTGAGTGATCATCTCATTTCTCACAATGAAAATAAGACTTGCATATATTTTCAAAGTTGTTAAAAAATATGAATCTGAACCTAGACTGTATGTAAGATTGGTGAAGTCTAGGGTAAAAATACTTTAAATTCAAGGTGATCTGTTATTTTTATCCAAATCATTTCGTATTCAATGAAATCATAGTATAAAGCCATACGGTAAAATTTTATAAAACTAGTTGTCTTAGGCCTCTTTCCAAAAAGTTTAGTTAAGCATTAAAGATAATCACTCTGTTAGAAAATGCTCCCCTGCCCCAAATTCTGATAGCAGACTTACGGAAAGGATCAAAAGTGTATGTTCTAGGCTGGGTGTGGTCACTCACACCTGTAATCCCAGCACTTTGGGAAACCGAGGTGGGCGGATCGCTTGAGGTCAGGAGTTTGAGACCAGCCTGGCCAACGTGGTGAAACCTGGACTCTACTAAAAATATAAAAATTAGCGGGGCATGGTGGTGGGCACCTGTAATCCCAGCTACTTGGGAGTCTGAGGCGAAATAGTCACTTGAACCTGGGAGGCGGAGGTTGCAGGGAGCCGAGATGGCACTACTGCACTCCAGCCTGGGAAACAGGGCAAGACTCTGTCTCAAAAAAAAAAAAAAGTGTATGCTCTAAATGCACGATAGTAATATAAGAAAGATGTTAACAATAGGGGAAACCGGGTGGGGCGTATGTGGAAAATTGTACTATCTTTGCACCTTTTCTAAAATGAAAACTATTTTCAAATAAAAAATTAATTAAAAATTTTGTATTCTTATATTCTTCAAACAGAAAAAAAATTGTACTTTAGAGCTCTGGGACTCTTCCTCATGCAAATTGATGATGATGATGATTTTGTGAGTGTGTGTTTGTGTGTGTGTGTGACGATCTCTTTGTCTATCTGGAATACATCCCAGATACTTAACTCCTTTGGGCCGAGCTCCATGCCTGCATGGTATGCTCCACCAAATGAGTTTCTTCAGTCCTTCATCTTACCCTGTTCCCTGGCTTTGAGCCTGAGAATCCACTATGTCTTCCTGGAACACAGACCCCACCCCACCCTCCTCTGCCTTCGCTTGGCTGATACCTCCTCATCCTTTGGGCCTCAGTTTGAATTCATTTCTTTTGGGAAGCCTTCCCTGTTACTCAGATCTGGGGCTCCTAGAACATTCTGTACTCTTCCTTGATGGCATTTATCAGCCTGTGTGTGATGTGAGGACATGTTGACTTGTCTGCCTCCTCCTCTGTGGTCTGTAAGGCCTTTGAGGCTGGATCTGTTGTTTCTCCCGTACCTAATATAGTATATAGTGCACAGCCTATAGTGAGTGCTGAATAAATGCCTATTGGAACAATGCATGTCATGGTGTGTGTGTGTGTGTGTGTGTGTGTGTGTGTGTGTGTGTGTGTGTGGTGTGTTTCAGGGAGAGTCTCTATTAAGTGCCCCTATGTTAGGAGTAATGAGGGAATGAATGATAAGGAAATACAAAGAACAGCCTATAATACTCTGGATCCTGGGAATGACATATCTATGACCAAATAACTACCAAATAGGGTAGTGTGTGAGGGGTATTACTAAAGTGGTGCAAACTAAATGTTCTGTTTTTCAGAGGAGGAAGAGAAGGAGTAATGGAGAAGAACTGGGCATGATGGTTAGGGTCATGTCATGATGAGTTTTAAGTGACCAATTTAAACTTGACCTTGATAGTACTAGGGAGCCACTGAAGGTCTCTGAGTGGAGGTGTACACAGTCCTTTTGATAGTCAGAGAATATAACAATGGTAGTGAATAGATAAATGAGAGGAAGGGGAAGGTCCCAGAGGTTACGAGATCAGTAAGGGATAAGGTAATAATTCAGGGTTGAGGGAGTAAGGTTTCCAACTAAGGCAACAGCAGTGGGTAGAGACTGGAAGGAGCAGCAGCAGAAGCAAATTTTGAAGAAAAAGAAAGGACAGAAGAGCTTGTTGGCTCCTTGGATGGGAAGAAAAGATTAGAAGAGAGAGTCAAAAGAAGATCGCCCCAAAGAGAGGATATAGGAAAGGCCTTAATTCTAAGCAGGAGGGATACATATTAGAAAATAGAAAAAAAGTGTTTTTAACTTTAAAGGGCTAAATTTGTCATTCATTTCTAAAGAACACAGAGTCTTCTTTTACAATATTAGAAGGAATTGAGAAAACTGGAAAGGAAAGAGCTTTATTAAGCACCCTTACATTGCTGACTTAACAGCTGCATTTAACAAAGGCAATAAACCTTCCTGGTATTTCCATTCAGATATCTCTTACTTGTCAGTTTCCTGAGTTTTATTATTATTTACTTAACTCATAACTAGATTGTAAAAAAAAAAAAGAGTTTAAATAACTTGGTAGGTTTACAGGATGAGGCACTAAACTGGAATTCCTTCAGCTCATAGTCATTTCATATAAACATGAAATCAAAGGATCTTATGGATAATAAAAATATCATCCAGAGATCCTGCTAGTATGTCTTTATTTTCCACACTAAATATTGTCTAATAAAAAGTTTAATAAAACTTCAATAAACATAATAGTAAAAACTTTTTTTTGTAAAAAAGGACACAGTCTTGACTATATTATCTCACTTTCTGAAACAAACAAATCCACCTTTGCTGAAATTTAACGTATTTCTAGCAAAATTGTGTTTTTCCAGGAAATGAAAAAATATAATTTACCTAGGAAAATTCCAAGAGAATAACCTTTGCTTCCAATATCTTCTGTTTGGTCATAATAAAGTGGGAAACATACTCCATTTTTCCCATAAAAGTTTCCAAAATAATCCTTATTCCAAAATGGAATTACAGCTATTAAAAATCCCACCATCCAGATGCAAATGAGGATGACTGAGGTCTGCCGTTTTCCAGGTCGAATGTTACTGAAGGGGAAGACAATGACCAGGAACTTCTCCAAAGTCAAGTAGGTCAGTAGCAGAACAGAGACTTCGGTGGACAGCATGGCCAAGAACCCCATGAGGCGGCACTGCACGCTCTCCATCCACAGCAAGGCATACTTCTGATACTGCCCTCGGTATTTTATATCGAAAAAGCCAACAAAGAACAAGTAAACACCCATCAGGCAATCAGCACCTGTGGAAGAATCGAAACAGTGTATGTCATCAGTTTCCAATGTCCCTGTTTTAGTTTTCTGATTAAGTCTATTTCCAGCATTTTAATTTTCTAATTAGATCTAGTTCCTTTCATCTTATATCAAATGAACTAATGTAAACATCTGAGTACCAAGAAGTGAGTGGGCTTAAAAATCTGTAATATTTCTAAAGTACTACGCTATGTTTTTATTTTGTAGTTTAAAAAAATGGGAATGGGAATTTTCTGGAAGGAGGAAGGACTAGTTGTTAAACAGTTAACATATAGTATCTTCATAGCTAATAAAGGGAATCATTATGAGCATAGGTATCATTGTAATTGAAGTTCAGATTAGTTTTATCACCCACAAAACTTTATAATCTGTCACTTGGCTCATTGGTTCCCTATTAGCCCATTCCCAAGACATACTCCTGAGAGCAGGCCACTGTAAGGTCATACAACCTAAAACAAAGCCACAAAGAGCCAGAACTTCTATATTTAGAAAAAAAATGTGCCCAGGATGTATAATTCACATTAAAAGCCATTTGTTGAAAGCCAATAAATGCATATATATGTCTAGTGCACAACTCACAGAAGATATCCTTAATCTACTTATATTGGAAACATACTTACAACAAAGGATTTTGATGGACATAGCGTGAGTTGTATTTTCAGCTTTAATGAAAGATCTCATGCCAATGACAAAAAGATTTCCAAAGCAGGTAATGAAAGCTATAACCCAGACAAATATTCTGAGGATATTGTTAGCCAAGAGGTCCTCCAATGAAGAAATGCCGTCCGTCAAGGGCATACATATTCGGACATGGGGAGCATAGGAGCAGTATCGAAAGTTTTTGAAATAACTAAAGTCAAAGGGAAAAAAAGTGTCACTTTGCAGCAATGATACAGAACCTACAGTTGCAGTCCTATCGGGGCTGCAACTCCATGCTAGGTATACAACTTCACTAGGTTTGTTTATTTTTGTTTAGTAGTGTTTATATAATTAAAGAGTTCCTCATGAAACACTAGGAGGTATTCTTTTAAAGATGAGGAATCTAAAGAACATAGGAATTCAGTAACTTGGATGATGAGAGTTTGGGAGGACATGAAAATTTGAAATCTCAGGGGCTCTATGTTCCCCGGTCACATTGGTTTATTGATTATTCTGTAAGGTATTATGAAAAGTGGACTATCCTTGTCAAAGTGATCTCCAGCAAACTTTCAGGGGCTTGGGCTTGGGATGGGAAAAGCCTGTTGTCGCTCACCTAGAACATTTCTGTCTTGTCCTGAGTTTTAAACACCGAGGTCTACTGACTTTAACTAGCCTCCTCTTCCCTGACACTGGCAGGAAGGGAGGACCTCTGACACTAGGAAAATGCATTCTCACTGGATCTGGGAAGAGAAGCAGCTGCCTTAAACACAGATTTCTTACCAGGGTCTGGAAGGAGTTAGTTTCTATGGGAAAATAAGTTTGTTTGTGGTCAGTGGAGTTGGGATCTCTGGGCACAAGGCATCTGGAAGTGCTGGAATTGGTGAGGTCATTTGGCCATTGCCATCCCTCAAACCTGTGTGTTTAGAATTTTCTCTCATAAAACTTACTCTATTTTTATTCGTTTGCTACTTCTTTCAGTTCACTTTTCTGCTCTTTGCTGTCAGTTTAATTCATTTTTTGTTATTTCTCAATTCAGTTTCTAGACCAAGGCTGCCTGGCATCAGACCCCTGGCTGCCTACACCACCTCGCCTCTTACCCTGCAATGCTTACTCCACCCAGACACACACCCTCAGACAAGCCATGCTCATGCCCTACTCAGAGCTTTGCTTTTTCTTATGCCCCTGCCTGGAAGATTCTTCCCCTGGATACTGCCAGGGCTGCTTTCTCCCTCCGTTCAGGTCTGCTCAAATGTCACTTCACTCCAACTTCCATCCACCCCACCTCAGTGGTAATCCTCAATCCTCCTTCTATCCCTTACCTTGCTTTATTTAAATTTGTAGCACTTATTCACTATTTACTCACTTGCTCCTTTACTCTCTGGTTCCCAAAGCTAAATGGAAGCTCTCAGGCACAGACATCCTCTCTTTTGTTCATCATCATGTCCCTGGTGTCTAACGCAGTGCCTGGCACGTGTAGGTACTCAACAAATACTTCTCGGATCAGCAAGTGGATGATGAATAATTTAGCACTGGGTGTGTCAGGAAGAGAAACAGGAGGCAATTCTTGCCTTCAAGTAGCTTACAGTTCAGCTTCCTAATATCTGGCATCCAATTAAAGGAACCTGAACTATAATGAACTCTCTTTTCTTCTCCTTCCCTGGAGTCCCTGGCACACACATGGCTTGACTTCTTGGTCCTTTTAGGATTCCATTATGTCTGCTATGTTCAGATAGAACCATCTAGCATCTCTCAGTGGTTCAGGGCCCCCTTGCACTGTGACCACACTACTCGTTGTCAGGTGAAAGGGATTGGGGTGACAAGGTGGGGATGTTTCAATAAATAAAGGACAAGGAATATGAAAGAAGAGTAAGTAGGTTACTTAGTAGGGAAGTAACTAAGCTAATGTGTTTTCTCTTAATTGTTGACCTGTTCTTGACCTTGGCCTGAGGTCTATATTTAACACAGCAGTTTCTCCATCAAGTTCTAAATAGTTTGAATTTCTCTATTCTAAGAAGACCCCATATCCTGCCTACAACAAGGAAATGATACCCTCATTAAACATTTATCTAATAGTGCCACAGAAGAAAATGAACAAAACCATGTGGAAATGCATCAAACACTTGTCTTTTAGTAATCACACCTACTGCACAGACATAAACAAAATGTTCTCCCAAAAGAGCACCTTCACAGCCACCATTTCATCCACTTGCTGCACCCAACTTGTAATCTTACATTGAATCCTCCCTATTTTTGTAGATAACAATGGTTAATTTTTGAAATCATGAACACATAGATTACACAGTTGATAAAGAAATAATTATGAACACATATATTAACACAACTTACACAGTGCACTTTAGCCAAATATACTAAAGTGACTTATCAAAAACTACTATAAAGATTAATTACCTCCATTTTGTAGTGCACTTAGTAACAGTAACAACACCTGGAATTTATATAGCACCTTTCTTCCTAAGGGCTCAAATCTTAGAGCAGCCGACTGCTCATTCATGAGAGGTGAATTAATGTTTCCAGGTCGCCTGAGTACCATTTAGCCAGTGACTTCATCTTGTGTAATATGTGGCATTCTGGTACCCTGATCTCTTATTGGGCCTCAATTGGATAAACAGCGTGTTTCCAGAGAGAAGGGTCATTCATGTCGGCACATCATAATATTGAACTCTATTTGAACAGGGACCAAAGGTGACAAAATTAAAAAGTTCTCAATAAAATGACTTTTGTTGCACAGAAACACATTGCAGTGATACATTAGACAGTTTACAGGAGATAATTTGAAACATTTTACCATGCTTCCTCCTCCATTTTTTATACGTACGTACATGTGAGAAAGATTCTTCATGGGTTGAAACATTCGTGTGTTTATATTTGGAATCTCTATCCTTTCCAGGTCTCTGGAAAATACACACGATAGGTTTAATGGTGTTAAGATGAAACGTTTTAATAATTGCATTCTTCATCATATCCGAAATATAATGCTTCAAGATCTTATGTTACCAATGCAGATTAGAATGAAAGTTTTACAGTACACTATTTTAGAAAATGGCTGTTTCTATTTATGCCTCCTGCAGTTTGGCGCTGATTGTGTCATTTCACATGCAGAATTACATTCTAATAGAACATATTCATTCATTTCTTTGATTTAAGAATGGCAGTGGTGATTCGTGTATTATGAAATTGGCTCTGTAGTTTGATTTTATTAATATAAGTAATGCCATAGGAATTAGAGGGTTTAATTCAGGAGATGATCTTTCCAACCGGAGAGCATCACTGAAGTGAGTTTTGTGAGAATCTGGATTTAAATATGATCATTTCTTCCTGGCCTATGTGTCTTTAGGATGGAAAACCATGAAGGTAGCAAGAGGAACTCCAATTCAGGAGTCTTCTAAGACACCAGTGGTATGTCTTAGAATTCCTTTAATTAAATTTAAATTAAATTTAATTAAATTCCTTTAAATCCTTCAGGCCCCATAAAATGTCCTCAAAGGGATCCAAGGATCACTCCTGTTCTCTTAGTTGACCTCAATGCTTGCTTCTACAAATGTGGACACTTTGAAGATCTCTTTAGGATGGTATGAATTAAGAGCTGCCATGTTCTCAGGAAGCAGATGGAGAGAGACAATCTAAAAAGACAGAGGCCTTTTGCTTTTAATGTTTATTTTGAAGTATGTCTGATTCTCACTTGCTTTCTTTTTGACTAATCTGAATAAAGATTTCTCAACATGGTTCTGAGTTTTCCTTTGCCCAAGGAGTTCTTGCTTTTTGGAAGTCAAAAATGAAATCTGGGAAAGCTGTTATACTACTGAGTAATTGCGTGGCCCCTCTAGCAGGAGACTCTAAGCCCTTTCTAAAAGTTTAATTTTCCTTTTTATTTTCTCTCTGGCTCTGTCCTTGACTTACACAGTTTTAGCTTTATGTGGATTCTGTGATTATTTGATTAATAACCTATAGCATCCTGAAGAGCAGGGGCCACTGTATCCCAAGTGCTAAAACAATGCTTTGTGTAAGTTGG
The DNA here is from genome assembly GCF_029281585.2 of Gorilla gorilla gorilla. Taxonomy (NCBI): domain Eukaryota; kingdom Metazoa; phylum Chordata; class Mammalia; order Primates; family Hominidae; genus Gorilla; species Gorilla gorilla. The sequence continues at coordinate 46,107,215 of NC_073238.2, read as the reverse complement.
TGGCTAAGATATGTTTGTGAAATAAATGGGTAAATGAATCGCAGGAAAAAAAGAAAGACTGGGCAGGCATGGTGGCTCACGCCTATAATCCTAGCACTATGGGAGGCCAAGGCAGGTGAATTGCCTGAGCTCAGGAGTTTGAGACCAGCCTGGGCAACACAATGAAACCCTGTCTCTACTAAAATACAAAAAAAGTAGCCTGGCATGGTGGCATTCGCCTGTAATCCCAGCTACTTGGGAGGCTGAGGCAGGAGAATTGCTTGAAGCCGGGAGGCAGAGGTTGCAGTGAGCCAAGCTTGTGCCATTGCACTCCAGCCTGGGCGACAGGGCGAGACTCTGTCTCAAAAAAAAAGAAAGAAAGAAAGACCCTAAAGAAAAAAAGTAGAAATGAATAAAGAAAAGTATGTAATAAATAATTACTACTTTGACTTTCAGGAAGGCATTATGTAGTCACTTGGTATTTTGGCTTTCAGAAATGCAGTATGCGGTAAGCAAAGAGAAGAATCATGCTGTCCACATCCTCAGGTCTGTCCTTATATTTTAAAAAATAAACATATATGTTTAATATTATGGCTTCTTAAGAATAGGGACCAGATCTTTTTCATCAGTGGATGCTCACTAATATCTGGTAAGAGAGAAACCTAAATCTTGCATTAATTTCTGATAGAAAACTAGCAAGAATAAAAGATGATACTAAGAATTGGTCTTTGGAATTAAAGGAGGAAATGCTTTAGGCTGCAGTCAGGCAACGTAGTCTGCTGTCTGTGTGAAAACAAACAACCTTTAGCCAGCAATTGCCATCCATTGGAAAGAAATCATGAAGTTCAAAGGAAAAGTGGCAGAGTTCTTGATACCACTGAAACTTAATATGGTTGAAATGTAAAAATACTGTACATTAATTTTCTGAGTGTGCATATTTGTGGGACAGTTTTTTAAAAACTTATTTAAAAGTAAAACAATGCACTGTACACTAATATCAAGTCGATCCTTGTAGGAAAGGGCAAAGGGGAAAAGCAGGCAAGTCTTACATAATTTGTTTTAACCAAACTTTTAGAAACAAAACTATTGCAAATTTAATTCTTTGTGAAAACTGTAGGATGAGATTTTGCCACATGAACCCAGTTTTCAAGAAGGACATTCCTGAAACCTTCTTCAAGTACAGAAATGGACTTCATACATGTCGAATGGTAAATAATGAGGCTTATTTGTCATTCAGTATGTACTCGATGGGATCTGTGATACTCACAATTGTCTGAAATGCATGCTCCTGTGTGCAAAATACCCATTTAAAAATAAATGTGTCTCTAAGTACATCCACTAAAATTATAATCAATATAATTGTAATATTTCACTTACAGAGACTGAAGTTGTTTAAGACTTTCAAACTGGTTCTTGTGAAGATACATAAGAGGATTGGATGACAGGTTCCTTTTTTTTTTTACCATTAGATGAGAGAGGAAAAGAAGTTTGAAGGTATTATTATTTTGAAAGCTCAAAATATTGCCCTTTAAATCTGGTTATGGTGAGAAGTAGAACTTACAGCTTTTGTAGAAGCTTCAAGTCTTTAAAAAGGTGAGGTGATAGCTCCGTTATCATATTGCTAGACAGATCCCTGTTGACGACAATGAAAACCCAAAGCAATTACTTTGGAAGTAAATGACAGACTTATTACTCCTCACAATTATCATCATCCCATTTGATGTAACAGAAAATATGAATCCAATTTAACCAACCTGATAACTTGTTACACAACAGTGCCGTATGAGTCAGCCAAATGGATACGGTTTCCAACACTTACAGACATGTAACACTTTGCTCGTCCAGTTCCTATCTGGAATTTCCTCTTACCCTCTCTCCAACACATTCCCAACCTGGCTTTCATATCTAATTTGGTTAATTTCCCTTGCTCTAGATACTCTTTGTACACTTCTACTCTTCATGCTTCTGTGATTGCCACTTGCTTCATATACGTGGTCTCTTGTTTATCCAACTACACTTTTCGAGGTCAAGTCTTGCATCTTTGATTTATTTTGCATTCCAACCAAGACAATATTGTCCACTCAGTATCTGCCCAGATAATCTTGAATAAGTTCACACGCTTTTAATATGTTCTTCTACAAGACTATTTTTGCAGAAGAAATTGCAAGTTTAGAATTAAATATAATAGGACTGTCCGATCCAGACAGAATCCTAAGAAAGTGACTCTATAAAATATGGAAGAGAGACCTGTTAAAATCAGAAGAAATGAATCTTTAAGAGTCCAGAGTATTTTTCTGAGCCAGAGAAGATGTTAAAACAGATATACAGTTGCCTAACTAAGAGTCAAACAAAAATGATCTCTTTTGATACTCTGGAACTGCTGATGGTTATGTGGGAGTTACAAATAACTATGACTTAGCTCTTTTTGTAAAGAAGCTTACATTTAGAGTAGCAACTAGATACAAACAAGGAAACAATCAAACAGGTGCTATTATAGAAGTGCAGAGAAAACATAGAGGAAAGAGTCATCCGTCTTGGCCTGGGACATTAGGAAGTGTTTGAAGAAAGCTTGATGATTTTAGGTGGGGTAAAAGAAGAACAGCTTCTCAGGTGGGTGTAAAAAATGATCTGAACCACAGATGCTTGGAATTCAGTGACACTTTCAGGAGTCAGGAAGTGATCCAACATGGGTGGAGGATGGAAGATGTAGGGAGAGGTAGAGGATGTCATGGAGAGTGTGTGGAGACAAAATGGGAAAGCCATGCATGCACTTCAAGGCAGTAGTTTTCACAGTAGAGTCCAAGCATCCAAGTCCCCAAGGATGCTTATAAAAAGAGCACATCCCCGGGACCCACCTTGGAACTATCACATCAGACTTTCTGGGAGGGAGCCTGGTAACATGCATTTAAGCCAATATCCCATGTGATTCTTTGGCCCATTAATGTTTGAGAACTGTGTCAAGGACTTTGCTAAACACCAGGCAACAAGAAGTAAGAACATTAAGTAGGGCAATGGAATCATTTACTCCAGGTTATGGAATGATTATTCTGTCAGAAGCATGAAAGACAGGCAACAAGGCCTGGGAGTTGGGGGAGGAAGACCAGGCAGGAGCTTCTACATGGACCAGGTGAGAGCAAATGAGGGTTAAGGGGGACAGCAGCAGGGCTCAGGGTCTGGCTGAACATGTATTAAGAGAAAGTTGGAGGGAAACGGAATGGTCTTCAAGCCTGGCTACCAGGAAGGAGGCACTGAGATGGCAAGTCCAGGTGAAGAAGCTGGCCATCGGGTTGGGGTCTCTTGTTAGTTCTGTTTCAAATGGGTTGCTTTTGAGATGCTGTCGTGACACCAAAGTCTGAAGTCCTGCCAAGTGAGATGTCTCATCTGGTCCTCCAGATGAGAGGAGCACACCTAGATCTAAGCCCAGAAGGGAGACCACAGGTGCGCACAGGCCAGAGAGAGCCTGACAATAAAGCAATATGATGATGATCTCATACACCTAGAAAATGCCTTTCAAAGGGTTACCCAGAAAAATAAAGCACACTCTTTTGGAGGAAAGGACTTTGGGGGTCTCAAGTACTTGTGCTTATTCCTCCCTGGCTGGGTTTGTTGTCATGAAGGCACAGTAAAATTACTTAACATTTGTAAACTCAAGACGTATGAATGCCTTGTTCTAGTTAAGCCTACCAGCTTCTGCATTTCTTTTAGCTTTCTGAGGCTAAGTGAATTGCAATGGATCACTATAGATCTTAATAGCAAGCTGGCATCTCTTAAGTGGGCTCTTATTTTTGGTGTGCCTCTGCCTATATGTAGGATGAGAAGAGGGTTAGGAAAATTTTAAAAATATGGACTCTGTACCACTGTTTCCTTAAGTTTATATATAAAATACCCCTCTGGGTCGGGCGTGGTGGCTCACACTTGTAATCCCAGCACTTTGGGAGGCTGAGGTGGGTGGATCACTTGAGGCCAGGAGTTCAAGACCAGCCTGGCCAACATGGTGAAACCCTGTCTCTACTAAAAATACAAAAAAAAAAAAAAAAATTAGCCAGGTGTGGTGGCAGGTGCCTGGAATCCCAACTACTCAGGAGGCTGAGGCAGGAGGATCACTTGAACCCAGAAGGCAGAGGTTGCAGTGAGTGGAGATCATGCCATTGCACTCCAGCCTAGGTGACAAGAGCAAAAAAATCCATCTGAAAACAAAACAAAACAAAACAAAACAAACAAACAAAAAACCCCTCTGTTTGTCCTGGGTTATTCCTCCACCCCACCATGCAACCCAAGTCCACAGTCATCCTCCACAGCCTGGGCAGGAATGCCCTGGGAGGAAATCTTTTCTGAGTGAGCTGCCTTTAAGTTTTTGCCTATAAAATGATCATACTTTCAGTTCTAATGCAGTACCTTGCACATACCAGGCACTTCATAAATATTTGTGGATTTGATTTATGATGCTCATTAATTAGATTGAATTACCTTAACTATTCATGAGTTATTTTTTAGATTATTCTTATTGAGTTATTTTCTCCAATCCTTTCTGGATTTCAAAATAAGGTGTAAAGAATGGGGAGAGATTACTTCAGAAATTAATTTCCATTTTAAGGCCTCAATCAGAAAGATGAGTTTTCTATCCTAATCACTGCTATGTGTAATGTAACAGACTTAATTTTAACTTCCATTGATACACAATTATGTGGGGAGCAATGAATTAATAGCGAGAGAAATGATTTTAAAAGGCTTAGATCCATAAAACAAATATTTGAACAGAAAAAATTCACATGAGCTCTCTGAATATTTTTTCCGTGAGCCTAACCCTCATTCTCAACATTGGGATTTGCTTCACCTGCTATATAAGTCATAATTTCTCAAGGACTAGTAAGCATATTTGTTCCTTTGTTCAGTTATAAGGAATTAATATTATTTCAGTTAGTCAGTTATTTATTATCAAACATTTATTGGGAATTAACTATACTCCAGTCAGTAGAAAGAAATGATCCCTGTGTTTAAGAAGCCATGGAAAACTCATTTACTCCCAAACACACATAAATAAGAAATCACCCAAAGAAAACAAGTAGAGAAACTAGGGTAGGCTAAATCCATATTTAGCCCACAGTCTGACTTGAATGTGCTTTGGACTTCAGGATAATGTTGGTTTTCTTAATTGATTTTTAATATCCAATAGTCTACAGGATTTTGATTGCTACTAGTGGCAAAGCAGTCTCACTAGTCATTTAAATTTATAATCTCGGAAGAAGCAATCATATTTTCCTAGTAGACGATGCTACTTACAGTTCTCCTAAATTTTTTAATGAAGAAAATGTCTTCTCTGGAACAAAACCAATTTGATTTCTAGGCAGAAACCTGTAAGACATGGCGAGAATCAGCATGTGGGTTTGCGTCTGCTGTAGTAATCAGTTCTCATTGGGAGAGGCCACTGATCCAGGCAGAATTTTATAAGCCTCCTTTGAAGTCTTCAAGGGAGGCGTCTTTTGGAGTGGAAACTAAGGCAGGACTTTTTCACCATGGACATCCGCATGTTCTCTTCAGGAAGTGCTGTCATGAGCAATTTGAGGTCCTGAGTGCGGTCTAGAAAGCTGCATTTTGTTTGGATCTAATTATTTTAGAAAATGTCTCTTTTAATTTTCCTTTTCCATTCTTTTTTCCAATCATCCGTCCAATCAACAAACATCACTAAGTGCTTACTAAATGTGGAAAACTGTCATTAAAACAAAACCAAAACACTGATGTTTTGAAGCTTTCCAGCATGAATGCACTGATTGACCAAACCATCTGCCTTCCCGCCCCCATAAAAAATATAAACAGCGATCAGAATCATGAGGCAGAATCTTTGGCCAATCAGAATGCATTAGATGTTTTTCCTTTTAGATGAAATTATGATTTTTTTTTTCTTTAGGGAGAAAGACATCAAATGGTAAGAGTCATTGGCTAATCATTGTAAAGCTAATCATTGTACAGCTAACCCCTTTCACATACATTATTTCCCTTCCTTGGTGACCATGGGGTTAGGAAACTGGAACTTTCAGGTCCCAGTTCAGCTGAGAAGGTGCACGGAAATAAAGATGGCACATGATGTCCCTAAAGGGTGGGCACCTTAACTTGAGGCTCAGTCCCAACATCCAAATCAATAAATCAGTGTGTGCATTTTCTAGCACTGCAGTGTCAGACCAAGGCTGTAAACAAAACACTACTTTAAAATTTTTTGTCAATGTTTTCTTTTTAACTTCCAAATATATAGGGTTTCCCCTCATTTAGTGAAGTCCAGTGTATACTTACAGCACTGTGAGCAAATCGCATGACAGAAACGTAGAATTTGTGAGATACTTTATTCTATTGCCTTCCAAATCCCTGGAAGTCATGGAGGAAAGATATTTTTAATATTTTTTGTACAAATCATATGCTTAGAGATACTTTTTAAAATGGTTATCAAGTTTATTTTTACTTCATTCCAGTTGTTACTGTGCTTTCCTCCTAATTATTGCAAGGTTAGTATAACTAATATTATGCTTCTTTCCCCCTTCCAACTAATGTTAATAAAATTGAGGAAAGGGCAGCCTAACTTTTAGCAAGTGTCTTTCTGTGCTGAACGCTATGCTATTAATTATAATATTGCCCAACCCATCATAAACTACCATTGATTGGGCTTTTATCGTGCCAGGTGCTGTTCTACACGCATCACACAGCACTCCTGCCAAATTGCTGCTATTATCCCCCATTTAACATAAGAGAAATCCAAGGCTTCTGGTGATTCACTTTCCTTCTGACCACACAGCTAGTAAGTGGTAGAACTGACCCAGCCCAGATCTGTCAGAATCTAAAGCCTAGACACTTAACTACCATGTCTGTGGCGTCATTGATCATTATATCCTCACATTCCCTCCAACATCAGGTAGATGTTTTTGTCTCTGTTTTGCTGAAGGAGAATCTCAGGCCAAAGCTATCCTGCATATACTGAACACCAGAGTCAGGATGTGAATCCCGATCTGTGTGATGCCAAAGTGCAGGCTCTTTCTATGATGCCTCAAGGACGCTAATGCCAAGGGCAATGCTGCTCAGAATGGCAGGGACGCAACCTCAGCGCTGCCTGGAACTTGCTAGAAATGCAGATTCTTGCCCAAGACCGACTGAATCAGAAACTCTAGTACTGAAGTCCAGCCATCTGTGTCTCAGCAAGTTCGCCCATTGTTTACGATGCACGCTGATGTCTGAGAAGCACTGCTGGGGAGATTTCATTCTGCCAGGTAATTCTGCAGGTCAGTGGCATCCCACATACGTGGACAGCGCCCTCCGGAACACTCTGACATTTCTGCTTTGAGCAATGCGGGGGACTAAGAAACAGCCCATTTTTCTGCCAAGTCTCCTGATTCCTTTTCATAGTCAGCTTCTTACAGTGTTCCCCAAATATGGCAATAGCTATTTTTCTTCTTCTGAACTTTTCTCATAGTCACACTAAAATCACCAATCCCTTTGTCATTTTAAGAAAATCCTATTTTAAAACTATCTTGGAGATTTGTGTAGGAACTTGAGATGTACATTTTTCACACAGTATACTGTGATTAAAAATAACAAACACCATACTCTCCTAAAAATCCAAATATTGTGAAATGGAATGGAAAAAATGTTTTTCATGTTCTCCGAAGAAGGACACTTTGGTGTTGTGGGAGCAATTGTCCAACTTGATAGCAAGTAACGGAAGAGGAGAAGCCTCCCCAGGACAGGTTTTCTCCTGTCTGGCCTTTCAGCTTCCTACCCTCTGTGTTGAAAGGCTCTCAATTGCAATCAGGCTGTCTTGCTACCTGTGCGTTTTTATTGCGTGTCTATTTTTTCCCACGTGTCTGTGGGAGCCCATTGTGAAAATAAGTGTCTCCGGACCCCTGAGCTCTGAGGCTGGTTCCTCACCTCCTGCTGACTGATGCCCCTTTTGGGGAGGGAGAGCAGGCTGAGCTCCTGATATTTTTCTGCTACCTTTACTCTTTCCTGTGTGTTTCCCATTGTGTATATGCACTTGTTTAGTTTCTAAGTATTTTCTTTTCACCTATTCTTATTCTCATGGTGTTCAGGTCATTATTTCTGTTTTTAATAGTGGCACACTTACATGAGGCCTCTATTGTTTTAGAAGCCTTTTGATAGCATATATTTAAATAAATACATAAAAATAAACATCAGAAAATAAACACAACACCACCTAATAGTGTTGTAACAAGAGATTTTGAGGTTAGTTTAGAGGGGATCAAAAGCTGAAGTACTAAAACTTTATCATCTTATGGGTCTTGAGTTCCATGATTTGACAGAGAAGAGTTCCAGCAGCGCTACCATCAGCATTTTCATGGAACAGGAAAGCAATAGACGTGACAATCCTGGTTGTTGCAGAAGACCGTGAAGGTGTATGTGGCAGGGAATGGTGGGTAATGGAGGTGAAGGTACGACGTAAATTAAATGAATGTTTTAAACAGGTATTGGTTAAAAGCTAACAAGGAGTGGAAATGGTTTAGTACATCCATCCTAACAAAGGCTTATTGAGCACCTATTATGTACTGGTCATTGTCCTAATGCTGGGGTAGGAAATCATATGATAGGTTTCTGCCTTCCCAGAATTTATGGAACAGTATAGAAGACATAAGCACTGAGGAGGGTGGATCACCTGAGGTCAGGGGTTGAAGACCAGCCTGGCCAACATGGTGAAACCCCATCTGTACTAAAAATATAAAAATTAGCCAGGCCTGGTGGTGCATGCCTGTAATCCCAGATACTTGGGAGGCTGAGGCAGGAGAATCACTTGAACCCAGGAGACAGAGCTTGCAGTGAGCCGAGATCGCACCACTGCACTCCAGCCTAGGTAACAGAGTGAGACTCCGTCTCAAAAAAAAAAAAAAAAAGACATAAGCCCAATGACTATATGGTGATAGTACCCTGAGATAGGGATGAGATAGTACCCTGAGATAGGGCAGTGTGGTGGAGTTTTGTAGATGATGTAATGTGTGGGAGTACATAGGTGGCTGCTGAAACTGGGTGGTGTGTCAGGAATGACCTCCTGGAGGTGATGTTTAAGTTGTCTTTCAAAGGAAATGTTTAAGTTATCCAAAAGAATAAGGGAGCAAGATTTTTTAAGTCCAAGGAACAATATGCTTAGGGAATTGAATGTAGGAGTAGTAGTTTGATACATGCATACGAGGGTCAGGGAAAGCATCTAGATGGGGTAAGGAATGGAAAATGAGGGTCTTGGATGCTCAAAGGGAAGGTCAAACTTTACCCTCACCCTTTGGGAACCCTCAAATAATTTTGAAACTGGGAAGGTAATATGATCAGATTTTGATTTTGGAAAGAAATTATAGATGGACTTTCTAGGTAACCTTGAATTAACTTTATGGCTAGTTTCATTAATCAGGGCAAATAACAAATTAATTCCTAAATAAATACTCACACCCAGTTGAGTTGAGGCATTTGGGCACACATCTGCTTGGGAAGAGCTTCTAAGTAGTTATTAACCATAGACCTTTACACAAAGAAAATGTTAATTAGAAATAAAATGATATGACACTTTTAGGACAGTCTTTTTATTATTTTAAAATTTCAAAACTTGCTTGCTAAAATTAATATCTTACGATGATAACATATATAGCTATTTCAAAATGGTCTTTAAAACGTGTATGGCAAACATTAGGGAGCAGATGTTGTCAAAGAAACTATGAATGCATAAGTATGATACATATCCTAGGAATAGATGTTACACAGTTTAATTTTATGAGATGAAACAAAAGTATATATTGGGTAATAATTTTGAAGTTCATGGTAATTTTCCTTGTAAACTTCACGTTGTAATCATTTCCAGTGCCATACATCCAAAGTTTCTTCTTAAGGGCATCATTAATCATTTATAATATTAAAGGGCCACATTGGAAACTGCATTAAATTGGAGAAGTGACAGTAGGGGGAATTTGGGGAAAGAAAACAACTCATGAGCATGTTAAGCTGCACAATTAATTTATGATATTGTGGTTCCTTTTGACAAATGGAAAAATAATGATGTTATATGATCAGTTGTAAAGGAATATAATAATCCCCTGCTGATAAATCATTCTAGTGTATTAATAAACAGTGAAAATATTATTGTGAGACAGCTCTCTTGGTAAGACAAAGATTTTGAAAGTTTCAGTGAGTCTTGCTGGGCAAAGGCACATTTTCTTCCATTAAAAATGGAGTTGGAGATGAACTCCTGGGAGATTCTAAGAAAATATAAACATAGGATATGAAAATTAATACTATCTTTGGTCAACCACTGCAAATAAAAACATGCCTTAGTACTAAAGGAAATTAAAGCGGATAGAAAAATCAACTAATAGGCTTAAAATATTCATTATGATCTGGTCAGCTCTTCCCTTTTAGCCATGGCCAGGAAGTATTATATTAAGAGTAACTGTAGCTGGAAACACAGGAGAAGTTTTGACTAATAAAAATTTTTGTGGGCTTGATTTTTTTAAAAGTTCTTTTTGTAAGCTAGTGCTAGATGTCATTGCAATGTATCGATAGATGTATTGAAAGGTTGATGAATACTTACAGGAAAAACAAGGAATTTAATCCCGTAAACAAGCGCTGTGAAATTCTGGTTATTGGATTGTCATCTAGAATTCTGACAAAATGTATCAAGAAACATTTCCAATATTAGAGACATTTGTGAAATAAAACCTGCCTCCCCTCAACACCTGGCCTACTCCTTTGTGTGCTTCCATACTTGGCTCACCTGTCCCTTCCCTGAGAGCTTTTCCTTCCCTCTGTGGTTGGAGCAACTCTTTCCTCCAAATTCCTACAGCTTCCATCCCACTTATCAAGTTGGATCCTGATTGTTTTGCTTTCTCCCTGCTGCCTCCACCTCCTGCTGGACTTAAAGACCCAGGTTGTATCTGTCACCTCTGGGTACCTGACCTGGGTCTGGCACAAACTCCATGTATTGAATGCATTTGGGCTCCATAAATGCCTTAACCTACTAACTGGCTGAGCTGAGGGATGAATGAAAATATAATTTTTAGGAAATCACAGAGGGTTCTTTGGTCACATGGTGTTAAACTGATGTATTAAATAAGGTGTGTTTAAATCAATGGATGGATGTCACGCTATTCATAAGGAGCTTTCTGGGTGAAAGAGTGAAACTATTTGCATATTCAAACCACTGTTTTAAACTATATTTTATAGAAGAAATTAGGGCAAGGGGAAATAGGCCTCTATTCCTCTTGTTGCCTGTGAAGCCAGGTTGTGTTTCCTCTTACTTGCAGTGGCCGGTGAGGGCAGGAGTGGGAGCAGGAAGCCACATTGAGCACCTACTATATGCCAGGAGCTTTGCATGTGGAACTGTTTAACTGTTATGTGATATAATCCTCATAACATCCCTCTTGGAAAGGAATTATAATTTACAGATGAAAATCAAGAGGTCTAGGAAAATTAAGAAAGTTGCCTGGGCTGAGCGTGGTGGCTCGTGCCTGTAATCTTAACACTGAGAGTATTAGGCAGGCAGATCGCTTGAGCTCAGGAGTTGGAGACCATCCTGGGCAACATGGTGAGACCCACCCCATTTCTACTAAAAATACAAAAAATTCGCTGGGTGTAGTGGCTCACACGTGTAGTCCCAACTACTCAGGAGGCTGAGGTGGGAGGATTGCTTGAGTCCCAGAGATTGAGGCTGCAGTGAGTTGAGATTGTACCAGTGCACTCCAGCCTGTGTGACAGAGTGACACCCTGTCTCAAAAAAAAAAAAAAAGAAGGAAAGAGGGAAGGAAGAAAGGAAGGAAAAATGGAAGGCAAGCAAGCAAACAAGAAAGAAAGAAAAAAGAAAGAGAGAAGGAGAAAGGAAGGAAGGAAGAAAGAGAGAGAGAGAAAGAAAGAAGAAAGAAAGAAAGAAAGAAAGAAAGAAAGAAAGAAAAGAAAGAAAAAGAAAGAAAGAAAAAGAAAGAAAGAAAGGAAAGAAAGAAAAAGTAGCCTGGAAGGCTAAGCATGGGGCTAAGGGCCAGGCACACAGAAGGGCTTGGATGAAGTTGAGGCCCTGGCTTTTTCCACTAGACCAGGCCAACCTGCAGAAAATGGGCAAACAATACAGAAAGCCTTCTAACCGCCCCTTGTGTATTTTCCTGGTGAAAGCACAGACATCTGACGTGAGGTTTCTTGGAACAGAGCTGGTGGCTCAGTCTGGAAAGTGGTGAAATACTACAAGCTATCATGTTTTCAGACTTCTCTCTGAATGCTCTGGAAAGCAGAAGAAGTTCTTAACTTGCTTACTTTTCAGTACAGTGGTTTTCAGCAGAGGTCAATTTTTCCTCCCAAGGGACATTCAGCAATGTCTGGAAACATTTTTAGTTGTCACAACTCTTGGGAGAAGGGGTATACTACAGGCATCTAGTGGGTAGAGGCCACAGATGGTTCTTAGCATCCTAAAATGCACAGGCACATAACCACTACTTGACATGACATTGAATTGCCTGGATAAAGTTCTGCAGATTATATGATAATCAGAAAAGTAAGTATAAAAATAAGATATGTCAAATAGTGGAAACTATATTAGCACTGTTATATATCATCAAGACTATGATCCTTTATGGGAGAAAGAAGAATTAGAGTACTTACAGCCAAGTTAGCTGATGTAAGTCTTTGAATATTCCAGGTCTGAGGGTTGTGATGCAGTTGTGGTTGAGATATCTACAAATAGCATGGGTGAGTTAATTAGGCAAACTCAATACCCCATTTTAGTCACATATAATTAGAATATGAGCCACTGATGATGATTATGAATATGGACATCTGCGTCTGAAAGTACTCGGCTGAATGAGCAGAGGGGGCAAATTCAAGGGGTATCCAGAAGGTACAGATAACCACAAGCCCAGTGTGTGCAACACCAGGGCCAGGGCAGAGAAAGTGGTCCTAAAATGTTTTGGGATATTACATCATGTTAGATTGTAAGGGTATAATAACTAAGTATGTGGGGCAATTTTTGCTTTTGTCCTTTTTGGTGACATCCTTAGTAGACTAGCATTTTAAGAAAATGCATAGCAAGTTAGCAAGAGTTAGAAAAGAAATAAAATGCTAAAATATTGTGGAAGTGACCCAAGCTAGAGAAGACAAGGTTAAGGAGAACCTTTATATGTCTTCTGGTAAAGGTAGGAATCTTTTAATAATTCTTTCAGTGTAATAACTAATCTAAGTACTTTGTGATAACCTATTCTTCCCACTTCCCTACAATCAAGTCGAGCCTTGAAAAAGTACCATTCTATCCTTTTAGTCTTTGCTTAAAATTATACCTACAATATGAGAAAGGGGTTACTCACAATATTTGCAGATTATATAATCCAAAAAATGCTTTCCTGGATATGTGTCTAATGCAATTATGCTGAAGAAATCTGGTAGGAATAAGATAAGAGAGTCAGGTGATTATGGTTTATGGACTATATTAGGTTGTTGAACGTATTCTCCACTTTCTTTACCTGAAGACAATTGTGAAATTGAAGTACGAAGTCCTATTCTCATGTTGGGGAGATGTTGTCAGTGAGAAATGGCTACCAACTAGCCAGTGCTTTCCTCATAGTACTCATGCAATGAGATTGAGGCATCTCTGATTCATACCGCTGAACTCCAGTGTGATGTGTCTGTGGAAGGATCTAGTCTTGTTTCCGCAAACTGGAACTATGGTGACCTTCCTGTTCTGACTGGCAGGAGTTTCTGGCCATGTGAGACTAGCCAGCTTCGCACTGCTGAACTTTCTTCCTCTTTGTGCACAGAGATGCACCTTTAACTCCTCATTTATCTTTATTCTATTCCCATGAAATAAAGGAGAGGGCAAGCTTTAATTCTTTTCTATTTCATGATGCAAAGTGAGAAGGACAAGGCAAGTTAGGTACTCAGGACATCAAAGGACATCAGCAGTTGAACCAGGGCAAGTATGCCAATTTCAAGTCATAGGATCAGGACTGACTTAACCTCTGAAGCAACTTAACAGTACAGTATTGATTCCGTAATTGCGCTGTCAGGAGTATCTAAGTAAATAATTTCCATTTGCTGTCTTCATTGTACAATGGGAAGCTAGCTCTGAATTCCTATTCTCTGAAGGCTCTCAGGGGCAGGCAATACCTACACTAATAGTAACAAATTGTTACATAGTCTTTTGAATGGCTCCCATTTCTCTTATTTTGGTTTGAATTGCTTCCTAAACTATTACACAGCGCTGTTTCATTGTTATGATATTCTACTGCAAAACTATTTGTAGATCACATGCTCATTTGACATCTGACTATACTGTGAATTTTGTTATACCATGATTATTTCCTAGCAGAGCTCCCCAGCCTTTGCCTCTGAGTCACGATTGTCTTATAAGAGTGCCAGGATAGTGACTCTTTCAGATCTGAAGAGAGCCAGGTAAAGCCAAGATTGGAGGGGTTATCAGAGGTCAGGAAGGGGGGAGATGAAGGGATACAAATGAATATTTACTACCACTAAACTGTACACTTAAAAATGGTAAAGATGGTAAAGTACACATATTTAACTTCAATTAAAAAAAGAAAATGAAAGTAAATAAAGATTATTAGAAAGGAAAAAAAAAGCCAGGACAGGCTTCCAGTTATCAGCAAACACAATCTTTTACCCCAAGTACTTTACAAATATGGTCATTTTCCCTATGTTCCTCCATGTGCCAAGTGTTGGCACTACAGAGCATCACATCTGTGGTGATATGCAAAGCATCAATTTCAATCCTGCAAAGTAAACTTGAAACCCAGTGTGACCTTGTGCCATCTTAACCCCCATTCCCGGTACTATATCTGTGGGGAGATGCTTCACAGAGCAGCATACATTCTGCTTTTGGTTTAAGGTTCTGCTGTGAATAGGATGAACTCACACAGATCAATATCTGTTTTAGCACTTTCAGAGCCTTGAGACTGATGCAATGAAAGTTAATATGATTAATTATGTTACAGTAGCAAATGAAAATAGAAAAAGAGCAAAATACTGTATTGTAGGTATATTGAAGTTTCTCTTAAATATACAATTCACTGCTTAACTAATGCTATTTACATTTTATTCAAGATGAGAAATTCAAAAATGGAATGTGTATTTTACCTACATGTTGTCACATCTTGAAGAGATGAGTGCAGTTGCAAATTGTGAATTTGACCTTACGCTTTTGTCTTATAAGTCAAGGGAAAGAAAGAGTAAAACCAGTGATCCACACAACTCATCTGATGTGTACAACCTATCTCCCTTCACTGGCATCAGTTAAAGCTCAAACTCTTAAATAATGAAGAGCTTCTAGTCTTCTATTTAGTTAGCTTGTTGCCACCCCATAGAGAACTGTAGTCCCTCCTACGTTCCATGTCTCAGACTTAGGCTGCTGAACTTGAACTCCATCCTCTAGTCTCTGCTGTCTTCTTTGCAGAATAGTAGCTTAAAGAATGTGTGGGGATATTTGGAAACATGACAACTTGGCAAGTGGCGCCCTCTTTTTATTCAGAGCTGAGATATAAGCCCATTTAATATACTTTACACCGAATGCCTTTTCTAAGGATAACTTACAGGTTCATGAATTCCTGCTGTTTCAGCTGTCAGGACTTTTCAAGCAGAAATGCCAGGAATTTATGTACCCGAAACTAAAGCAAATAAATGCTTTAATGACATGCATGTTTATAGGCTATTTTTGAATGTGCCATTTTGTATTCAAGAGCCAGGCAGACACCTTGAATTTCGTTTTGTTGCCAGTGATTGTATTTAACAAGAACCCAGATTAAGAAGGAATTCCTAATTTCTAAAAGGTTTTGTTACAATAAGGAGGAGAACTGCTGTTTGTTTCCATGGTAGCAGTGATAAAGTATTATAGTCAATTCCATAAATTGTATTTTATTTCTCTGAAAGGTCATTTGAAACTGCATCCACCCCCAATTTAGAAAGGCCTGACATTTTAAAAGATTATTAAAATGAATAAACTGATCAATGGTAAAAACATTCAGATCAGTTAAGCAACACTTATTCATCTGGCAATTAAGATTTAATTTTGATTTAGGAATTTGTTTTTTGTTTTTGTTTTTGGATGCCTAAATGATCTCAACTCCACTGTGAATATTTAGAGCATTCCAGACTGGAGACCCTCTTGACATTAAATTTGGTGATCTCGCAGGACAACAGTCCCCAACCTTTCTGGCACCAGGGACCGGTTTCGTAGAAGACAATTTTTCTTTTCTTTTTTTTTTTTTTTTAAGACAGAGTTACGCTCTGTTGCCCAGGCTGGAGTGCTCTGGTGTTTCTTGGCTCACTGCAATCTGGACTTTTTGGGTTCAAGCGATTCTCCTGCCTCACCCTCTTGAGTAGCTGGGACTACAGATGCACGCCACCATGCCCAGCTAATGTTTTTGTTGTATTTTTAGTAGAGACATTCACGATGTTGGCCAGGCTGGTCTCAAACTTCTGACCTCAACAGATCCACCTGCCTCAGCCTCTGAAAGTGCTGGGATTACAGGCTTGAGCCACTGTGCCTGGCCAATTTTTCTATGGATGGAGAGGGGTGATGGTTTCAGGATGATTCAAGTGCATTACATTTATCCTTAGATTCTCTTAAAGAGTGCACAACCTAGATCCCTTGCATGTGCAGTTAGATTCTCTTAAAGAGTGCACAACCTAGATCCCTTGCATGTGCAGTTCACAATAGTGTTCACACTGCGGTGAGAATCTAATGCCACTGCTGATCCGACAGGAGGAGGCAGAGCTCAGCTTTGCTTGCTCGCTCACCACTCACCTCCTGCTGTGCAGCCCAGTTCCTAACACACCATAGACTGGTACCGCTCTGTGGTTTGGGGTCTGGGAACCCCTGGCATAGGATATATCCCAATACAACTTAAATATGCAGATTAACTTTATTAGCTCAATACAGTCTAAAACACATATTTGTGCATGTCTGTTCTCTGCTCAAACAGAATAAAATTCAGATGCCTTAGCTGGCATACAATCAAGATTCAGTGACCTCTCTGGCATACGCTCCATCATCTCCTGTGGGGATGCCTTTCCTTTAGGCAAACTGAATGTTCACTCTCTTCTCAACATCCTTTGAGTATTTCTGCTTATGTTTCTTTCTTCTCCCTGGTGAAGATGCTCCCCACCTTCTCTTTAGTTCTACATGTTAGTGCTACCCATCGTTCATTCAGCAAATACTCATTAGTCCTTATGGGTTTCTTACTAGGTATGCTACAACACAGGCCTCAATAGACTAAGAGAGAACCAGGAGGACTGTCCAGCCCATGAGGAGGGTATGGTGGTCAGAGAGTTGTTCCTTCGAGAAGGAAAGTGAGGGCTTCATGAAAATAGAATTGTAGTTGACCCCAGTCATGTGTAAAACTCAAACAGTAGAGAATACTGTGGCAATAAAAATGTGTATCTAGTTGGAGAAGCAAGAAAGTGTTAAGGAAAGTCTCAGTTTGCCTCCTGGAACCTGTTTTATAATGTTGTGAGATAATATAAAAGGAACAACTGCTTATTTCTCAACTCCTACTTTGTTCTTGTGTTCTGGATCAAAGAAGATGGTCTTAGGATTGAAGCAAATGGAAAGGCTATATGGCAGGTCAGTGAAAGCCCAAGATGGTAGAAGGTGTTAATCAAAATTAATTAAAGCCCTCTGGTTTGGAAATTTTCCCCCAGAAATTGAGAAATGCCAAAAAATGAGAACATCAAATTATGATCAATTGCTGAGGAATCCAGAGAAAGGATGAGCAGCTGGAAAGTGAAAGATGGCAAATGTAGTCTTAAGTTCTCAAAAAGGGAAGAAGTTGGTTTCACAAGCTGTAGTTGGATGAGCTCAATGCTGGTCTTGGGAAGATCATAGAACAGGTGAATATGATGCTGCTTTGTCTATGCCTCAAAGAGAAAGTGACCAGGAGCGTTCACAAGAAACCACATGGCAGACCAACTTCATATTCTTCTTTGAAAAACTGTGCAAAACTATGTGATAAACATTGTTACATGTCTACTGGGCACTGATCAAGCAGTTTTATAATTTTTTATGGACAAAAGAATGACACATATTCGTATCTGAAGGATGATGATGAAGGATATAGAAAGACAATTTAGTGCTGTTCTCTTCAATATTTTACTCCTTGACCTGGGTGAAGGTAGTTGATCTTATTTGCAGATGACATAATTATGAGAGGAGTAGTGACTATGACGGAAAATACAAAAAGACCTTCACACTCCGGTAAGAAAAGCTGACTCTAACAGGATGAAACTGACTAGGAATGTATTTAAGGACCCATGACTAACTCTCAAATGCTAAGTGCATGAGTACAAGATGTAGCACACACATCACTTAGCAGCAACACATGTGGCATGGGATTAGAAAGTATAGATCACTAGGAGTCAAGAGTATCAAGAAGTCATCAAAAGAGCAATATAATCATAGGGCACATAGAGTGCAGAAGGAAAGGGATGCGAGTTCTTCCCCATTTGCCTCGGTCATGTTACGGTGATAATAGTATATTTATTCTAGATGTCACCCATCAAGACAAATGTAGGCAAACATATGCAGATTATTGTGACTAGAATGAAGAACAGATTTGAAACTATGTCCTTTGGGGAGGAATTTAAGGAAAGGAGGATACTTAGGGAAGAGATTTGTGGTGTGGTGGAGGGTGATGATAGCTAGTCTTAAATATCTGTAGACATATGTAGAAGACCGATTAGATGTGTTCTGAGCAGGTTTACAGAGGCCACAATCAAGCCCAGGTATGAAATTCCATTTCCCCAGCACCTTCTAATCCTCTTTCTGGTTTATTTTTAGCCCTCACCACCACCTAACAAATTGTATATTTTAAACTTTATTTATTGACTATCTTTCTTGATTGGAAATTAAGCTCCACAAGCTTAATTTCATCTGTGGCTTTTCATCTGTGTTGTTCATGCTGTATCCTTGGTGCCTGGCACCTTGTAGGTATCAATAAATATTCATCACAGGAGTGAATGAATATGTGGGTCTTGCTAGCTACTGCTCTCCTGCTGCCAGATACCAAGAGTTCTGGCTAAGGCCCATCTGGTTTCTTCCTCCCCCTGACATCCCTTCCTGGGGATGGTTTGGTATTTGCCACATTTGTTATTTGGGTCATTGAATGAGGATTGGGAAGAAAAAGGTAAGAGTAGATGGACAGGAGGGACAAGAAGTAGGACTGGTGCAGGGGGCTATTTTTCTGGGAGTTTGGAAAAGAGCAGGAGGAGTTGAGGAATGTGGGTAAGGGGGATGGGGAGGAAAGGAGATTTAAGGAAGCATTGTTGAGCTTATGAGCTGCTCTAGGATATTTGAGTATAAAGAACTTGAGTTATTTTCAAATCAAAGTTTACTTACTGGGTGGTTTCATTGATAATAACATATTCTGAGCCTGGACTATGTGGGTGGGCTTCCAAAGGAGCATGGTCAGAAGGTTTGGGTTTGAGGCCAATCTCTGCTACTTGTCAGCTGACTGACTTTGGGCGAACAACCTCTCTCCCCAAGTAGCTTTCCTCATTCCTGAAACTGCTGTAACGGTGTCTGCCCCACCTTACAGACGTTGGGGATCAAAGCCAAAGTGAAAATTCCAAATACTGGAATTCTTTGTAAACTTTAAAAAGTGGTAGATGACTGTAAGCAATTGTGTTTTATCCCCCTGTGCTTTATCTTACATATAATAGACACTTGGTGAATGTTTATTGATGAGAGTCTCATAACCTCTTTCCTATTAGTCTCTGGGAAAATTAAATTGCCTGCAAATCATCAAATAGCAGCTTGCATGGGGAGAAGCCCTGTCAGGTGATATTCAGGTTATGATGTGGTGCCTGTTTTCTCTGACAAAGTAAAATTAGACATTTACTTGGAGAAATTGCTAGCTAATCTTGGCAATAAAGGTTAGTCTCTATCTTTTTTCACTAGGAAAATTGTGGACCTGAATTATTAAATTGCTTCTATATTCTTCTCTTCAGTGGGCTAGCAGGGCCTGGGACCACAGAGGGAGATATTGGCATAGAACACAGTTATGAGTTAATAGACCAAGGAAGGACATGGCCTGAGAAGTCTAATTTTAACCCTCCTGCTTGAGCCTCTAGTGACTCCGCCCCCTCCCCAGCAGTCAGCTTGCCCCAAATTAGGGGGCAAAACATATACAAGGGAATTCTACATGGGGTGGGACAGTCTGTGCTGGTAGAAATTCAGTTGATTGCTAGAACTATTTCTTTCCCTCTTAAGGTTTCCTGTTATGGTAAAGTAAGCACTACCTTGGCTTACTTTATGCCAGAAGACATTGGCTCTAATTCTGGGTCTTCCACTTACTAGTTGTAGATCTTAGATGAGTCATTTAACCATTGCAGACTTTAGTCACTTCGTGTGTAATGAGAAGATTTAATTAAACATTCTTAAAACTTCTATGACTCTAGAAAATAGAATTTCAATTGCTGTGAAACAAGAATTCTGAAACGAAAATCTCTTCCCTTCCTTTCTGCTAGTGCTATTTTATTTTTCCTCCCACATGTATTATTCAGGCAGTACAAAGACAATATTGATTCATCTAATGAACATGTTGTGATTTTAGGGATTTCTTGGAAGACTAGGAAGAATGTGGTTAGAATTTCCTCTCTAGAGGAATCTGGACATGCAGAGCCAATGCATAGCTACTCCAGTGTGGCAATGACATGACCACATACCCATGTACTTTAGGATGAAGCAACAGGTCTGAGAGCAGCCGGGGTTTACAGAGGCCACAATCAAGCCCAGGTATGATTGAGTATTGATGTTCACATAAGGTTCTACCTCATGGACTTCCATCAGCTACTTCTTTTCTTGTATGAGGAAATTTATACCTAAATTCAGGAACACAAAATCCTTGATGGTATTTCAAACCAAATGTGTGTGCCCAGTATCAGCAAAGATTCAGATAATTTTTATTCCTGGATTTTCATAAATTTCACATTTCTAGGAACTTTTCTCCTGTATGCTGGATATTGAAGGATAAAACAATAAGATGATGGTACCGCCAAGGGGGCTTGCAGAGTGTACAGCATTCTCTTGCTAATTTTGTTATCTAGTCTAATGATCATCTCAGCAGGTGTAGCCCCTCCAGTGCCACAGAGCAACTGGCCCAGAGGGATTGACAGATACTGATCCAACTTACAAATGACTGATACACGAACCTGAATATTCTCCATTTATTAATGTGAATAGAAAGCATCCCATCCCACTTATAGGAATGCTCTTATTCTCTATGCCATGCAACTTTTCAAATACTTTAAAATGAAGAAGTTGGGAAATTAAATTCATCATCCTAAGGTTGCTTGGTGAGTAGAGAATCAAAGCAAAGGGATTGTTCATGAAAATTGTGGTGGGGATTGATGGTGCATCCTGACCCTCCAAGAGAGATCATCTCTAGGGATTATATTTCCCAGTTACCGGTTTTCTTTCTTGGGTGATTCTGGAAGCATATTGGCCATTCTTTGTCACAGAATACCTTCTCTGCTGATCATATCCTATTTATTGGCATTTTCTTTCCTCAGATATGTTAACATCACTGATTGCATAACTCCTGTGTTTTCAATCCTAACACCCTGGGGGATATCTGTACCCTATCATTAGGTATCTGAAATGATCTGATTGTTCTTGTTTATGCTGTTACTCTTTTTTTTCAAGTGAAAAAGTGCCTCTGAATCTGCAATGTCATTTTCCCAATATCTTGAGGAAAATAATGGAACTGTGTATTTTCCTATTGAGATGTTTTACCTCGACTCCAAGTTAATTCTCCGAAAAAGTTTAAATAAAATGGGTTCAGCTCCTTTAAATTATGAAATGGAAAGATAACATACTTTCAAATGTTTTATTTTCTAATCTTAATTACATTTAGAAACATAAATGTAATGATAAAGATAACAAACAATATTTTATTTTATTTTTAGATCAAAAACATCTTACACCACCACAAGGATTTTTTTTAAAAATAAATATGCTATTAATGGCTACTTACATCTTTTTAAGTTTTGTGTATTTGATGAAAACTTTATCTGGAAGACTGTGGATTTTGTTTTTCTTAAGAGACCTAAAATAACATGTAAAGCAAACTTCATTATGGATTGTTATGGCCAACCCACTCTTCCCTAGAAGCCACATGCTTGGGAAAAGAATATTTGATGACGTTCATCATACTAATCCATATTTGAACATGACAATAACTAAAAATTTTTCATGGGAGAATGAAAAGTTTATAAAGCCAAATAAAGTAGCTTGTGAGTATTTGACAAATGTAGCCAGTTAGTATAGTAGACTGGAAAGTCCATGTTGATTTAACTTCTTTGTTTTTACTCTGTGGGTGCATTAACAAACCAAACCAAACCAAAAATCAACCAAAGATCCCAACCCACTCATGCATGCCCAGATGATGACATGACTGCAAATTCCTGAGGCTTTCAAGAACTTTATGCAAAGTACAGAAAATTTTGCATGATATAACATAGCTACTAGCTTCATGGATCTTTTATATCTTTGCAGTCTTGGATAGATTACCAACGTTAAAAAAATGTAGAATAAGTGAGTGTGCTTCCTTTTAAAACCAAAAAAAAAAAGCATTTCAGCACAAGGACAGTAGTAATCATACATAAATCAGAAAGCAATTGAAAATAAGAACTCCAGGCCCACAGACATTTGTGAGCTAACTGATGGCAGGCTAATCTAACATACAGTGTGTAAACCATTTTTTTCCCCCTGAATAGGAAGCATGGAGAATTCTCTGATGACTGGTAGTTTTAAACAGAGTTTCTATTATTTTGCTAATACACAAGCAACACTATTGGGTTTTTTCTTGGTTTTCCCTATCTGACTATAGGGACAGATATCACCGATAATTAAGTTTTACTCACAGTAATGTCACATTGTTAGAAATCATCGGCACAGACTTTAAGTCACCATTTACACATTCCAATTCAGTTTCTTTGCAGTCACAGCATTGTGGATACTGTTTTAGAACTAATGGGACAAAAAGAGTAAGATTTCACTAGTAAACAAATACATTAATTATGACTTTGCCTTTAATAACTGATATTGTTTTCTTTTCATCGAATGTATAAAATTTACACCTGTTAAATGAACTCATTCAGCCCCTAATAAAATTAAATAAGAATTCTCTCCTACTTAAATGTAGACTAATGTGTTAATCTCAGTTCTAGCTTCTAACAGTCATTTCAGAGGCATTTACCAAGTGATTGGAAAAAACGCACAAAATGTTAACTAGCATAAGCTCATCTAGTGAAGCAAGATTAAGTTCACTTCAATGAAAAACATTTGTATGATTGAGTAATTGTTAACGGATGTGACTGAGTCAATTCATTTGAATAGCATACAATAGTTGCTCAATAAATCCTTATTGTTTAAAATCAGATTCATTTTTTTCCTTCCTTCAAACTTCCCTTAGAGCCATGAGAAGATTGAGATGCAGGTTCTACCATAACCACCCTGGCACCTTACTAAAATCCATCCAGCCAGATATTCCTTCATTTTGGTTCTTTGTTTTTCATTACTATGAGGTTGAAAGTTGAAGGTAAAAAGCTGCAAAGCTGAAATAACCAAAGATCTATCTATCTGAAGCATTCAGAAGAAAGAAGAAGGACTCCGGATGTACTCTGAAGGGACTTACGTAGTTACTAGGATAATGACATGTAAAGGAGTGAGAAATCTAGGGAGAAGCCAGGCCAAGCTGGTCCATAGGACAGTCACTGTGTGTGTGTGTGTGTGTGTGTGTGTGTGTGTGTGTGTGTGTGAAAGAGAGAGAGAGACAGACGAGGGCAGAGGAGAGAGAGCGAGGCTTTGAGAGAAAGAGCAAGTATTTTTGGAGTCTGATTTCTCCTCTGAGCCTATGAATATTTGTACTGATAGAGCTAAGAATGTGAGAGTTATTTTTGAATTTATTTTGTTATTTATTTTAATGTAATTAGAAGTTCTTTTCAGTTGCCCTGCTTCTTTTAGATCACTTTTATCCAAATGTTATTTTAAAAATAAATTTTACTGAATTTTATTAGTAAAGCCAACAAACTTCTACTGAGTACTTAATGTAAAAGATGCTTTTAGTGTATACATTTTGAAAAATATTTTATGTTGTCTATACATATATGTTAATTAGCTCAACTTCCTAAAGATAACTTTCATATGCTTACGTCAATGTTTATTGACATAACCACCATTGAAATAGTGGTTATATGATTAAATTGAAAACCTGTGGTTGGAAACTTATTTACCAATAGAATAATTTCATATGGTCAAGCTGGGTGTGTTGTCAAAACCAGAAATGTGAGCATTAACTGTTCACCCTCCATCACCTGCAGGCCAATCATGCCCCCATGATTCTGTGGATTCTTTTTCTGAAACGCCTTTTGCATCTCTCTCTACCTCAATCTTCTCAATGGCATTTTCTGGGGATT
This sequence comes from Gorilla gorilla gorilla, assembly GCF_029281585.2. Taxonomy (NCBI): domain Eukaryota; kingdom Metazoa; phylum Chordata; class Mammalia; order Primates; family Hominidae; genus Gorilla; species Gorilla gorilla. Next base: position 46,082,801 of record NC_073238.2, on the reverse strand, counting down.
GGAATAAACATAATAACAAGTAACTCTTTTATCATCATTCTTTCTCCTCTATCTGAACATGATTGACATTTTGGATCAATCATTCTTTGTCATGGGAGGCTGTCCTTTGCATTGTAAGATGTTCAGCAGTAGCCCTGGCCTCTACCCACTAGATGCCAGCAGCAACCCACCCTCCTCCATCAGGAGACCAAAAGTGTCTCCAGGCTGGGCATGGGTGGCTCACGCCTGTAATCCCAACACTTTGGGGGCTGAGATGGGTGGATTGCTTGAGCCCAGCAGTTTGAGACCAGCCTGGGCAACATGGCAAGACCCCATCTCTACAAAGAATATGAAAATTAGCCAGGCATCACCGGTGGTGCATGTCTGTGGTCCCGGCTATTCAGGAGGCTGAGTTGGAAGGATCAGTTGAGCCTGGGAGGTTCGAGGCTGCAGTGAGCTGTGATTGTATCACTGCACTCCATCCTGGGCAACAGAGTGAGATGCTGTCTCAAAAAAAAAAAAAAAAAGTCTCCAGACACTGTCAAACGTTCTTTGCAGGCACTGTTGCCATGGCTGAGACTCACTGCTCTAATCCATTCTCTGCAATTCTAATGAAATAATCTTCCTCACATACATTTCTGATCACATGCTCTTCCTCCTCATTAAAAAATGAAACAAATATAAGAGCAAATCAAACAAACATAAGGCCCAAAACTATGATGATTTCCCATTCTATACAGTACTAACCTTTAAAATGGGATGTGGGCAAGACAACTCATTGTGGGTCAGGTAGAATAGTAGAACTTTTGGTTATATTTATTTTTAATCTTATCCTTTTTTACTTTCTAATTTTCATACAGAATTATGAAATTCTGTATGAAATTTCTGTATGAATTTCATACAGAATATTCTTGTGTATAATAAAATATATAAGTGGTAATTATAAACTGGTATTATAGAGTACATAAAATACTATCAGTGTAGTATTTGATATATATGTTATATATATACATTTACATATACATACTAATGTATGTAATTGTACATTCATCTTCCTAATTATATATCTATGTCTCTACATATACACACACGCCCCAAAAATTCTATCTATGGGATAGAGGCCACACTTCAAGGTGTACACCAAAACCCTTCATGGGCTAGCACCAGCCTTCTAGGCTCGGCTCCTGCCCCTCCACCTCATGCACTCAGAATGGTTGTGAAGAGGCATCCTGCAGCCTGCTGTGCATCTTCCAACCCCAGTGTTTTGTTGATCTTGCTCCTCTGCTCATCCTGTCACCTCATATCCTTTCCTTCATCTATGGACTTCAAAGTCCATCTCAAATGTTATCCTCTCTGGGAATCTTTCCCCATCCTCAGCACAGCCATCATTTCTTCCAATGGGCTTCCCCATTCCCTGGTGCAAACATTATTCCTCCCTTTTAGCAATAATATGATATCATCACTGCTTTTGTAAGGAGCTGTCTTTCCTGCTACATGTGAGATGTTTGTGGGTTAGAACTCCGTCTTAGTCATCGTTGTCCTCTCAGTGCCTAACATCTTTCTTGAAGAAAATAGTTAAAAGTAATAAGAACTTTACTATTTGTCACAATTATTCAATACTTATATATTCTTGCAATCAGAGAGTAATGCATGAAAATAGCATAAATGGAGATGGTCGTTTTCTTTTTCTATCTTTCCAATCACAGGCAGACAGCAGACCTCTTAGCCAGTGAAATACATTGAACTAAAATGGAACTTCTGAAGGGAATTTGTCACATTACCCATATAAATCTGTGCATCACAAATCATGTTTTTCACAAAGCTGATACTGTCTCTGAATCAAAACCACTTACAGCACTCCTGTGTTAAGGCCACGCTGTTAGCATTTCCATGCACTGTGCCAAATATGGTGGCCCATCCACTAGTGTCACCTGTGAAATAGTGATTGAGATGTGTCACTTATTCTAGAAACTAAATACCATCTGACAAAGTTTAACAATTTGGTAATGATTTTAAACTAAAATATGTTTAAGTAATAGAATTATTGATATTTTAAATACATAGTAAGAGAGAAAAAGTTAGGCAAACATCTGCAAGGTGTCCCTTTTTTACATGAAAAATACCCTAAATGTATGTATCATCAAATTTGCAATGCAAGTATATAATTATTTTACATAAATATAGATGTCTTGGAAAATATCATCTATTTCTAATACAGACATTGTCCAGGTTTGACTTTAATTTTGAGGACCTCTGAAGAAAATATCTGAATTTTGTTTTTGTCACGTGCATACTGCTGTATATGTAGAAACATACTTGATAGATATATTGAGTTCTGATAACATTTATGTCATCTGACTTTTTTTTAATAAAGCAAAAGCAAAGTTTCTCAAAGGCTTTTTTCTGGGTGCAGCGGCGCTCATCTGTAACCTCAGCACTTTGGGAGGCTGAGGTGGGAGGATCACTTGCATGTAGGAGTTCAAGACCAGCTTGGGAAACATAGGGAGACCCTCTCTTTACAAAACAGAAAAAATTAACTGGGTGTGGTGGTGCGCACCTGTAGTCCTAGCTACTTGGGAGACTGAGGTGGGAGGATAGCTTGAGCCCAGGAGGTCACAGTTGCAGTGAGCCATGATCGTGGCACTGCACTCCAGCCTAGGTGACAGAGGGAGACCCTGTCTCAAATAAATAAATAAATAAAGGTTTTTGAGTAAAATAACATTTCCTCAATTTGTCATATATTAATGTCAATTTGTCATATGTAAATATAATTTATTTGCCAAATTTTCCTCTTCCTTTTGGTAAATCATATTTTTAAAAAAGGAGGCCTAATTGTGAAGTATTGTTATTTCACTATATGTTATAAAATAATAAAATATGCATTATAATGTAAGATACTGAACTTCACACAATTACGTAAGTAAATTAAAATAATTGCCCACAGTCTGCTTTGATCCTTGGAATCTTTATTTCTATTTCTTATTAATATTCTCAGTGATGCTGCTATGATGCTCCCTCACTTGCATTATTTAATTTGGGTTCAGAAATCCTCATGGGGTACACATTCATGGCTTCTGATTCCCATGCAGCAAAGAGGAAAGGATGAGAATTTGAGTAACTTGCCCATTGGCATCCAGACAGTTGCCCCCAAAACTGAGCACTGACTGAGTACCTGCTGTGTACTCTACTGCTCTAAGCTCTGGTGATAAGACTCAGGCCTCTTCTCAAGGAGTTCCTGTCTAGGAAGATAAATACAATGATAAGGGCCAGGCGCAGTGGCTCATGCCTGTAATCTCAGCACTTTGGGAGGCCGAGGCGGGAGGATCACCTAAGGTCAGGAGTTCCAGACCAGCCCGGCCAACATGTTGAAACCCCGTCTCTATTAAAAATACAAAAAAATTAGCTGGGCATGGTGGAGGGTGCCTGTAATCCCAGCTACTCATGAGGCTGAGGCAGGAGAATCGCTTGAACCCAGGAGGCAGAGGTTGCAGTGAGCTGAGATCATGCCATTGAACTCCATCCTGGGCAACAAGAGCAATACTCCATCTCTAAAACAAACAAACAAACAAACAAACAAACAAACAAGCAAACAAACAACAACAACACTGAAAAGATAAGGCATTCTACTTTGTGCAGCATACAGATACACCCAGGGTGCTGTGATAACAGAGAAATTGCAGCCATCCTAGACCGGTGATACAGCTTCAGGGGGGCCAGGGAAGCCCTCCTGGAGGAGGAGACACTTAAACCAGGCCCTAAAGAATGAGTAGAAGTGATCCACGGGAAGTGTGGATAGAGGCTATGTCCTTCAGAGGGAGGCACGCCTGAGTACCCAGGGGCAGGACAGGAGATTCTAGAGATGCATGCTGTGGGCTTTGCTGCCTCACTTTGATGGATGGTTGGGCAGTGCTGAAGAGAGGTAGCTCTCTGTGGGAGAAAACACACAGGATTCTTTTGGATTAACTAGACATGTCAGCCTCTCTTGGCATCAGTTTCCTCCAGAGAAAAATATTTTTTAGGTTTCAATAAACAGAGGTGAAATTGGCCTGTAAGATGCTCTGGGATCTGGTCTCTGGTTACCCCTTCATTCCATGTGTATACCCCTGTTCACTCTGCTTGAGCCACACACCATCAAACACATCATCCTGTTTCAGTCAGCCTTGGGCCTTTGCACCTGATGTTGCCTTTGCCTGGAATTCTGCCCCTCCAGAATATTTCACAGTTTCTTTCTTTCTTTCTTTCTTTAGTTCTCAATCCAAATGTCATCATCTTAAAAAGATTTTCTCTGGTTACATCCTTGAAGTATCCCTCCCTCCAAGTTACTTTCTATCTCATTATCCTGTTTCATTTCCTTATTTATCACTCAGATTATTGATTTTTTTACATACAGGTTTATCATCATCTTAGTTCACATTGCCCATGTGAACTCCACAAGGTCAAGACACTTGTCTCCCTTGAGCTCACTGTGTCCCAGTGATTTGGAGAGCTCCTGGCACATAGCGGGCACTCAGTATAGGTCTGTTCTATCAATTAATTCTCTAGCTAGGCCCATTCACACTTTATGCATTTTTTTTTTTTTTTTTGAGATGGAGTTTTGCTCTTGTTGCCCAGGCTGGAGTGCAGTGGCGCCATCTGGGCTCACTGCAACCTTGCCTCCTGGGTTCAGGCAGTTCTCCTGCCTCAGCCTCCCAAGTAGCTGGGATTACAGGCACCTGTCACCACGGCCAGGTAATTTTTTTATTTTTTTGTATTTTCAGTAGAGACGGGGTTTCACCATGTTGGCCAGGCTGATCTCGAACTCCTGACCGCAGGTGAGCCACCTGCCTCGGCCTTCCAAAGTGCTGGGGTTACAGGCATGAGCCACCACGCCCAGCCACTTTACGAATATTCTTGAAGCTGAACCAAATTACCACCCATAAGGAGGTATTCATAGAAAACCGCTTATAATTAAAATATGAGTATTGAAGTAGATTTTCAAATATAATTTTATTTTTATAAAATATAACATTTTATGATACTGTATTTCTGACTTAAGTAACCTGTACATACAAAAATTCAGGTCGTTATCACAAATACATTGGGGAGTCATTATTTGTGTTTCAAATGGAATCCCTACAGAACACCAAATCAGCTTTCCTAGTTTATCACAATCATTATCCAACCGACCCACAGTTTTGGGGTGTTCATAAAGTGAGGCACACATGGGGAGCCGAGGGGAGCACTCACCACAGTTCTCTTCGTCCGCCCCGTTCCCACAGTCATCCTTGCCATCACAGTGAAAAGCTCGGGGTAAGCACTTGGTAAGATTCCCACAGGGAAAATATCCTTTTTGGCATGAAGGAGTGATCATGCTACCTTGAGTCAGTGCAAAATCTACATGAAAGAAGGGGCAAAAACAAAGTGTTACCATGGCCAAGCTCTCTCCGTGTTGTCCTATTTAATTTTCACAAGAACTATATGAGTTGAGTTCATCTGGTATTATTCTTAGTGCACAATTTCTTTGAATAATATTCTCAATGACAACTTTATTTTTTATTTTTTATTTTTAGACGGAGTCTTGCTCTGTTGCCAGGTTGGAGTGCACGATCTCAGCTCACTGCGACCTCTGCCTCCCAAATTCAAATGATTCTCCTGCCTCAGCCTCCCGAGTAGCCAGGATTACAGACGTGAACCACCACACCCAGCTAATTTTTGTATTTTTAGTAGAGACTGGGTTTCACCATGTTGGCCAGGCTGGTCTCAAACTCCTGACCACGTGATCTGCCCACCTTGGCCTCCCAAAGTGCTGGGATTACAGGTGTGAGCCACGTCGCCTGGCCAATGATAACATTTTAAACAGCCATAATCACACCCAACATCAGCTATATCAAGAACAGAATCCAGGTTCATTTTGAATTCACTTCCACAAGGTAATCATAAACAAAACCAGATGTATTGTCCTAGATTTGTATGAAATCAAGGAGTCATCCACCCTTGGAAACAGAAAGGTAAAACCATGAGCTAATAAGGTCAAATGGGTAGATGTGTTTACTTATTAATCTTTTACAAGAAGGACTTGAGGTGACATGATAAAAATATACCTGCAAAAGGAGAGTTTAAGTATGAGTTAGAGAGAAATCCAGGAACACATTAGAAAGAGGGGAACTAGAATTGAACATTGAACACTCATCTATCGTGTCTACTGGGTCTACTGTTTGCCAGACACTTCACACAGTGGTTATCATTGTTAATCTTTCAGCCAGCCTATGGTATGGGTGATATTACCCTTCATGTTTTGGGATTAGGGAAGCTAAATATCTTGTGTGCAGTGGTTTGTCTGGGAAGTGACACACGGTGGCTTTGAATCCTCCCTCTGACCCCGTAGGCCCACCCTTAGCCATTGCACTATGAGACTATCAATCAATTCAGGAATCTGCATTTCAAGGAGCATAAATCAGGACTAGTTAGAAACAATCTTCTGGTGCAGGGTACATAAGAGAAGACCAATGATAGTTGAATAACAGCTGAGTTGAATAAGAAATTAAAGAAAATAAATATAATCGACATTTACAAAAGTACTATATCTATGGATAGGATGACCAAAACAATTCTAGCAATTTAGATGTAAGAGATATTCTTTCAATTTTGAGAGGATACTTTTCAGAAAATAAAGAGACATGTTTTAAGTTGGCTAATAAAATTACAGAAGTCATGTTTTTTTTTTTTAAAAAGAGTCCTGTCCAGGTGCAGTAGCTCACGCCTGTAATCCCAGCACTTTGAGGCCGAGGTGGGAAATTAGTTGAGGCCAGCAGTTTGAGACCAGCCTGGCCAACATGGTGAAACCCTATCTCTACTAAAAATACAAAAATTAGTCAGGCATGGTGGCACGTGCTGCAGTCCTAGCTACTCAGGAGGCTGAGGCAGAAGAGTTGCTTGAACCTGGGGGGCAGAGGTTGCAGCGAGCCAAGATGGCACCACTGCACTCCAGCCTGGGCGACAGAGCTTGACTCAGTCTCAAAAAAAAAAAAAAAAAAAATTGGAACTTCACAGAAATTGATTTAAGGAGAGCGTAGACACAGGAATGTCTATAGGTCATCATGACTCATTGAAGGGAACGAGGGATGTGGGCAAAGTGCTCCTAACCACGCACTTTGGCTGAAGGCTGGCATCATGACCCAGAATTCCCTTGGGCAGGTGTGGGAGATGATATTTTTAACATAGCAGAAGGATAAGGAACAAACTTCAGTAGGAACATCATCTACTTTGTGCTGGGCATTTCGTAGTTACGTGATTTGATGTTAATGGCAACTGTGTATGTTTGGCATTAATATCCCCAAATAAAGATGAGGAAATGACCGAGAACACGAAGGCACGTCTACTTTGGTTCTTGGGAAAATGCCCTTGTGAGGCCTGAGCCCTCCAAGCAAATGCTGCCTTGTAGAGAAGCCCCTCAGGAGACTCTCCTAAAGGAGGTAGAACCTGCTGCTCTCATTAACAAATGATGTCATTTGCTAAAGGGCAGGAGTTGGAGTTTAGGCAACAAAGCTATGTCTGAATTACAAATGCATATTAAGCTTTTAGTGATGTCATTAGGGAGGATGAGTAGATCATTTCAGCTTGAGTCATTTAGTCCTGATGACCCTGGAGGTCCCGCAAGCACGGAAAAGCAGAGCCTCTGGCCCTCTCTGGGGTCAGCCGGGTGTGCTGGTGCACACTTCGGAGGCTGCTGTGGCCACAACCTCTGGGTCTTTTCTGACTGAGGAAGAAGACTCAGAGCATGGCTTTTGGATGCTTTTCTGCTCATTGGAAGTTTGATCTTACAAAAGCAAAAATCATTTTCTCTGCTATTGCTGCAGTAGTGGATGAAAGATTTACTACCGGCAACTGGGCATAAGACCAGTCAAGTCTGTGACTATTTTAGGAAGACTTCTCCACTGCATGGCGCTGGAGTTGGCTTGTTAAACCTGTTCGCGCAGGGAGAGGCATACTGTGTCATAGATTTTAAAATCCCTTAATTTCTTGCTTGTAAAGATTTCTATAGGAGTCAGATTTATAAAAATGAGTAGTCCTCCTGTGTTTGGAACATGAACGAGAGAGTCAATGTATCTTTGTGTAGTGGCTTAGAAATTTTTTAAGGCAGTAATTTGCAGTTAGAAATATATTTTATATCACAATCCAGCATGCACCCAACCGTACCCACGCTCCCAACACACACCTACACCCCCACACACACTCTCACACCCACACACACTAGCACACACCCACGCACACTCATGCCCACACCCACACCCACATCCACATAATGAAAACAAAATTTCCCGAAATGTCACTCTTTTAAAGTTATGTGGGATGAGCTTTGATCATTGCTATTCTATCTTACTCAGTTGAGAAGGGATCACATGCCTCTAAGTTGATTTCATGATCCCCTAATGGGATGTGACCCACTATTTAAACACATTCGTTAGTGATAATGCACCTCAGAGGCACTCAGACCTGGATTAGAATTCTCTCTGCCACTCACTAGCTGTGTGACCTCAAGTAAGCTACTTAACCTCTTTAAATCTTAGTTTCCTCACATTTATAGTAGAATTAATGAGAGCATCTCCCTTGTGGGTGTGTTTTGGGGACTAGAGAAGCTGATGCTTATGAAGTGGTGAGAGTGCCTGGCCCATGGTAACCCTGGGTTGATGTCGGCACACAGGCAATTTCCATACAAGGTAAGAAAATAGAATGTTAAGAAGGAAGCTCTATGTAAAATGGAAGCTTGCTGTGCCTCAGCATTTCATGATTTTTTATGTGACTTCTCTGAAAGAAATAATAGGGACTAAAATAAAAGCTTCCCCTACTTCTTTATGTTATTCCATCTTAAAAGCCATATCACATGTATGATTTTTATTTTATTTCAAATCTCTTTTGAAAGCTGAAGGAGGACTGTAAATGATAAATAACCAAGGAAAATGTCCTTATAATCTCCTATTTTCTTAATGTTTAGAAGAAGCTATTAAGCATTCGATTAAAGAGAATTTTGAAATAGAGAGGTGAGGCGATGTGAATAGGATCTTTTGAAGGTGGCATGTGATGTTTCCTTCCAGAGTTTATTATGAAAATAACTATGAGTTGCTTTTTTTTTTTCTTCTTGAGATGGAATCTTGCCCTGTCACCCAGGCTGGAGTGCGGTGGCACAATCTCGGCTCACTGAAACCTTCCCCTCCCTGGTTTAAGCAATTCTCCTGTCTCATCCTCCCCAGTAGCTGGGACTACAGACACACGCCACCACGCCCGGCTAATTTTGTATATTTAGTAGAGATGGGGCTTCACCATATTGGTCAGGCTGGTCTCAAACTCCTGACCTCAAATGATCCACCCGCTTCGACCTCCCAAAGTGCTGAGATTGCAGGCGTGAGCCACTGCGCCCAGCTGACTGTGAGTTCTTTGAGGGCTGAACCTAACTAAATGCCCATCTCACATATGCAGAACGTCTAGGCGGCAGAGGCAAACAAGCAATCAATTGCCACAAATAAAAGGCATCAAGATGGTTTCCTTTTCCCTAGAAAAAAAATTGAGTTGCATCTAACAAGTGTGGACAAAGAAGGGGAGGAAGAGACTGAACATGTACGAATAGAACCTGCCGACTGCATTTCTTGTCATTCCCCATTTTCCACCCCAGAGTGGCATCTTCCTGAAGACATTTCAAAGCACAAATTTTATGTATAAGGAGAATAAATGAATACAATGTATTCCCCATCCTTTTCTCTCTGTGGCTTCTATCTCTATTGTCTAACTTAATGTCTTACTTGGTGCTCAGTAATTTTTTGAGTGAACATGTGAATTAATGAGCCATTTAGAAATAAAAAAAAAAAGGAATTGAAGGAAGAGCACTTTTCAAAATTTAAGCTTCCCAAAGCAGCAGATTTAGGCTGTTATTCTGATGAGAAATTATTTTGTAGTCTTTCATGCACTTCATTTATCATTCCACTCTGTCATTATACAAATTAAATAAAAATTAAGAACCCCTGCTGTACTTGGTACATAGTGAAAAAAGAATCACTAGCTCTCTGTAGAAAGTGTATTCTGTGGTCTATTCTTCTTGCTCTCTGTGGAAGTGGAAAGAGACAGTTTTTACTGAAGCTTGGGGATTATAAAAATGGAGGATGCCCGCATGGTAGCAGTGCTGATGGCTTCTGCAGTGGTTTCCATGGGACCCCTGCCAAACACACAGCTGAGAGGAGGCTCGAACATACGACAGAGAATTGCTCAGTAATCACCCTTCTTCTGTCTTCTGGTCAATATTCTAGACGTGTTTGTGCCAAGAGATTTTAAAATGACGTTTATATGGCCTTTTAAAGCCAACTGGATTGCTGTTCAAGGCTATTTTTTGCTCCCCATCAACACTTTCCCTGGATTATTGGGAAACAACAGGTGAGAATCATCTTTCAGGTCCTCAGTTTAAGAATTGATGGAGATATACAAGTCCCTTTTTGCTTTCTCTATTTCTCTGCCAGTGCTAGTCCTACATAAAGCTGAAGAAAGCCTGTATCCTCTCAGCCAGATGTTCTGGCTCTAACCCCAGGGGCGATGGCTCCAGGGGGGTACAGGCCAAGGAGGAGTGCATCATGCTTAGTGGTGTTTAACCCAAGTCAGACGACCTGGTCACCAAGGATGGCAATGGTGCCTCAGAGGGGCTATAGAAATTGCCGGCGAAGCCTTGCCATCTGCTCCAAAGAGCCAACTAACTGCAGCACCAGAGGGAACATTCATTTAGCATCCAGAAATGTTAACTAAGTGCCTACTATGTGCTGCAGTTTGTTGTCAGTCAGCAAGGCAGACAGTGTCCATCACTACCAGGAACTCAGGGGCTGGGATCTCTGAGGGGGGCAGCAGCACCATCCCGGGCAGCTCCACTGAGAAGTCAAGGAGAAGCAGCTCCATCAGCTGAGTGCACCTGGCCGGAGCCTGCCCCTACTTCTGCGAAGAGTCAATTTTACTAAAAGTCCACCTTTGTTGGATAGATGATTTGTTGTTTGTTTGGAGAAAACTAGGAAAGTCTTTCTTAAAAGGCTTTTATGTTAAGGTAGGCGAAGAGAAATTGGCCTCTTGGTGGTTGTTGTTGTTGTTGTTTTCCAAACTTGGCACTCTTACCCTTTCAGGCAACTGTTTGGTACTCCCTGCCTGGATGGTGTTTCTTGGCCACATCAATCGTTATATTCAGAATTTTGATCCAGTTTCATTCACACATATTTACCCCACCTCCTTTCCACTTCAGAGATTCCTGCCCTAATGGAATTTCTCCCAACCTCTATTTTCTGTCATGTTCTTCTGGGACAAAGCAACCACTTCATGCTGGTAAAAGTCCCTCAGGACCCTATCCACAGATTTTTTTGGGGGGATGGGGCAGAAAATATTACCCCCCTCCTTCTTCAGATGACTGCCTAATGTTTGAAAGACAGATTTGGGGAAATGATGCCTAACTTTGTGGAACAGAGTGTAGGCTCAATACATTTTCATTTACATTGGAAAAAAAAGAGTTTCAAACTGCCAACATCATCCTTACCAGGGATGGATGTCAGCCCCACATCCTCCTTGCCTGGGTGTCTTTATGTGGGTCACAAACAGAATGCTGTGGCCGTTGGTGGGTTATAAGGGATTTAAGGGAAGAAGGAAGACTTCTCTTCCAAAAGTATTATTTCTGCTGACTGGTAAACTGCCAAAACTCCACCTTTAGAGATGCATTCTCTTAGGTTAAAATCTTACCTTTCAGTATGTAAAATTCATCTCGTTCTGCATGAGTTGAGAGACTACCTTCTTCCTAAAGCCTGCCTGAGGCGAGTGAATGGAGAGAATGGGCAGTGTGGTGGGTGAAGGGGAGAAGACCATGGAAAGGGGGATTGTGAAGGAGACAGGCAAGGGGAAGCCCGATGGGAACTTGGTTTGAGAAATGTGGAGAGAAGGTGGTACCTTGGTCCTTTCACCTCTCTTTTAATTCTTCTCTGATTCATTGACTGCTGTGTCCCATGGAACTTTCACTGGCTGTTCTTCCTCTGAGTGGGAATTATCCCAGATTCTATTCCCATCAACTTACGAATGTACCTGCATCCCAGGCTGCAGTATATGTTTGGGCAGGATCCACCTCACATAAGCGTGGGTACCATCCACATAGACTGCTCGTGCTGAGTGTATGGAAACTGCACAGGACTAGACCAGGTCCCTGGATTCTTCTTTTGTGATGCACAAAGAATGAAGATCTCTTGTCTTTCCCATAGTAAAGCCTTCCATCTATGTTCTGTGCTCAACTCGACCTTGCTTTATCAGACTCTGCATTCATTGTTTCCTTTCTTTCCTATATTTTGTATATATATATAATATATATGTATTTCTTGAAATGGATTTTCACTCTTGTTGCCGAGGCTGGAGTGCAATGGCATGATCTCAGCTCACTGCAACCTCTGCCTCCAGGGTTCAAGTGATTCTCCTGCCTCAGCCTCCCAAGTAGCCGGAATTACAGGCATGCGCCAACACACTCAGCTAATTTTTTTGTATTTTTAGTACAGACGGTTTCACCATGTCAATCAGGCTGGTCTTGAACTCCTGACCTCAGATGATCCACCCACCTCAGCCTCCCGAAGTGCTGGGATTACAGGCGTGAGCCACTGCACCCAGCTATTTTCAATATCTTTGTCTCTCTATTGCACAGCTCCCATCTTCAAAACAAACGAGTCAACCAACCTAAATCCTGTTATATCTGCCTGCCTGTAAAACTGAGATATACTCTCCTCCCCTTCACAATTAAATTTCTCAGAAGAACCATACATGTAAGTCAATGTCTCCACTTCCTTACCACACTTTCATTCTTAAATCCATAGCTTCCATCTTGACCTTGCTGCTCCACTGACATTCTTCTCACCAGAATCACTGTCATCCATTTTGACACTAAATCCAATGGCTCTTTCATAGTCCTCATCTTGCTTGGTTTTCTGCATTTGACACATCCAACCTTGGTCCCCAGGTTAAAAGCTTTTTTCCCTCCATATTTTCTAAAAATTCCTTTTCTTCCTCTTTATCTCCTTAATTCATCAGCTGCATTTTCTTTGTCAATACACTGACTATCTCTGACATGTGTTAGATCAGAGGTTTCTAGATTTTTGCATTTCTTAGACCAAATAAATTCAATTAAAGAATTTAGAGAAACCTGTCAAAAGTCACTAATGTTTTAGTTTGTTAAATAAGGATGATTTAAAAACTCTGAGTTACCATATATTTTAACATTGATTTATTAGAAAAGTAGTATTTCAGTGTTAAAAATTAGAGAGACTGTATCTACAGAAGAAAAGACAATCTTTTCAAAGGAATACATTTGGCTTTATGAAAAATATATTCCTTTGAAAAGATTGTCTTTCATCTAATTCATGCTGATGAGACGGTGAAACTTTCATTCCTGATGCAATAGTCAGGACCAGTGTTTTGAACCATGTGTGAGAAGACGGAATCTGGCAATGCAACCAGAATTCTTTAGGGAGGTTAGTCCTCTGTTCTGTAACTCACAAATATTTTCTTGCAGTTTGTCACTTGTTTTTAACTCCATTTATGAGAGGCTCCAGAGATGGAACTGCCAGATCCTGACTTTAAAATAACTATGCAAACTAAAAATAGAAGGTAACTTACTTGATTTAATTAAGTGTAGTTATCTATAAAACCCCACAGCATATGAGTGAGGTTTTGAAGGCTTTCCCTTTGAGACTGATGATGTCCACTATTACTATATCTATTCATTGTTGTACTGGAGGGCTTAGTTAATGGAGTTAAACAAGGAAAGTAAATTAATGGCATACATATTGGAAGAGAAGACATAAAACTGTGATTATTCATAAATAATATGACTGTGAATATTAAAATAATAAATTGTTAGCATTGGTGAATTTTGCAAAGTTTCTATAAAGTCAATTGTATTTTTATATTTCAGCCACAATTAGACAATGAAATGTTTTAAAAATCACACCTTTTACTACAGCATGAACAGGGTCATGTATTTAGGAATAAATCTAACAAAAAATGGGCAAGACATTTATGTAAAGTATGTACTATTAGTGAAAGACATTAAAAACCTAAATAAGTGGAGGACAATATTTTAAAGATGTTCATTCTTTCCCTAAATCAATATATAGATTCAAAGAAATCTCAATAAAAATCCCAGGAGTATGTGTGTAGGAATGGATAAGTTGATTCTCAAAGGCATGTGGAAATGCAAAAGAACACGAAGAGCCAGGCTACCATTGAAGAAGGCGAACAAGGAGAGAGGACTCATTATCTGTATGGCAAGATATATTATAATGGTACAATAGTTCAGGCAGTGTGATGTTGGTGGAAAGATTGAAAAATAGAGCAATGGAACAGAATAGAAAGTTTGGAAGAAGACAGACACATATGTAATCATTTGTACCACAGAGGAGTGAGGCGAGGTGATGCTCAATTCTAGATAGATAATAGGTTGAAATATGAAAGGTGAAACAGTACAGTTTCTAGAAGATAACATAAGAAAAAATCTTTATGACTGTGAGATAGATGTATTAAGGAGAATACAAAGAAGAAAAGCCAAATAAAAGTACTAATCATAAAGGAAAAGATACCTAAATTAGACAATATACAAATTAAGAACGTCCTTTTATTTATTTTTTTGAGACGGAATCTTGCTGTGTCACCAGGCTGGAGTGCAGTGGCGCGATCTTGGCCCACTGCAACTGCTGCCTCCCGGGTTCAAGAGATTCTCCTGCCTTAGCCTCCTGAGTAGCTGAAACTACAAGTGCACAACACCACACCCAGCTAATTTTTCTTTTTCTTTTTTGTATTTTAGTAGAGACGGGGTTTTACCATGTTGGCCAGGTAGGTCTCGATCTCTTTACCTCGTGATCTGCCCGCCTCTGCCTCCCAAAGTGCTGGGATTACAGGCGTGAGCCACAGTGCCTGGCCTGTCTTTTAAAAAAGTCATCATTAAGAGAGTGCAAAGACAAGCTGCAGAGTAGAGGATATTTGCAAAGGGTCTGTAATTAACAAACGTATAGGTGTCCTACTAATCAATAAAGAAAAAATGAACGGTAAATAGAAAAATGGGCAAGAGACTTGAATAGGTACCGAACGAAAGAGGATATCTGAATGACAAAAAACATCTGAAAAGGTATTAAATCTAATTCATAATCAGAGAAATGCAAATTAAAACCACGATAAAATATCACTAAGATTACTAGTATGTGTGTAATTTAAAAATAAAAAACCCAATGATACACTATTTGGTGAGGATGTAAAATCATGCAAATCCTCATACACTGGTGGAGTGTTAATTGGAACAGCTGCTTTGGAAAACAGTTTGTCATTATCTACTAAGTTTGAAGTTGTGCAAACCCTACGAGTCAGTAGATTTACTTCTAGGTAAATGCCCATAGAAATTCATGCACATGTGCACCAAGAGATTCATACAAGAATGTTCACAGCAGAATTATTCACAATAGCCCCAAGCCAGAAATAATCCAACTGTCTTTGAAAAATAAAACGGATAAACATTTGTGGAATATTTCTCAATGACATACCATATAGTCTTGAAAATGAGCAAACTACAACATCCAAAGTGATTTCAGATCAAGCAGGGCCAGTGGACAGTTCTCCTTCACTTTTTACAATTATCTTGTATTCAGTTAGGAAAACATTCTTTGCAGCCCTGACTTTTAAGATAATTAAGATACTGAGATTGTAGCATGTTCTATTCTCTGTATTTCCTATTTCTTTGATGATCATCTCAGAAGTCATTTTTGCAAAAACTTTACTGAGACTTTTCAAACCCACTCCTCAGTACAAACTTTCCCTTTTTTCTACCCAAACCATCTTGCACATACCTCTATGTAATATTTATAGCATGTCATTATTATTATACTATTAAGCTGGTGCAAAATAAATTGTGGTTTTTGCATTAAAAGTAATGGAATTTATTAATTTTGATTCTCTCAATGGCTAGAAAAGTTTTCAGTTCTTAGTATATAGCAGATGCCTCAAAAATTGTTGTCTGAACTTAATTAACATTTTCCGGAATAGCAATGCCGTTTCTGTAAGTGAGCCACAAAGACCTAAAGCTCCATATGTAGGAGTGGAGAGCACATCAGTGCTTCAGTGATAATCCATGTCAGAAGCTTAGGCCAAACTTGGGCATACATCTGCTGATGATGATGTCAGTGTGGGTTGAGTGCATGTAATAGAAGCATTATGCTTATTTTCTTTTTTTCATTTATCTTACACCAATGCTTCAGTTTTTTTAAGTGAAAAACTTGCTTGGCAACATCTTCTTTTTTTTAAAGCCATTTTCTAGGGAAGAGGAGCGGTGGCAAAGGGCCCCTCTTAATTTTTCAGCTGGAATCTATGTAGGATGGGGTAAGGTGGCCCATATAATTTTGAGAGTCGGGTCACAGCACAGGTAATTTTCTCATGCTTTATTCTTTTCAACACTTACAATTCACAGGTAAAATGAACAAAAATAACAGCATGTACACAACCCTGTGCTTTTAGGGAGGGCAATTTATTTTTCCAAGTGGTTAATTTTAACTTTAGTTATTACAGTAAGAGTGGCGTTTTAAAGTGGGAAACAGGAAACAGCCAAAAAGGAAATGGCTTCAAATAAGGGAACAGAGTTTTCCCGTAACACTCAGTGTAGATTATTATCCTTTTCCTATGTATAAGAAAGTTTACATAACTATCATCTCACCCTCAGATTGAATTTTGAGGCTTTTAAGGGAATATTTTTACAGTGGCTCTTAAGGCAGAATGAAAGAGAATCAGTATCTTCTACATTTCTTATATACCATGGGCTTACATGAAAGGAAATTATGAGTAGAAATATCTACAGCAATAGATATATTATTTTTTAGCCTATGGGGTTGAAACAGAATGTCCCGGGCAAGGTGTGAATAACAGAAAAAGAGAGAAAGAGGCAATGACCTATTCAATGTCTACTGGCTGAGCTATATCGAATAAAAAATTGGATAAAGAAAGCCAGGTGATGAATAAGAAGTAGAATCTGGCCCCAAATCAGAAGAGATTCTTCCTTAGCCATTTGTGTTATGAGTTTATTAATTTCTCTTAAAGGTGGGAGTGGTAATTAACATCAAGTCTGCTCTATGGGTAAACTAGCATATTAATTACAGTTTTTGAACTGTACTATTTGTTAAGAAACTTTATACTGATAAGTAGACAATGTAGATTCAGCTATTCCCATACCAAATACTTAATTTGTCCTCATTGCCCCCAAATTTAAAACACCGTTTCAAGTAGAATTAACGTGTCAAACAATCCAGGTGAATCCAATGAGCAATCCTGATACATACAAAGAATATAACAAAAATTAGCATCTCAAAGAAAAAAAAGCCCATGTATATTTTGGCCAGTTTTTCCAGGTGTATGATCCATTGAACAGGTTTATCAGAATCACCTGGGCTGCTTCCTAAACATGCAGAGCCCATGACCCGCCATAGACCTATTGAATCCTCAGGGGCTGGAGTTCTGGAATCTATGTCTCTGACATCATGACAAGGGGTTCTTGGAAACTAGATAATTATGTAAGTATTGTGGATGAAGCGGAGAAGTTATTTGGTATGCCGAAGGCCAAACGCCAGTCAAGGTCAAGGCTATGACTTGAACATGGGTTTGCTGACCCCAAATCCAGCATCCTTGTTGCTCTGCTGCCTCCCGTCTCCTAATCTCTTAACGTTTGTGTAGCACTTTACTTCACGACTCCAGATCTCTGGTGTGTGTATGCTCACCCATATCCAATCTTTGAAAACGGACAGTCTGAAGGACGAAATCTACCTTCTTTGCTGAACTTCTGGATCAAGGTCATCCATTGTGAGAAAACCCTGAATATGCTCTCACATCATACTCTTCCATAGACACAGAAAAAACTGATACTATGCTTTTTCATGAAAACATTTGGGTTGTAGGAGAGAAAGCTCTCCATAGAACATGAATTCAGAAAAAGCCACTGTTGCGAGAGGACGTAAAACCACTTGTTCTGCAGGGAGCCGGGACTGCAGAAACAATCGCAACTGGGTTCAATGCCAGTTTGAGAAAGGGGCTTAGTGCAGCCCAACTGGCAGAGGCTGGGATCTGCATGAAGCCAAGCACTGCGACTCAGCCCCTGACAATGCATGGGGTATGGAATAACTCTGATCGCCCAAGATTGTGATTTAAATAATGCTTGCTCATGGCCAGCAGGGAAAGAAGTGGTGATACCACTGCAAATGGGCATGAGATTTGGAACTGGATCACCCACAGGCAAAATCTCTGAGATGCGGCAGTTCAGACCTGAACACTCCCTGGGCTATGTGGAAGTACTTCTGAGACTACTTTGAGGAGCTGTGTGCAGGAGAAACATTCTTCCAACTTTATGAAAATGTCCAGGGCTCCACAAAAAGGGGGAATTCATACCTGGGAAAGAGATGATAGAACTTTTTTTTTTTTTTAAATGGAGTCTCACTCTGTCACCCAGGCTGCAGCATGGTGACACAATCTTGGCTCACTGCAACTTCCACCTCCTGGGTTCAAGCGATTCTTCTTCCTTAGCCTCCCAAGTAGCTGGGACTACAGGCACGCACCACCATGTCTGGCTAATTTTTTGTATTTTTAGTAGAGACAGGGTTTCACCATGTTGGCCAGGCTTGTCTCAAACTTCTGACCTCAGGCGATCCACCCATCTCAGCCTCCCAAAGTGCTGGTATTACAGGTGTGAGTCACCACGCCCAGCCGATAGAGCTTTAAAGACTATTTTAAACTCTGCATGATTAAAATTCTCAAAGAACTAATGGAAGGAATATATCATGAAATAAGAATGAAAGTTTATAAAACCCCAAACAGACAGCTTTAAACGCAGTTGGAATGATCCAAATAAAAAATATAGTCACTGAAAAAAAAAAAAAAACCAAACAAACCTAGCAATTGAATAGAAAATAAACTGGAATCAGAGAAAAGGAGAATTAGTTAAAATTATCTTTTCTGCATCAGACACATTCTATTAACACTGAATTTCCTTGGGCAAATAAAATAGCCATTATGCCACTCGAGAATAATATGGCACAGAACAGTTGGTGATCTGTAGAGGGGCATGGCTAATGGAGATCTGCACCATCATAGCAGAAACCGTTTGGAGAGATATGTTGCAGAATTTATAATATTTTTTAGAATTTTAGCAAGTTAATGCACATGTTATGAACTATGTAGTTTCCTACTGACCTGGGGCAAAGTTCCATAACCAAACACATGAACATTTTTCTATAGCACAGTGTATGAAATTTTACAATAAGTGCATAAAGAATCTAAATAGCTCCTGGCCAATTCTGACCAGATTTTGTAGGCAAAGGTGATCAACTCAGTTTTCTGAGCTTTCTGGATTTTAGAATTGTAGACAAATCATTGGACCTAGAAAAAGAGAGCACACCAGTATTGAAGTAATACAGAGATACAATATTCATTTGGTGGTATTTGGGCATGTATTCTAGCAAGCAACAGACATGGTGACCACTGGTCGGGCCAGGAGACTGTGGGATAGAGACCAATAATAGAAAGAAGGCAAAGGCCAAAAAAGGGAGACAAAGAAGATCCAGGAAGCCCCTGGGGAGGGAGCTCGGCAAAGACAGGAGGTGATTAGAGACAGGAATACTTCAGGAAGGGGGCGAATCGAGGGATAGATGTATTCCAAGGTGGAAATGAAAAGCCAGATGTGACCAATCAGGATGGAGCAGGTGTGAGAGTTACCGAGAATGGGATGTAGCCAGGACAAAGGCAGAGTTGGAGGATATGGGAACTCAGAGAGCAAGAGAGCTGAAGAGCAGACCCAAGGTGAGCAGAAGGGAGATTTCAGAGGTGAGGACAGCAAGAAGATAGGGATGGGGGTAGGAGGGCGAGACATGAAAATGGAGAAAAGACAGGCCAGGAGAGCATCTGAGACAGATGCCTGCAGAGGCAAGGAGGAGGGGAGAATAAATAAAGATGGGAAGGAGAGGCGAGAGGCTTGAACAGGAGCAAGGGGACCCGAGTCAGAACGGTGGGAAGGGGGAGGATGGGAAAGGAGGACTAGAACTTTATCAATCACATTGAACATGTTGTAAAGGCTTTTTACTTTGTAATAAAGTTAAATTTTCAATCGCAATTCTTTAATTTTTTTTTTAATTTATTTTGAGACAGAGTCTCGCTCTGTCGCCCAGGCTGGAGTACAGTGGCGCAGTCTCGGCTCACTGCAACCTCCGCCCCTCAGGTTCAAGCAATCTTGCCTTAGCCTCCCGAGTAGCTGGGACCACAGGTGTGCACCACCATGCCTGCCTGATTTTTGTATTTTTAGTAGAGATGGGATTTCACCATGTTTTCCAGGCTGGTCTTGAACTCCTGACCTCAGTGATCCGCTTGCCTCCCAAAGTGCTAGGATTACAGGTGTGAGCCACTGCGTATGGCCTCAATCTCAATTCTTTTTACATCTTAAAACACTCAAAAGTCTGTTTATCACATGACTGTTGAATCAGCTGTTTTATTTTCGCTTCGGAGCACTTTTCTGATAACAACATTGACCTTCATTGCAAACTTAATTTTTTAAAATACATGCAAAAACCTGGAAGTACGGGTGAGTAAAGCATATGAGAGGTTTATTTTTTGTTTTTAGATAATTAGGCCTCTAATGCCACTACTACTTCACATGTGAAACAAGCACACTCATTTTACCCAAAGAATGTTAAGTAATATGTTTACCAAATAAATAAACCAAGCCATTCTGGGCTCTTAAATAGATATGTACTGCTAAAAATTAGGTGCAGTTTTTGTTGCATAACTATTTATACAAAATCATTCTTTGTTAATTGAATTTTATTTGGTTTACTATATTCCAGAATAAAAATGTGCCATTTTTCGATATCAACCTATTAGAAAGCAGCATCCCAATTTTGCCTCTAAAATTCACATGGCAGGCAATTTTGTCACTTCAAGTGAGAGGCCTTAAAACTCTTTGATTACATCTGGTCATATTTATTCACAGTAAGATGAACACACGAGTAAGCATCTGTTGTGAGATGTATTTAGCTGGCGTCTTCAGAGATAACACGTCTCTAAAGGTTTTAACTCCCATGTTCCCAACCTTTTTCCTCCTCCCTCACAGTGAGCTTCATTCAGCCCGCAAGCAGGTCAGTCAGTCTTCGGGATGACTGGCCTGAAATATAATTGATTTTCACAACTATCCACAGCATGAATATAAAGGTGTGAAATTAAAATTCAGATGGAAAACCTTTTCTCAAGTCAGAGTGGCCAAGTGAAACTGACATCCGTAAGAAAGGACCATGCCAGGCATGCCTTGAGTCTGGCCACTAGGGGGCAGTCAAACACTGCTCCCCTCAAAATACTGTTCGGGCCCGGTTTTGGTTAACCTATTTTGGAGGTTAAGCAAATTATTTAAGTAGCAATTGGTAGTTGCCAAGTAGCAGCCTCAATGCTTCATGCTTTTACTTTCTTACATAAGCCCATGTTTTTGATTTGTAATATGGTTCCTAATTTGTCCATTAAGAAATGTTTTTTAAAAGTTTAAAGTTATTTTTAATAACTTTATTTTAGAGAGGTTTACTCTTAGAGACAGATACTGTTTTTAGATCTGCCTGTGGCTTTGGGGTTCCCAGTCTAATTACGTTAACGCAAGATAGTTACTAACAATTACATGAATTTTATGGACATATTTCAACAGGTTGAAATTCCACAAAACACAATTGGTAGTTACCAAGTAGCAGTCTGAATACTTCATGCTTTTAATTTCCTACATAAGCCCATGTTTTTGATATGTAATATGGTTCCTAATTTGTCCATTAAGAAATGTTTTTTAAAAAGTAGTTTGAAGCTGGTTAAAAGAGATACACAGTGAATAAATTAATGATAAAACACACGTAATAATAATAAGATACATTATGCATAGTTGTCTGTTAGTGCCTGTAGCTTAAGGCAATCACTCATTCCTTAGGCACTCCAGAGTGATGATGGTCAGAGAAGAAAAGACGATCACATAATTTCTAATTTTATGTTTTGTTTAGATCTGGCCTAAGAGTCTATCACAAATATTATTTAAATTAAAAAGACAACCTTTACTCTTAGGCAATTCTAAATGAGCTTTCTTTGGTTACTATGAAAAGCCTTACCGTTTTAATTGTCCACAATTTTGTTGTGAAAAAGAAAAGAGTTTTACTAATTATAGAGCAAATTCTATTATTTTTATAAGTAGGAATAAAATGTCATAGCATTGATTAATGTGTCTTGCTTTGAAAAGAAATCATTTTAAACATAAAGGTTTAAGTTAGTAGTCAAACGTAATATAAAATTAGAAAATAAAAATTTCTAGGATTATAATCAATAAATATTTGTTAGGTTGGTACTAGGAGTTTGAAATATGGCTTTTACTTAGAAATAAAATCAAACAAAAATTATTAATTGAATTTTTTTTTAGTTTAAAGGGCAACTTTACATTATGGTAAATCACAAAATGTTATTTTAGTAATAGATGTTTTTCATCTCATAAACGGTTTAAGCAAAATCAATTAAATGCATTATGTATAAAAGCAAAAGTATAGTAAAATTGGTTAAACTGTGGTTAAAGTCCTGTACATTAAAGAACTTTTTAAGGGCACAGATGAGCTCTATGACATGTCTTAAGAACCTGCTTTGTAGCTGTATATTCTTAAAATCATATAAAATTGAATATTCAAATGTGGATAGAACATGAACTTCTGAAGTAGGACCTTAAATATAGAAATAGACTGCTTGTTGCAACTGTACTGCATGCAAGGTGAGTTCATATATTGTTTCTTCTTAGTTAATACTTAGCTTTTCATGTAAGATATTAAAATATAAAACAAAAGTCATGCTAGGTGTATGGAGATATATATTTTAAATATTTGTAGTAAAGTTTTAGTATTATTTTAAATTCAAAATAAAATTTAGATATTTTAAGCCTTTTAAAAATCTTTTGTTTGTTAGAAGTTTGAAAATAATTCCTCATAAGTATTGCATTTTGTTTCAAGATTTAAAATATTCACTTGGAATTCACCTAATAAAACTGAATATTTAAAAAACCTAAAACGAATTTCTCAGAAAATAAAAATAATTTCAAATTTTAACCTTTATTCTCAGAGGTTTATCAAAATTCTTTAAGAAAAAATACAAATTAAAATAGAAACATTTTTGAATAATAATAAACCCCAGCAAATCTTGGGTGTGATTAATAGGTTGTTTATGAATGTATAGGCTGACAATGTATCTTTTTATTTAAAAGCAAGTGAAGATTTAGGTTTTATTTTTTGGTGAGCTTTACAATGAAAATGGTACTGACTTGAAACTTAAGAGTTTGACTGAAATAAAAATTTCCACAAATTAAAAACAAAAGAAAATTATCTAAGTAAATGCACTTTTATGGACTTTTAATAACTTTATTTTAGAGAGGTTTACTCTTAGAGACAGATACTGTTTTTTAGATCTGCCTGTGGCTTTGGAGTTCCCAGTTTAATTATGTTAATGCAAGATAGTTACTAATAATTACATGAATTTTGTGGACATATTTCAACAGGTTGAAATTCTACAAAACACATTTTTAGTTTATTAATTTGTCACACTTTTTAGAACAAATGCCAAAAATGTTTTCTACGTTTTAATTGATATAGTCAACATTGTTTTTTGACATATTTTATCTACAGCTTTAATAACATACAAAGGCTTGTTTCCATGAAAAATTTGTTGCATCTAAAAATTACTAGGCTGTATGGGACTACAAGCAATGAAAGATAATGGCAAATACCAGGCAAATTTGATGTCTGTTTTTTTTTAAACACCCCAATACATTTATTACAACTGCCATAGAACTACATAGAAATGTATTTTTTGGGAATTGCACTCATTTAAAGCGAGAAAGTAGCAGCCTTACCTTTGACATTGATCAGAACGATGAAATGAAGTAGAAAGAACATTGTAATCAATCTGAGGCTGAAGAGATGTTTAAAAACAAGAAAAATAATCATAGGTTTACAGCAATTGAGTTATTAGACGTATCCTCTTATACCTCAGCAGGAGTTCTGATGTAGTAAGTTCAGTGCCTCCCATGTTCTGAGCATGCTCACAGCTAGAACCTCACTGGCATGAGGGGAGATGGATTCTTGTCACTATGCAGGCTGTCTTTTTTGTTCTTCCTTTTTTGTTTCTTTTAGTTTAAATCTACAGTTGTGTTCTTGATCACTAATTCATTATGGTGTGTAAAAGAAGGTATAATAGGACTTTGGTATTATCCGATAAGCAATATTTTTTAATCACTTAAAAATTTTTTTCCTCCAAAGCATGTACAACAATTTGCTCTTGTTTAAATCCAAACATCGAAGTTCTCAGATATGAAGGATATAGGCTTACACTGAATAGGCTATGAAACCCTTTATAATTATATTTTCATGCAATAAACAAATGTAAAAAAGCTACTTATTGACAGATACACAAAGAACACCCACTTCTGTTCAAATGTACCTAAATGTTTTCAAATGACATATGAAAAGATAATTTAAATATATGGCGTTGTGTTAAATAATTACT
Source organism: Gorilla gorilla gorilla (assembly GCF_029281585.2). Classification (NCBI taxonomy): domain Eukaryota; kingdom Metazoa; phylum Chordata; class Mammalia; order Primates; family Hominidae; genus Gorilla; species Gorilla gorilla. The sequence continues at coordinate 46,058,228 of NC_073238.2, read as the reverse complement.
GTAAAACATTCATACAATATTTTCACTTCACGTACTTCCAGCATAATCATATTCCTTTTTCTTGAAGTGAATAATTTTATTCTTGCTTCCAGCTCTGTATTGCACACCTATTAGAAAACACTAATTATAATTTAGTTCTTACATCCTGAAAGCAGCTTTCTCAACAGCATAGTTAGTAGAAGTTAAAAGTATAAAAATTGACTTTTGGTTGTAGGATTCTGTTGATCCTAGTGTAATCATTAAGACTTCTCCAAAAAGATGTAGAATTTCCATGTCTGAGTTTATATTTTACTAACAGGGAAATATCTATCTAGAATACAGTTTGTAGTTCTGATTTGAAGAGAAGATTTTGTGACCGAACGATGCAGATTCTCTTATATGTTGTCGTTAACTGTGTCCTAACAACACTGAAAAAAACTACCTTGTGGTGACTATTGTCGTCACAAATCATAAAACACGGGGTTTTCCTTGTTCTTTCTTTCATTCTAGCCTTTGAGAGAACAAGGATTCAAACAGAATTTACAATAAAAAATACTTTATTTATCACATAATGTATTTAGTTCTTTTCTCTTTTTAAGAAGTGAGTTACGTTCTCTAAGACACCTCCCAGACATATTTATATGTGGTCTCATCTGATCTTTCAAATCAAAAGAAAAAGCAACAGAGAGAATAAAGATGAAAAGAAATACTTCAAGATCTTTTCTTACATTTCAAGCATCTTTGTTTCCCTCACTAACCTCAAGGTCTTTTTAGGTAAAAATTGCCTTATTTCACTTAAAGGAATGATTAGTTTTTCTTACGTTTTGTGTTTTGCTGTCGAGATGATGGATGCTAGTTTCTGGTACTGAAATTTTGAGCATGAGTTTTTAAGCGCAATTAAATACCATGAATTGTCCATCATAAGTCTATTTGAAGTATAAATATATTTTCTATGAAAATGTAATTTTTGGAGAAATAAGAAATGTCAAGATGTCAAATAAATTAGTTAAGATTTATTCATGATATCGAGCCCTAGCAATAGATTTACATTGCCAAAAAGTTGAATTGTTATTCCTTTCTGTTAGGCTTTTCAATGTTAATCTCTGAAATGTATTAACACAAACTTTCAGAAATCAATAATTATAAATAATAGGAACATCTTTGGCTCACTGGTTTTTAAAGGTAGAGCATGCAAGCTTTGAAATACCATTTCATTTAATATGTTTTAACTTTGACTTATCTGGTGTGAATATCCAGCCTTTTGCACCAAAACTGAAATGATTGACATGTACACAGGGACATAATATATGTGTTTAAATAAGAGTGAATGAATGTAGTCTATTCTTAAAGCCACAGTTGGTAAGGAGGTTCCAAGGAGTGCTTCATGCAGAGCTGAGATGAAAGACATGTGCAAACTGATTCTCACTCGATATTAACTTCGAATCTGCACATGTGTTTTTTATTGATCCTTGCTTGAATCAGCTCATCCCTTCATTCCAGTCACCTGTTGGTAGGACCCATACTTTTAGCAATACTACCATAAAACCTCATGTGAATATATTATTTACTATATAGCACAATTCAATATAATTCTGGCTAATTGAAGGGAATTTATTTACTGAAAGTACTAATTACCTAGTTCTATGTGGTGGGGGGAGGGCGCAGGCATTTTCTTGGCTTCTACTGTAATTTTTGTGTACATCTTGGAAACCATTGTTAAATGTAAAATTCTTAAATCAAGAACATAATTTACTTAAAAATGGTCAGAAACCCTAATTTTAACACATTTTCATAATTGTGTGATTGTTTTTTATATAGGCTATAATTCATTACCTTGCCAAATTAGTGTTTTCAATTAAGATATTTACTAAACACTTACTCTACTTAATGAGAGTATAGCCTTGTAAACATTTCTCACTTCTATAGCCTTTTCACTTTGTATAGCCTCTTATTCACAAAACCTGATCCATTAGCAGTTAGTATCACTTTCTGTTTGGGGGAAAACAAGACATAGTGATATTCAAAGAACAAATTATATGAATAGATAAGATATGTCTTCAAAAAGATAAATTATAGAATAATAAACATCAGAATCCCAAGCTCATGATAGCAGGCCAATAATGTCAATGTTCACTTGAATAGCCTCCTTATCATAAATCAAGTTATAGTAAAATCTGAGGAATTCAGCCATACTAGCTAAGTATTTGTGATTATAGCTATATATTAGCCTTTATGTGTGAGTTTATAGCATTGTCATTATTCAGTAAGATTTACTTGCACCCTGTGGGCACAGCAAACCTAACAATCACATGATCTCATCAGCATAGTCAACACAGTGTGTCCATCAGTTGAGCAAACTAGTTCTGGCACAGGGTCCATTTTGATCAAGAAATTCTAAATGAAGGTTTCTTTTTTTTTTCTTTTTTTAGACAGGGTCTTGTGCAGTGGTGCTATCATTGCTCACTGCAGCCTCAACCTCCCAGGCCCAAACAATCCTTCTACCTCAGCCTCCTGAGTAGCTGAGATCACAGGTGTATGTGACCACATCCACTAATTTTTTCTTTTCATTTTTTGAAGATGTGGGGTCTCCCTATGTTGCCCAGTCTGGTCTTGAACTCCTGGGCTCAAGCAGTCCTCCCACCTCAGCCTCCCAAAGTGTTGGGATTATAAACATAAGCCGCCATGCCTGGGCTTAAGTGTTCTAACTTTGATGTTCTAAATTTAAAGTAATTTAAGTCATGCTCCATTTGTCTGGGAATTTCAACTCTTGGCAAGCCCAATTATTAGGAGCATAGCCACAAACCCAGAGTAAAAAATAACCCTGAGACATCCACTACTGGCAGTATGGTAGATTAGATACACTGAAAAGACTTCTTACTTGAAAATACTGTAACAGCTCCTGCATAAAAAAATTTTGTTGCATTTCTGGAGTCTTCAAAATGAGGGGAATCGAGTCTAAAGGGAAAATACATGACAAAAATAAGAACCAAATGCTGAAATGGCAATGGAGCAGAGTGAACAAATGTAAAAGGCAAGATTGGTTTGCAAAAAATGCAGGTATCAGCACTACAACTTTTAGGCCTTGAGTCAGTGGCCAAATCTGAGAGCTAAGCCAAAGCTTCCACGAAGGATCAGGCTAAAGACATGAAAGGCGGTGTCCTGTAGCACCATTGCAAAAGAAATGCACACTGTATAAGAAAAATATTCTTAATTGTAACCCCTAGATTTTATCCAGGTTAAAATCAACTAAATATTAGCTCATTATCAAAGATCAACCGAGGACATATGGGTAAAAGTTGACAGAAACAAAGCAATAAATTTAGAACCCCATGTACTTCAAATATCGAAATGATCATGGATTATGGAATGTAAAATATTTAAAGACTGCAATCACAAGAATAAGTAAGGAATAAGAAACTATCAAAAAGCAACAAAGAGAATTTTCAGAAATGAAAAATATGTTCCTAAAATTTTAAAACTCAGTGGATAGGGTAAAGAGCTGTCAAAACATAGTTGAGAAAATAAGTTGTAAATGGAAGTAAGGGAGTGAAGAAACTTCCCAGAAGGCAGCATAGATAAACAGGGAATGAAAAACAAATGAAAGAAGAGACTAGGAGGAAAGCAGGAAAAATTTCAACGTGCAGCTAATTATAGCCCCCATAGGAGAAACTAGTGAGAAAGAAGAGGAGATAATATCTCAGGAGATAATTATTGAGAATTTTCTAGAACTGATAAAATACAAGAATTTATAGATATAGCAAGGACAGCTTCTACCAGGCAGGGCAAATAAAATGAATCCATATTTAGACATTCAGTTTTGAAATTGTATAATATAAAAGAAACCAGAGGGAAAAGACAGACCACCTACAAAGGGAAAATGTTAGTAGACTTGCCAACAACAGCAATGGAAGCCAGAAGAAGTGTAGTAATGCTCACAGTTCTGAGAAAAAATTACTGACAACTAAAGATTGTGTACCCGACAAAACGATCTTTTAACAGGAGTGTAAAATAAAGTCATGCACAAGATATATAAATACTAAGAAGTTAGGTAAGAACCAAAATGAAAAATGCAGACTAAAAGTTTGATAGCATTTCAGGGAAGGGAACAATCGGAGTTGTGAAGGTCATTAGGTGAAACCTCAGCTCTGTCCATCTCGATTGATGGATTGAGAGATTAGGAAATAGTGTCAGCTATTCTCCCAGTGGTATCAAGGCACGCACGCCAAAGTAAGTCTGAAGGGTAGAAGGAAGTAAAACAGATTCTTGCTTCTGTGTGAAACTGAGAGCATCCTCGGGTATCTGTAATCCCAGCTACTCGGGAGGCTGAGGCAGGAGAATCACTTGAACTCAGGAGGCGGAGGTTGCAGTGACCCAAGATTGCGGGCCAGACCAAAAACTGGGTGGATACTCAAAAAGCATATTAGAGATATTATGGTATATTAGATTATTGTTCCCAATTATTCCACTCCCCGTAATAAGAGTATGTGCCCCCACATTTTGCCTTGTGCCTTGGCAGGGCCTCTCAGTAGGTAGTATATTTCTCTGCTCCATTGACTTTTGCCTTGGCCATGAGACTTGTTTTCACCAACTGAATGTGACTAGATGTGACATATGCCACCTGCCAGCAGAGGTTTGTTTGTTTGTTTGTTGAGAGGGAGTCTCGCTCTGTCGCCCAGGCTGGAGTGCAGTGGCGCGATCTCGGCTCACTGAAAGCTCCGCCTCCCAGGTTCACGCCATTCTCCTGCCTCCGCCTCCCGAGTAGCTGGGACTACAGGCGCCTGCCACCACGCCTGGCTAATTTTTTTTTGTATTTTTTTTTTTTTTTAGTAGATATGGGGTTTCACCATGTTAGCCAGGATGATCTCGATCTCCTGACCTCGTGATCCACCCGCCTCAGCCTCCCAAAGTGCTGGGATTACAGGCGTGAGCTCAGCAAAGGTTTTATGTGTGCTTCTGTGATATGGCATGGTCATTGGTACTCCCCCATTCCTTAGCCGGAATGAGAGTCACATGGGGCATGCTTGGACCCAAGTTCAGCCAGGCCCAGAAGAGCCACGCAACAGCCACAGACCCATAGGCAAGGCATACATGTTTATTGTGTAAGCCACTGAAACTTTGACTTTATTGTTGCTGCTGTGTTTGCCACAATAAAAATTAACTCAAACAGACAGATAAATCTGGAAATCATCATTTTAATGCTTAGTTTTACAAGGCTAAAACTGATGTGATTGGCCTAGAGGCGTGTGCTGTGTATACTGAATAAATGAATACACAAATTTATTTTTTCTTTGCAGAGCTTTTCTTCTTTTGGAATGTGTTCTACATTATATACTATTCCCAAGTTTCTTATAGTGAATTATTCAAAGATTACTTCCAGAGCTCGCATTCCTTTTATTATTCACAAAACGATTCCTCAACATTAACTAAATTCCTTTGTCTTTCTGAAATTCCGTGTAATGGGACTGAACCTCAATATGCATTTAGTCAACAGGTGCTATTTTCTAAGGCATATGTATCATGATCTTTTTGTGCCTTCATTATAAAACTTCAGGGAACATAAAATAAATTAGAACATTATTGGGGGCTGTTTAAATTTCCAAGTCTGTGTATTAAGTTTACCCTGAATAAATGTATTTTTATTTATAGAGTGCCAGCCATATATATTGCTGGGTAATGAGCTTTGATTTAAAGTGAAAAGTCACAAATCATTTTTATCTAAATTCATTTTGAATTCATTATGCCAGCTCTACATTTGATAGGATTATAAAACACAGACCTGGTTGAGCCCACAGGGGCCCGCATCTGAGCTCAAACACCCACAATGACCATTCCTCTCTCTCTCTTCTCCTATCTCGTCTTTTGCGTGAGTGTAAACATTGATCTGTGCTCCGTTTCTCGATTACCTCATTTCCTTCGTTCTGACAGCTGCCTGAAGTATGCAGAAAAGTTTTCATCCCGCTAACTCTTGGGAATTTTTTTTTCAGATAAAAAGATTTTCTTTATTAATGACCCCAACTGTATTTCTTTAGATACAGGAGTTTTAAATCAAATACTTAGGAGAAAACAAGTCAAGATTGCATTATTTTGCAACTCTTTACCAGCAAGTTATTGCAAAGTGAAACAGCTTAGAAAAGAGAGTGGAACAGAAAGAGAATGAGGGAGGGAAGATAAACAAAAGGGAATTAAGTTGATCGAGTGGATTTTTTTTTTTTTTTAATTCTTGGGAGCTATGAAGTCCTGTGAGCACAGCTCGTTTCTTTAGATTATTTTTCAAAAGTGTACAAAATGGAACAAAACAGAGAATTCTTTAAGTATCTAAAGAGGTGCAACGTTAAAAGCTGCGATTACCAGTAGCAAGTGTTCCAGCCTTCAGTTGCCAGCCACTGCCTCCTCCTATTCCCAAGAGTTAGCAGGATAAAAACATCTTCCCCAGGATGCCCTAAACAGTTCATTTTGGATGAAAGAATTAGTGAGCAGAAGCAAGGCCCCAACTATTCAATACACAGACGAATCTCTGAATATCCAAGTTAACTCTGCTCCTCTTTGGGCAATCCTGGGACAGTCAGGATGCATATTTTTATTTCATTTATTGATGTGTTCATTCATGAAATTTGGAGTTTACATTTAAGATGAAATATGAGGGGGCGTGGCATATGTAGAAGGCTGGAGTGAAGGGGGCTGTGGGAGGGCGTGGCGTGCAAGTAGAAGAAGTGGAGCATGTGAAGTGCCTTTTAAGCCATGGGAAGAAATGTAGACTTCACGTGGTGGGAAAGGGAGAGTAGTTGCAAAGCTCGAATCAAGGAGGGGAGAATAGGCTGGCGTGACCCATGGAGAGGGTGTGCTGGAGAGGACAGACCCTGAAGGCAGGAAGACCTGTAAGATGTATTGCATTCATCTAAGAAGGCACGAACCAACAGCGTGGCAGGGGGAATGAGGAGTGGAAACAGATGTGAGATGTATTTTGGAGGAAGAATTGATGGGATGATGAGCCATGGGAGGAAGGGGGAGAGAGAGAAGTCTCCGGTGATTCTCAGGTCTCTGGATTGAGCCACTGAATAACAGACTTATGAAGAGGAGCATTTGAGCAGGATGATGTTGAGTATTTCCATGTGCTGAGCCTGAGAAACTTGAGGAACATCCAGACAGCAATGTCTAGCCAGCAGGTGGAAACAGACTTCAGAATGCAGGAAAGAGGTGCAGTCTGGGAAACAAGGAGTTTCGCTTGCAAAAATATTTCCTTAAAATACTTTAAGAATAAAGGGATTGGAAAGCTAAAGAGAAATGAATTAAAATTTTAAAATCATTCAGGTGTTACATAGGAGATATTCATTAAAAGTCATTAAAATTGTAAGTCACTCAAGGTACTAGGGTCACATACGGTTAATATCAGATCACTATCTAATGAGCATTTATTATGTGGCTAGCATACACAGGCTTCAACTGGGTAAACCCAAGGAAAAGAAGCGGAAAAGAAAAATCACCCCTCACAGCCAGCAGTGTTATTTTTCCATTTAAGACGATTAACAACCATTTACTTATGAAGCCATACAATAATTATATGCTGAAAATTAGCTGGATCCTTCAATACAATACTATGGATTTCAAAATGGGTATTTAAGGCATACAGAGTTAACAAATGAATAGGGAAAATAAAACACTAAACTCTGTGAAAATGTTGAAATGGTCGTATATTTTCATGGGATCTAGAGTAGCTCATTTCAATCAAATTGATGAGGTCAAATAACTAGACTTTTTCAAGCACAGAGCCAGAAAAAGGCTGAGATTCTCTGTTAAATCACGGAGCCACCTCCAAGGCAGATGCATGCAAGGATAATTGCTCTAAGGCATTATGTTAGGAGCCCCCTGGGCTCTACCAAGGACCAAGAGATCTGAAAGGGATTGAGGAAGGCAGCCGAGATAGAGGCTGAGGTACTGGAGATAGAAATGATTTCACTGGCTGGTGCCAACAGTGGCCTGAAGTTTTTATGTGTGTGTGTGTGTGTGTGTGTGTGTGTGTGTGTGTGTGTGTGTGTGTGTGTGTGTATATATATATATATATATATATATATATATAAAACGGAGCACAGCTAGCTGTCTAGAATCTGAACTTCCTTTGCTTTCCACAAGCCTCCTGAGGCTGGAGATACTTCCCTCTATTCTGTACATCTCCAAGTCTATCCATGATGTTCACTTAGCCTTATTTAACATACATATTATTCATTATTATATTATAGATATAAAATATATACATCATCTAATATGATATGACTTAGGAAGATCGGATTGGCAAGGGGACACGTCGTTACTGCTGTGTGCCTAACAACACAGTATATGAAAAGTGGATGTGCTGAGAGAAAGAACCTGCGCAGTAGAGCAATCAGTGACAAACACTTATAAGGTGAACATGTACGGTGGAGAAGTTAAGAGGAATAAACTGGGGGCCGGGTGCAGTGGCTCATGCCTGTAGTCCCAGCACTTTGGGAGGCTGAGGCCAGGAGTTCAAGACCAGCCTGTCCAAATGGTGAAACTCCATCTCTACCTAAAAACATACACACACACACACACACACATACACACACAAATTAGCTGGGCCTGGTGGTGCACCTGTGATCCCAGCTACTTGGGAGGCTGACACATGAGAATTGCTTGAATCCGTGAGGTGGAGGTTGCAGTGAGCCAAGACTGCGCCACTGCACTCCAGCCTGGGCAACATAGCGAGACCCTGTCTAAAAAAATAAACACATAAAAATAAATTTAAAAAAGAAAAATAAAAATAAACTAAAACAATGAGAGATTTCCAAATGTCATAGCCACACTTTGAAGAACACAATGGAAGTGGTCGGGGAATTCCGGACTTGTATCTATTATTTTCTTTTCTTCTTAAGGAAGATCAGAAAGTGAGAAGGCTTCTCTTCCAAGAGTATGACAATAATAGTTACAGTTTTTATTCATCTCACACCTGGCAGTGTTATTTTTCCATTTGACGTGATTAACAACCAGTTACTTAGGAAGTCATGCAACATATCAACAACCATATCAGGCAGGATCACATTTAGATATTGTTAACAGAACAGCAGTCCATGGTTCAGTAATAAATACCAGTTTTCACAGGAATGGCTTGGTTGCTGGTTTTTGGGGAGGGCCAAAGCTTACATCATCATCGGTTTCTATGACATATATGTGAGCTTGGTGCTTAATAAATATTTACCGAGGGGGCAGTTTGGCTTTACTAAAGCAGAGTTCTTCTATCAGTTTCTTATTTTTGTGTTGTTCAATTTTACCTTGAGATATTTGCTGTTGAAGTGTTTCATAAACAAATTTCTTGAGGTAACTATATAAAGAATTGTTTGGAATTATAATTCTTATATAGCTGTTGCCAAGTTCAGTGATATATGAAGCTTTTAGTGGATATAGTGGATGCATATAGGAACCCTCCTGAAAAACTGAAACATTATATGCAATTCTGTGTTTCTTAGGAAACAGATTTTTAATCTATAAGACTTTCCTAGGACAAATGCTAGATGAGATTATGATTTGAACCGGGTCTTTGTAAAATACTAGCTTTCTATGAGAAGAGAATTTTAACTCATTCTTTTAGCACTCAATATAAACAAAAGAAACAAAATCTGTGTTGTAGAAAAATGAAAATATTTAAACAAGTTATTGAGTTATAGCTTATATACAATAAAATCACTAATTTTATGTTTACATTTACATAAATTTGAGTTCCTACATTTCAGTCCATAATAAATTTTGAGTTATTTTTTGTTCATGATATGTGAAAAGAGTCAAGGTCTTGCATATGGCTGTCCAATTGCTCCAGCAACAGCTGTTAAAAAGATTATCATTTCCCTATTGAATTACCCTGAAAACTCTGCTAAAAATTAATTGAGCATACATTTGTGGGTCTATTTCTGTACTTTCTATTTTATTCTGTTGAGTTCATAGTTTATCCTTTTGCTAATACCGCACTGTCTTAACTACTGTAGAATTGTAATAAATCTTCAAAACACATTCTCAACTTTGTTCTTTTACAAAGTTGTTTATGCTATTCTAGGTGCTTTGCATTTCCACAGGATGAGCTTGTGAATTTCTACATTTGCTGGTATTGTGATTGGGGTTGTGTGGAATCTAGAACTAAATTTGGGGAGAATTTACTTCTTAACAATATAGGATCTTCTGATTCATAAACATGGTATTAGTGGCTATGTATTTAGGTCCTCTTTAATTTCTTTCAGCCATGAAAGTTTCAGCCATGAAAGTAGTTTGCAGTGTACAAATCTTGCATATATTTGGTTAAAATCATCCTTCATTCTTTTAGATATTATAGGAAATTATACTTTTTAAAACAAAATTTCATTTCAAAATCCCAAGGCTTTGGGAGCCTGAGGCAGGAGGATGGCCAGGAGTTTGAGACCAGCCTCGGCAACACAGTGAGACCCTGTGTCTACAAAAAAAAATTAGCCAGGTGCGGTGGTGCATGCCTGTAGTCCTAGCTACTTGGGAGGCTGAGGTGGGAGGATCACTTGAGCCCAGGAATTCGAGGCTGTAGTAAACCATGCTCATGCCACTGCACTCCAGCGTGGGCAAGAGAGCAAGACCCTATCTTTAAAAAAATAATTTGCAATTTTTGTTCCTGGCATGTATATGAAATACAATTGTTTTTGCATATTGACTTCATATACAGAAACCTTGCTAAACCTACTTGCTAATTCTGGTAGCTTTTTTGTAAACTACTTAGAATTTTCTTCATAGATTATCATGCCATCTGTCAATAAAGACAGTTACACTGATTTCCCAATCTGTATGCCTTTTGTATGTTTTTTCTTGCCTTTTTGCACACATTGGGACCTTCAGTACAATGTTGAATAGAAGCGATGAGAGTGGACATCCTTGACTGTTCCTGATCTTAGGGGGAAGCATGCAGTCTTTTACCACTCAGTATAATGTAAATGTTTTTTCTAGATTCCCTTGATCAGATTGAGGAGGTTTCCTTCCGTTCTTAGTTTGCTAGGAGTTTTGTGTTGTTTTTTTTTTTTTTAAATCATGAATGAGTGTTGGATTTTGTCACATTGTTTTATACATCTGTTTAAATGATCTTATGCTTCGTTCTTAGCATCTAAAAGTTTTTCATAGACTATCTCAGTCTTTCTCCCAAACCTGATAGTTGTTTTTGTTTTTTTAATATCACTGCTTTAAAAATGATATTGCCCTGTTTTCTTTCTTTATTTTCAATGAGAAGCCTTTGACTATTCTTATTTTTGATTTCCAGTTTGTAATGTGGGTCTTTACCCACTTCTAGTTCTTTTTAAGATTTTCTCTTCACAATTGGTTTTAAGTAATTTGATTATAAAATGTCCTTTATTTAAAAAAAATGCTTCCTGTGCCTGGAGTTTGTTGAGCTTCTTGGATCTGTTGGTGTTCAGTTCTTACCACATTTATAAAATTACAGTAATTATTTCCTCAAATATGTTGATTTAAGGAGTTGTAGCACTCTTATAGGTAGACAGGAAGAAAAAATTGAACAGCACTATCAAAATCCCAAAGTTCAGGGATATTTTGAAGGCTAGATGAAAGGCTGTGGAACAGGTGCATTTTAGGATTATGGAGAAGGAATTGAATATATTAAATGGTGCATATCATGGAGAACTTTAATTTTTGGCATGAAGCCTTTGTTTGGATTTGATGCAACAAATGACAAGAAGCCATTTGTGGTCACCGAATAAGAGAAGAATGGAGGAAACTGTTTTAGTAAGACAGATCGGGCAGTGTATGGAAAATGGAACAGAGAAAGAAGAGACTGGAGGATGAAATAGTAATTTGGAAGAAGGTAACATTAGATATATATCTCACACAAAACACAAAAATAAATTCCCAGTGGATTAGAGATCTAAAACTAAAAGGTGAAACCTTACAGTTGTACCTCAGTATCCACAGAGGACTGGCCCCTGTAGATAACAAAATCCACAGATGTTCAAGTCCTTGACATAAAATGGCTTAGTGTTTGCATTTAACTTATGCATTTCCTCCTGCCTACAGTCGTGTGTCTCTTTTTGGTGGGGATACATTCTGAGAAATGTGTTGTTCAGCAATTTCATCATTGTGTGAACATCACAGAGTGTACTTAAACCAACCTAGATGACAGCGCCTACTACACACCTACACGCGTATATTCTATTGATTATAAGCAAATAACTGGTCCAACCCCTACTCAAAGAAAGAGGATTTCACAAGGGCATGGACATGAGGAGGCAGGGATCTGGGTGGGTGTGGGTATGCACCCTAGAGGGTGCCTGTTACAATAGGCAAGCCTGTTGCCATCAACTCAAGCAGGGGCTTGAAAATAAGTAACATCTATTTCTAAGTAAAATAAGTGTGACATTTTTGCTGCCACACTAGTGTGACTGTTAACGTACACACACACACCACCAGTACTTTCTCTTGGGAATCCTTGCTGTTGCTGCGACCTCATTCCCCACTGAAATGCTGGTTGGTATCCTGGTCTTCTAGTCAAAGTTGTTGGGCCACAGTTTTACTTTTCTACCGTGGCTCTACTAGAATGAGGAGTGATTGCTTAGTGGTTCTGAAGCAGAATTTAGATCTTCCTGTGCTAGGAGGAGGAAAGTTCCATACTACAATGACAGAGCACACTACTCTCAGAGGTCTTCTCCTTCCTGGCCCTGCATGCCTTCTTTTGTTTCTTAAGCTAGGCCCTTTCTGCCTTCTCCCCTCATGTGACTGGCCCCTTGAATCAGTTAGATTTAAGTTCACCGGATGAGCCCCCAAATAACAATGTAAAATAAAAATGCACCATTTTTTTCACATAAAATAATTCAGGAAAGATGGCTGTCCATGGCTGACCTGGTAGCTCCACTATGTCAGCATAGCCCAGAGGAGAAAGTGAGGCAGAGTCTTTTATTGTAGGAAGCAATATGCCTAACTAAGAGGCAGGACTGAGTGGCTGTGAAGGAATGGGAGAAGAGACGCTGCAATGGTCCACTTGCCACCTGTGAAATGCCCTTCATTAGCTTTCAGGCCTTGGGAAATGCTTTCTAGAATTTTGTTTGTTTATTTGAGACTGAGTCTTGCTGCGTCACCCTGGTTGGAATGCAGTGGCGCGATGTTGGCTCACTGCAGCTTCCACCTCCTGGGTTTGAGCGATTCTCCTGACTCAGCCTCCCTAGTAGCTGAGATTACAGGCACGTGCCACTACACCTGGCTAATTTTTGTGTTTTTAGTAGAGATGGGGTTTCACCATGTTGACCAGGCTGACCCCAAACTCCTGACCTCAAGTGATCCACCCACCTCAGCCTCCCGAAGTGCTGAAATTATAGGCATAAGCCACCGCACCTGGCCTCTAGGATTTTTTTTATATTATAATTTGTGTGTGTTTGTTTTACTATTATATTCATGCAAAGACTGTATCTTCATCATTTCATCCTGAATTCTTAAGGCAGTCCTTGTCATATATAAATGTATAACATGAGGAATTACATGAACTGAACCACTGTTGCTTCTGCACACGGTCTTTTGTAGTACTGGAAATTACAGTCCCTAAAATTAGTGAGAAAGAGCGTTTCTAAGGAGGAAAGGGTTTGCCACGCTTGTGAAATGAGCTTGTTTCCTTCAGAAAGGGACTCTGTGATCAAGGAGGCTGGCAGCCCACCCCGTGGCCTGTAGAGTCCCCATGACTGTGAAGGAAGGGGCGCAGAGAGACATCGGAGATGGGCTGTGCCTTTCTAGTTCACTCTCACTCTTGTACCTGTGGGCCCTACTTGCACCCTGGAGAGTTGAAGTTCTTCCAGTGAGTTGACCCATATTTCCAGAATCCACTGCTTTTGCAACTTTGTACCTCATTCTTGTTTTCCTGAGCCTTTTAAAGGGAGGTTTGTAGGAGGCAAATCAGGCTCCGCCAGCTGAGCTCTGTTTTATGACTGAGCTCTTACATTATAGAATTTTGGTGGGAGTTTCCTTGTCCAAAAATCTTGCCAAAACTCCAAATTCTTTTTTTTTTTTTAGAATTTTTTTTTTTTAAATTTTACTTTAATTTCTGGGATACATTTGCAGAATATGCAGGTTTGTCACATAGGTATACATGTGCCATGGTGGTTTGCTGCACCTATCAACCCGTCATCTAGGTTTTAAGCCCCTCATGCATTAGGTATTTATCCTAATGCTCTCCCTCCCCTTGCCCCCAACCCCCTGACAGGCGCTGGTGTGTGATATTCCCCTCCTGTGTCCATGTGTTCTCACTGTTCAACTCCCACTTATGAGTGAGAACATGCAGTGTTTGGTTTTCTGTCCCTGTGTTAGTTTGCTGAGAATGATGGCTTCCAGCTTCATCCATGTCCTTGAAAAGGACATGAACTCTTTCTTTTTTACGGCTGCATAGTATTCCATGGTGTATATGTGCCACATTTTCTTCATCCAGTCTCTCGTTGATGGGCATTTCGGTTGGTTCCAAGTCTTTGCTATTGTAAATAGTGTTGCAATAAACATACATGTGCATGTGCCTTTATAGTAGAATATTTATAATCCTTTGTGTATATACCCAGTAATGGGATTGCTGGGTCAAATGGTATTTCTGATTCTAGATCCTTGAGGAATTGCCACACTATCTTCCACAATGGTTGAACTAATTTACACTCCTACCAACAGTGTAAAACTGTTCCTATGTCTCCACATCCTCGCCAGCATCTGTTGTTTCCTGACTTTTTAATGATCGTCATTCTAACTGGTGTGAGATGGTATCTCATTGTGGTTTTGATTTGCATTTCTCTAATGACCAGTGATGATGAGCTTTTTTTCACGTTTGTTGGCCGCATAAATGTCTTCTTTTGAGAAGTGTCTGTTCATATCATTTGCCTATCTTTTGATGACGTTGTTTTTTTTCTAGTAAATTTGCAGAACTCCAAATTCTTAATGTGTAACGGAATACTGAAATAGTTCCATTCCCAACCATAGTATCTTACAGTTTCTTTCCATGTAGTCTTAGATGCCCATTGATTTTCATTATAAAACCAAAATGTCTTTCTCTGAAAACCACTTGGGCATAAGACATAAGGAAAATCATATTTCATGATACAGTAAAGCCTTCAAAAGAGTTTATATAAAGATTTTACAGTTCAATAAAATAATTTCACAAAATGCAAAAGAATTTAAGAGAATATGAAGAAATCTATACTAAATTTTATCTCACTTTAGCTTAAAAGTCTAAATCATAAATAATGAGAAACTTATTGAACACAATTGCTAAATAAGAATATTACAGGTTTATAAAGCTCTTTCTCCAATATTCTAAAGCAGGATATATTTCATCCTTCTTTGCTTTGACTTTTCTCACACATACTTCTGAAGCCACTGCTATCAGAAAACTGGAGGGGTCAGTAGGGAAGAAGGTAACAAAACTGATCTGGTTTTGAAGCTGGAAACCATCATTCTAAGCAAACTATCACAAGGACAGAAAACCAAACACCGCATATTCTCACTCATAGGTGGGAACTGAACAATGAGAACACTTGGACACAGGGTGGGGAACATCACACACTGGGGTCTGTCATGGGGTAGGGGGAGGGGGGAGGGATAGCATTAGGAGATATACCTAGTGTAAATGATGAGTTAATGGGTGCAGCATACCAACATGGCACATGTATATATATGTAACAAAAATGCACGTTGTGCACATGTGCCCCAGAACTTAAAGTATAATAATAATAAAAAAGAAAACTGACCTGGTTTTTAAGGAATTAAGAGAGAAAAAGAGTGTCAACAATTCAGAAAGTCCTGGTCATTGAATAAATCAGAAAACCCCATTTGCTGAAATAAGAACTGACAGAAGTTGATATATCTTCAGAGTATGTATTCAGCTAGCAATAGATTGAACTAGGTCTGCAACTTAAAAACTCTTTGTTCACTAATTTTAATAAATTGAGTCTTTCTGAAATTTATAACAGGCACCAATTATATATTTCATCTATAATTGAGCATTTTTCATTTAATGTATCTTTTAAGAGTATAAAGAGGTTGGCATGCCATAAAAAAAGTAGCCCCTGATTATATTCATTTTTTTCAGTACATGAAACTGTGAACTCAGGACATGACTTCATACTGCAGAATATTTGTTGGACCAGCATCTTGAATTACTTTGGATTTGGCAAACCTCCAGCTCATGGGCCAAATTTGGCCCTCAGCCCTTGTTCATCTGATTCTTGGCAAATATCCCGCATATGAGTGTGGGCCTGGCAAGAGTTTCTGCAGCCCCCAGTGCGATTTTATCACTGGGATGATTCCATCTCAGGAAGAATCTGTGAAGGTTTAATGATGTGCTGTGGAGAACTGTGATTTGCATATTTTAGCTCGATAAAATGTCGAATGGAGGTGGCTTCATCTTCCAGGCGATAACACCTCACACACCACAGCTTTAGTAAACAGCAGTTAACCCCGGATGCCCTCTAATTAAAAGAACACTAGGCTTCTCCCATTCTTTTGATTTCATCCTTCTTTCTCCTCTTTCTCCTTTTTAGCTCTGTGCTGGCCACAGATGAAACCCTTAATGCATATTTGCTGATTGAGTGAACGGGGGATTTTTCCTTCATCCATCTTTCTCTTTCCACTGCATGCTTCTCTTCCCCTTCTATTGCTTTTCTCTTTTTCACTTTCTTTCTCTCTTGCTGTTTCCCTCATTGAAATGAACACAATATAGAACTCACATAGATTTAGATTCAAATAGATTTAGATTGATAAAATAATTAAAAACTATTTCCTTGAAGGAATCTTAGGAGTCATGTAGTTCATGAGTAAATTAATAAATATGTTTTGTAGTTCTCAGAAAACAAAAAAAGGAAAAGCTGATTTTTCAACCTTGATGGATTTCTCTCTTTAACATTAGAAGCCCTCTATATGATTCTAAGCATAATCATATAAATCAATAATAGATATGTCGTAACTAAAGTATACTTAATTATGATTAGAAAAAGTATGTTTTCTTAAAATATTCTTTCTCCAAGATGTCATTACTGGAGGTCATATTCTAACTTGAGATGGTGCATTTTGCTACATAGGGGACTGGAATTCCGTTGGGATATCTTTGCAAATTGGGTAACAGTGATGACTGGGTTGGGGGCTAAGATTGAGAATGGATGGGTCCCCCAAAATAAGTATTGATGGAGAGAAAGCACTGTTAGGAAGATCTGGAGGGCCAGTTTTTGAGTTACCATATTCCTGTGTATGCAGCTCTCAAAGAAGTGAGCATAAAATAGTTAAACATTAAAATCTGGAAGCAAAACAATAGGTGCTTGGGTGGGTGAGGACTGTGTCAGAGTGCATGCCACAGTCAGAGAATCCATGACTTCCGAAGGTCTGGAAGAGCTTTGCAGGCTCTTTGAAGCTGCTTTCTTTCTCCAAGTTCCAGAGTAGCTGAAACAGTCCAGGATTCTACTTCCTCCCAGAGGAGCGATTGGTTATATGTACAGAAAAGATGTTTCTGAAGAACTTGGAGCCTGCTCTGGGAAGAATATGCACTGGAGAACAAACACTGCAGGAGAATCTTCCATCTCAATGTTCACATGGATCTGTGCAAGAGCAAATTTGAAATAGAGACTAACCAGAGCTAGAGAAATGCAGCAGATATTCATCTACATCATAATGTAGGTATGCTTAAAATCAGACCACCAAGGTGTTACAGACATGGAAATGGAGAAACAGCTATTCTAGCCCAGGTCAGTGCGATAAGAAACCATGATGTGAGAGCCAGTGAATAAAAGAAGAAAGGAATCTGAGCCAGAACAGTAGAGAGGGGTTTTCCTGAGCCAGTGCCTGAGTGACCATTAGGGAGGATGTGTTAGTCTGTTTTTGCTTTGCTGTAGAAGAATCCCTGAGGCTGGGTAATTTATAAAGAAAAGAAGTTTCATTGGTTCATGGTTCTGCAGGCTGTACAGGAAGCATGGTGGCAGTGTCTGCTCCTGGCGAGGCCTCAGGAAGCTTCCACTCATGGTGGAAGGTGAAGGGGGAGAAAGCGGGAGCAAGAGAAAAAGGAGGAGGTGCCAGGTGCTTTTAAACAACCAGCTCTTGTGTGAACTGCCAGAGCGAGAACTCACCCATTGCCATGGGGATGGCACCAAGCCGTTCATGGGAGATCCAACCCCATGACCTAAACACCTCCCAGCAGACTCCACTTCCAACACTGGGGATCACATTTTAACATGAGATTTGGAGCGGACTGACATCCAAACGATATCAGTGGATTTCTGGAAATATGGAAACATTTTCTGTATTTCTTTATCCTCCTACCCTGCCTCTTCTTTCAGTCTCAGATCTCATAAGACAGGGGTAAAGAGACCTCCGAAAAGAAAGCTTTAGAGAGACCTAGACTGTTATTTTCAGTTAAGGGAGGATTTGTCCTAGGGCTATCTTTTCACAGCTAGAATTGGCCCATCTGTATTATCCTAAACAAAATGCACTTTTCTCTCTGAGTAAGTCTAACAATAACTTTTAAACCTTCATTTTTTTCCTCCCTATTTCTCTAGCCATATTTCTTTTTGTGTGTATTTTCTATTCAGGTTATTTATCTATTTACCTACTGATGTCTTAATGTTTCTCTTACTGGTTATTATTCTCTTTTTTTTCATTTAAAGATTCCTGAATTAAGAAAAAAAATCATGATTAACAGATGTTCCCTCCATTATAAGCATACGGTACTATTCCTTAGTTCCTGGAGAAAATTACTCTCTCCTAGAGAATCAATACATCTTTCAAATATTATTACATATGTGACTTCAAGCTACAAAGCAGAAATTCAAACCTTGCAATATGTATATGTCAGAAGAAATTTCCTATAATTGTGTTTATTTATCTCTGGTTTATCTTGGCAATCAATGTTCTATGTTTACTCATATAAGATACCATAAATAGTCAACATCTGAATTCTACCAGACAAAACAAAATGTTTGCTTTAAATATTAGACATGTTCTTATTTATTTAATCTTGAATCTTATTTTGAATAATTTGAAAATCATCTAGTTCTTGAAACTTATTCTACCAAACTAAAATCCTTAGCTGTCTCTTTGAGGAAGTTACTTTATCTTGCTGGTTATTATGTCTCAGATGAAAAGAGGTAGATTTTTAGAATTAACAATTCAAGGTTGTGTAGTTTATGTTTTCTTTAAAAATCTGAGCAGCCACATGGCTAGTACAAAATAATAAGTATGTCCAGCCCTTCCATCATCATCTGTTTGGGCCTCCACAATATGCATGCAATAGTGATTATTTGAGGAAAGGAATGTGATTGTTGAGTTTGGGTGTTAACCTCACTGGGTTAAGAGACACTTAGATAGCTGGTAAAGCATTATTTATTCTTAATGCTTAGGTAAGCATTGAGCCCACCTGTCTTCTGCTGAAAGGGAAATTCAAGTGGTTTGGGATTTGATTAGAATGATTAGGCTGTCCCAAGTGTGTCTGTGAGGGTATGTCTGGAGGAGATAGAGTGTGAGTCAGTGGACTGATCATTGTGGGTGGGCACCATCTATTCTGATAGAAACCTGATGGAATAAAAAGGTAGAGTAAGGGAAAATTCGTACCATCTCTCTTCTGGAGATGGGATGCCTTTCTTCTCCTGCCCTTGATGTCAGAATTCCAGGTTCTCTGGCCTTTAGACTCTTTTCAGTGGCACTGAGGGCTCTCAGGCCTTTGACCTCAAACTGAGAATTACAACATAAATTTCCTAGGCTCTGAGGCCTTCAGATTGGGTTGAGCCATGCCATTGGCTTTCCTGGTTTTCTGGGTTGCAGACAGCTTACTGTGGGACTTCTCAGTCTCCATATTCAAGTGAGCCAATTTTCCTAATAAATTCCCTTCCCTATATCTCTGCTTATATCCAGTTGCTTCTGTTTCTCTGGAAAACCCTGACTAAAACAGGTTTTGGTACTGACAGTGGAATTCTAAAGGAACAGAATTTTTAGAATGAGTTATCTTCATTGTTTTGGGGATTTCTGGAATTGGTTCTATAATATGATTTGGTTTAAAAATACTAAGAACTCTATTTCCAATAATAATACAGAGAGCACTGGTAGTTCATGGTATAAACTGTTTATAGGGAGACCCAAAATATCTGCATTGGATACTCCTAATTGACCACTTTTAAGATGCAAGAAACCTAGTAACTCTGTGTGTGATACCTGTGAACATATTTGGAAAATGAAAGAATGAAATGATGTTGGTTAGTTGCACCTAATACTGTTGGACAAAGTGACAAAAGGAAAGGATGAGCTCACAAATTTGAATTTCTGGCTCCAGCTTCACATAAATAGTCTAAAAGCTTCTAAGTGTGCTCTGAAGGAGAATCTTCTTTCGTGTAACTACAGAGCTGAAATTGTTGAAAATCAAACAGAGGTCTTTGTCATGTGATTGTCTGAATTATAACAAAAGTTGAACTCTCAGCCCTGTAGGTGTCTACTGTTAGAGTAAAGGCATTTATTGGGAAAGAACAGAATCTTGAAAGTTGGGATAGGGACAGGTAGGAAGACTCTGATGAAGATATTGAGCTCCCCAATGTGCAGGCAGTAGTGACCATTTGAGAAAAGGAGAAAGGACTTATAGAAAAAACAATTAGAATGATGCAAAAAGGCATATTATAAAGAATTGACTGGGAAATCAAAATAATTATAAATATTTAAATATCTTTTATAAATAAAAATAAAGTCAAATCAAAATAAAGGTTATAATGTCAAGGACATGAAGGTAAAATTAAAGAAATCACTATGACAGGAACTGGGTTTCTGCCAAAGGATTAATGTGCCTCTACTGAGGAAGAAGTTGACTGCAGAGAAATAAGAAGGCTTCAAGTGCATTAAATCACATGAGGAACCTTAACACCATCTCCAAATGGTGGTTCATGAATTCCAGTGTAAGTCTGGAGAGGTCCTCTGATGCTGTCATGCTATGTCTGGGAAGAAGGCACACTACCTTCATGCTTTACTTGCCACTGCCTGGCAGAGAGCCCACCAAAATAGCACACAATTCTTATTTATCAAATCTTTCAACTCCCTGTATAGGGGGAAGAAATAATATCTTTATTCTTATTCAACACAAGGTTAACGGTGGAGGCACCTATAATAAAAAGACAGATTAACAAGAGAAAACCATAGAAATGTATTTAATATGTGTTATCTGACACAGGAGGCTTCAGAAGTAAAGACCCAAAGAAACAGGAGAACTGTTGTATTTTTATGACAAGTTTGACAAAGTTTTATGCCAAATATGAAGTGGATAGCTGTGGGGAAGTATGACTGGACAAAAGGGGTGTGACCCAATGGTATTAGCCTGGGGAGATCATAGCAAAGCTTCTTTGTTCAGATTCTTGGCATCTCTGTCTTTGAGGATAAGGATGTTCCTTCCCACTGGGTAGGGAAAGCACCTCTGGAATTAAGGTTTTATGGCCTCCTTCAGGGTAGAAGGGCAGGGAAAGGTGAGAAGCATCTTCCTGTTTCTGCTGTTTCCTCAAATGCCAAAGTGCTATATTTTAGAGGGAGGTATCCTGAACCTCATCACTTGCTTCTGCTGATTCATGTAGGAATAATTCATAGACACTGAATAAAACTATGTATCTCTAGTACCTTTGAAATGCTGAAAATAAAACAATAGGCCTTAAAAATACAGATGGTATTTTCCTATTTTCTTTAACTTTGGAGGCCAGGACATTGAAAATGAAGAGAAGTTGGGTAACATAGAAGCAGTGAATAAACAGCTGGGTCCACTTATCTCGAATTAAACCTGTCTCTTATGAAGTCCCATGGGCTGCCAAAATACAAGAAACTGATCCTACTTATTCCTTTGAGCCAACCTATGACCCCTGGCTCCTCCTCAGAATAAATGAAAGGGATAGTTAACATAAAAATAGGGATTGGCATTCTACTTTTGGGTATAAGTTGGAATCACACAGTGAGTAGCTTATTTGCTGAGTGGGCATAGACTTTAGCCTCTCTATATGATCACATCACATGTTGGGTAAGTGGAGAATTGCCACTTTTCTTCACTTCCCATTGCCCTGGTCTGTTAAACCAGCCAACCTAAGTGTATGGGGACATTATTATGATCGGGAAACTGAAAATGGTAAACACATACCCACTTTCCTCATATACTATAGTCTCATGGGCCTCAGCTTCTTCCTATCCTACAGAGAGACAAAAAGTCATCTTTTTCATCTAATTAAAAAACAGCTGAATTCCAGTTTAACTTTAGGTTATACTGCACACGATGGATTCGGGTGGATGACAGCTGTCTAAATACAAGTATTGAGCAAAGTGCTTCTGTGTTTTGAAAGGCAAAATAACAGTCACCATCAGACTGAAACCCGTGATATAGGATGGTTAGCACCTGAAGAGTGTAATCAGACCCTTCTTTTAACAGACCACGTGTGGATGGGATGGTACCATAATTTGCCAAAAATAGGTGCTTACGCTTCTCCTTGGGAATGGCTATGGGTTTGTGGAACTCATGGCTAGCTGGACTTACCTTATAATTGGACTGGAAAGTATACACCCTTATCTCTTGGGACATATCCTCACTAAATTGGACTCTCTTTTATCTAACTGGGAAATAGTAAAGTCTTGCCATAGGTGACAAAAACAGGTGTCTTGGTGGTCTTGCCCAAAGGCTAAAATTTCCTCACAGGCAGCCAAAGTTGATATGGAGCTGCAAGTGGAAGCCCTAGCCAAACACACAGCTGCAGCTCTCAATATTACACTCCATGTCCTTCCCCTCCCAGCTGAGGAAACTTCTCAAATTAGGTAGGTGGCCTTACAGAACCAAACGGCTTTGGACATTTTAACAGCAGCTCAAGGGGGAGCTTGTGCTTTGGTCAGAACTGAATTTTGTGTATATGTTCCAGACTATTCACATAATATTACCCAGGATATGAAAGCTTTAGACAGGCATGTCTCTGCCATTCATGTACTGTCAGTCAACCCCCTATCAACTTGGTTCCAACAATTGCCCAGTTCCTGGAAAGTCTTCTTATTTAGTTTACTTGGAATATTTTTAGTTATATTGCTTTGCTATTGTGGGATATATTGCTGTTGTACTCTTCGTATAGGAATTAGAGATAAGCTTACTCAATGCTTTCTTAAATTGGACACTTATTAATCTTCCAGATATCACCTTTTATCAGGATTCAGAGTTGTGAATGACCCTCACCATACTGGCACCTTCTGACTGAACTCCTCCATACCCTGAATACAAGATACTCTAATAGTTAGGCAGGAATATCATCACCCCTGTTGAGACTGAAAAAGCTACAGAAGATGGTTCTTCATCCCTCTACAACCCTTAGGATTAAGGTCTCCTTGCAAAAGGGAGGGGGAAAATATGTCAGAGGCATTTGAACCAGAGTGACTCCATCATGAGTAGGCACTGGGTAAAATGAGGTTGAGACCTACTGGGTTTCGTTTGTAGGAGGTTAGGCATTCTTAGTCAACAGGGTATTTACAGTTAAGGGAACAAGTTAATAATATTTACCAAACAGATGTAGGACTTAATAGACCCAGAAAATGTCCAGATTTCCCAATATCTTAAGAACAAAAGCATTCTTAGTTTAAGTTTCACTTTGAAGATAATAATATACATTCTTGTAGAAGACAGTAGTGACACAAAGATTAACAATCTTTTGTCACAAGCCCTTGTAGTGGAGCATATCTCCCCCATGATGTTTTGCTTTGTTATCTTATATATAAACAAGCATTGTACCTAAGGTGTGTTCCTCTTCTGGCTTTTGGGAATGCTCTGCTTTGTCTATGGAGTAGCTATCCTTTCATCCATTTACTCTCTTAATACATTTGCTTTCACTTTACTCTGTGGACTCACTCTGAATTTTTTCTTGTGTGAGATCAAGAACCTCTCTTGGGTTGGATCCTCTCTTGGATCGGAACCCCTTTCTGGTAACATCTTGGTACCGAAAAGTGGGACAACTCAAAATGAAGGCTTCTAGGTCATAGGTGGATTCAAATATTTTCTGATTAAAGATCTGGAATCAATAGAAATGAGTGGCAGGTGAAGATAAGGGGTTGTGGAAACAAAGGTTGTTATTATGCAGGTGAAGCTTCCAGCTTTCAGGCTTCAGAGAGAACAGATTGTAAATGTTTCTTATCAGACCTAAAAAAGTGTCAGACTCTTAGCTAATTCTCTACTGGATTAGCAAAGAGACTTGGAAAAAGAAAGGGAATCTCTATAGAATGTAGATTTTCCTCACAAGGGCCATTTCAAAGTATGTCAAACAAACATATTTTGGGGGTAAAATAGTTTGATTTCCTTCAGTTTCTGCTATCTGTCATGTCCAGGTAGATGAGTAGCTTTTCTTCTCTTGGTATGTGATGTGATGGGTGTGTGTGTGCGTGTGTGTGTGTGTGTGCGCACATGAACGCATGTTGGGTGTGGATGTGTGATATCTGAAGAGAGAATGGAACCCATTTTCCCTTCCACAGCCTTCAGTTCCTAGCAGATCTCCTGGTGCCTCCTTCACATAGGCGTGGTAAGGATGAGGGGACTAATGGAAAGCATTACAGCACTGTGCTTTAAAGAGCCCTGTTTCAGGACTCACACGGTTCAAATTGTTTCGCTTCCTAACAACAAGACTTTGTACTTAACCTCTCTCCACCTCAAATTCTTCATCTGTGACATTAGAATAATAGTGCCTTTCTTTAAAAACTGTTGACGCCACACATAAAGGATGAGCTCACTTTCCTTATCAACACATATAAGCTTCTTCATAGTTTGACCTCAAACTAATCACTCTAGGCTCTTACAAATTCCTCACGTAACTTACTCTGCAACCCACCAAGCATATCACCTTTTCACTGCAAGACAGGTTTCCTAATAATGTTGTCCATTGAGCAAAGTAAGTCTTATCTGGTGTACATTTCCCCCTTTCTGCCTACTAAACTCCTTATTCTTAGTGCTCCTCTCGAAAATCTTCTGTCCTTCTCTGACTTTTCTGCTTCATTGGAAGGAATTAGATCTTCTCTGAACTCACGATGAGCTCTAAATTTCCAGCTCACTAGCAAAAACCACCCTGTTTTGTACCATTTATGATGTAATGTGTAAGCATCTTGAGGGCAAATATATGTTTAATTTTTCTTTCTATATCTTGTCTATAACAGTAACAGGTACATGATAGCTTATCAATTAATGTGGAGTAAATTGAGTTCTTCCTGATGTGTTTTTTAAACATACCTTTAAAAACATAACTTAATTTGACAAATAACCAATAACCTTATATACGAATGTATACAATAGCTCAAATTGATTGATGACTGAAAAGAATTAATCTCCTTACTGTAACACTGTGTTCAATTCTGAAGCTTGAGACTATCTTAGTTTGTAAAAGAAGAAACATAAATAACTAGTAAGCATATAAAAAGTTTATCTGAACTAATAAGCAAAGAAGTTAAAATATAAAAAAAAAAGAAATATGTGAAAAATTTTAAAAAGATATTCAATTCGGGTGAGGATTCTGTGAAACGTGAACTCTAACACACTGCAGATGGTAGTAGTGGTCTAAATTTCTGTAAAGCAATTTGGTAATACGTATCAAGAGTCTTAAACATTTCTGTATCAATGACATGATTGTATATTTAGAAAACCCCATCGCTCAGCCCAAAATCTCCTTAAGCTGGTAAGCAAATTCAGCAAAGTCTCAGGATACAAAATCAATGTGCAAAAATCACAAGCATTCCTACACACCAATAATAGACAAACAGAAAGCCAAATCATGAGTGAACTCCCATTCACAATTGCTACAAAGAGAATAAAGTACCTAGGAATACAACTTACAAGGAATGTGAAGGGCCTCTTCAAGGAGAACTACAAACCGCTGCTCAAGGAAGTAAGAAAGGACACAAACAAATGGAAAAACATTCTATGCTCATGAATAGGAAGAATCAATATTGTGAAAATGGCCAAACTGCTGAAAGTAATTTATAGATTCAATGCTATCCCCATCAAGCTACCATATTGACTTTCTTCACAGAATTAGAAAAAACTACTTTAAATTTCATATGGAACCAAAAAAGAGCCCGTTATAGCCAAGAAAATTCTAAGCAAAAAGAACAAAGCTGGAGGCATCATGCTACCTGACTTCAAAATATGCTACAAGGATACAGTAACCAAAACAGCATGGCACTGGTACCAAAACAGATATATAAACCAATGGAACAGAACAGAGGCCTCAGAAATAACACCACACATCTACAACCATCTGATCTTTGACAAGCCTGACCAAAAAAGCAATGGGGAAAGGATTCCCTATTTAATAAATGGTGTTGGGAAAATTGGCTAGCCATATGCAGAAAACTGAAACTGGACCCCTTCCTTATACCTTATACAAAAATTAACTCAATATGGATTAAAGACTTAAATGTAAGACCTAAATGCATAAAAGCCATAGAAGAAAACCTAGGTAATACCATTCAGGACATAGGCATGGGCAAAGACTTCATGAATAAAACACCAAAAGCAATGGCAACAAAAGCCAAAATTGACGAATGAGATCTAAATAAACTAAAAAGCTTCTGCACAGCAAAAGAAACTATCATCAGAGTGAACAGGCAACCTACAGAATGGGAGAAAATTTTTGCAATCTATCCATCTGACAAACGGCTAATATCCAGAATCTACAAGGAACTTAAACAAATTTACAAGGAAAAAAACAAACAACCCCATCAAAAAGTGGGTGAAGTATATGAACAGTCACTTCTCAAAAGAAGACATTTATGCAGCCAACAAACAGATGAAAAAAAGCTCATCATCACTGGTCATTAGAGAAATGCAAATCAAAACCACAAGAGATACCATCTCACACCAATTAGAATGGTGATCATTAAAAAGTCAGGAAACAACAGATGCTGGAGAGGATATGGAGAAATAGGAATGCTTTTACACTGTTGGTGGGAGTGTAAATTAGTTCAACCGTTGTGGAAGACAGTGTGGCAATTCCTCAAGGATCTAGAACCAGAAATACCATTTGACCCAGCAATCCCAGTACTGAGTATATACCCAAAGGATTAAAAATCATTCTCCTATTAAAATACATGCACATGTATGTTTATTGCAGCACTATTCACAATAGCAAAGACTGGGAACCAACCCAAATGCCCATCAACGATAGACTGGATAAAGAAAATGTGGCACATATACACCATGGAATACTATGCAGCCATAAAAAAGGATGAGGTTATATCCTTTGCAGGGACACGGATGAAGCTGGAAACCATCATTCTCAGTAAACTAGCATAGGAACAGAAAACCGAACACCGCATGTTCTCACTCATAAGTGGGAGCTGAACAATGAGAACACATGGAGAGGGGGAGGAACATCACACACCATGGCCTGTCATGGGGTGGGGGGCTAGGGGAGGGATAGCATTAGGAGAAATACCTAATGTAGATGACGGGTTGATGGGTGCAGCAAACCACCATGGCACGTGTATAACTGTGTAATAAAACACACATTCTGCACAGGTATCGCAGAACTGAAAGTATAATAAACAAATAAATAAATAAATAAAAATTTAAAAAACTCAGTCTCTTACCTGAGTTGTACAATTCTAAGAATATCTCACAAAGAAATAAACAGAAATGTAAACAAAGCTTTGTGCACACAGATATTCAGGATAGCATAAGTTACAATAACAAAAATTGGAAACAAAACATTCAACAACATGGGAGGGGTTAAGGAAATTATAGTCTATATGTAAAAGAAACATTATGCAGCCACCAAAAATGATGGGTACCAAGAGTCTTTAATACTGTTGAGAAATGTTGCGGTCTTAAAGTGCATCATCAGTTTGAGCGCAAAGATGATGGTAGATAAACAGTCCATAATGTTAGCTGCATTTTTTGTTGAATCAGGGATCGTGGGTGTTGTTTTTCCTCTGTTATACTTTTTTTGTTTGTCTTAAGTTTTCTGTAACAAACATATAGTTTACAAAAATTTAAAGTATTATTTTACAATAAAAAATTGAGCTTGTCAGACAACTTACAGTCGTACCCTCAAGTGGTTTCTTTCCTAAATGGATCCCTTGGTATCTTTTATTTAAGACTATCCCTCTGGCAAGGATCCACTAACTTTTAAGCTAAACTTTAAAGGATCAGGAGGGGTTAGTTAGACAAGAAAGGGAAAGAGCATTCTAGGCAGAGGAAATAAGTGGCAGAGGCATAGAGGATGACGTCTCATGAGAGATGGGAGAAGGGTCTTTAGGAACTGCAGAGTAAGAGAGGGGAGATGGGTCTGAAATAGATGACCAGGTCACAGACAGAAGGGCACTGAGGTCCTTGCTGTGGAGTTGGGCTTCCACCTGCTACTCATGAGGAGCAATGGGGGATTTTAAGCAGGGAAGTCAGCTGATTAATTTCATTCCAGAAATTGGTGCTATCGCTGCATCATTTTGGTGGTCTTAGTTTGTGCCTGATGCAAAGCAGGTGTTCAGTAAACGCTCTGTTTGAATAAATAAATGAGTGGAAGAGAGGTGACGCTAGAGGCAGGGAGGCAGTACAAAGGCTGTTGCATCAATCTGAAAGATAGATGCTGGTGGCCTGAACAAAGACAATGGCTGCTGGGTTGAGAAGAAGAGATCGTTTAGGAACAAATTCAGGACTTCTGGTTTCCAGCCTGGCATGCGAGGAGCATGGAAGTCATTTATCCTGTTCATGCAAGAAGAAAAAAAAATCAACAAACAGAAAATCAATAACTTAGATCCATCAGAGAACTGAGGTCTTAGCTAAACCAATGCCCCAAAATGGATAGATAGGCATATACAGAGAATGTATATGTAGATAGGTAGATAGAATTCTACCTATCAGAGCAGAAGCCCAGGAACAGAAACTCTGTGGGAACCAGTACTAGGGTAGGAAAACATAATCTGTGATTGACAAATTGGTAGAAAAAGTCAGTGTGGACAAGTTTGAGAGTTAAAAACTCCAGGAGGGCCCAGTCTTGATGGAGCCTCCACACTTTTATGACTTTTACCTCCAGGTTCTCTAAAGAGCAGAGAAAAATTCCTTTGTGCTTCTGGTAGCGGGAGGGGAAAAGTAGCCATTTAAAAATATACCCAAGTATTTTGTTCTTAAGCAATCTTGCCCTCAAGAGAAACTATGCAAGCAAGAAGAGAGTGGGGTGAAATATTTAGTGTTAAAACAATCATCAACCTAAAATTCTGTACCCGGTGAAATTATCCTTCAAAGTAAAGGAGAAGGAAATTGGGAGGCTGAATGAAGTTGAGGAGGATTTATTCCCTACTTGGTTATGGAATTAAGTGGTAATTGAGAAGATTTTATAGTTATTTTCTCTTTGCTTAAAGACTGAATGTATTAACCAGCAGTGCGTGCAAGAGAAGAGGCTTGTGAGAGAAACTTTGGACATAATGAATTTAAGGTACTTCAACATATCTACATAGAGGAGGGGAAAGGGTTTGTGGTAGAGCTGTAGATTTCTACATCATCAGTATTGGTGTCAGTGGGTTTGGTTCAATCATTCAGGGAGAATGTATTAAATGAAAATAAAAAGGAACTGAGAATAGAATTCTGAGATAACATTTGAGAGTATGTCAGGATTGCATTTGGCTGCATCTGAAAGCCTGAATTGTTGTGGCTTTTAAAAAATAGGATTTTATTCTTTTTTATAACAAAAAGTCTTGAGTTGAGTATTCAGTTGGTGTAGATATCTCTTTATCTTAATGTTTTCCTTTAGCATCCAGTCACAGGTTTGCTGGAGCAATTCCAGTCATCATGTCTGCATTCTAGCAGGAGAGAAGGAGAAGTGTGAAAATATCAGGAAAGCAAAGCTTTGCTGAAAACCTTGCAGCCTTCCACATAAGCCTCATTCATCAGAGCTCTCTTAATGACCTATCCTGCCAGGGAGGTGGTCAGGGAGGAGGCCACTGGGAATGAAGGTTGATTAGCTAACCAACAGCATCTGCTACAGGTGGTTAAGCAGAAAAAAGAGGACCTGGGAAGAAATATTGAGAAAATGGCAAACTAGGGTGGAGAGAGGTTGTCCAGAAAATAGGAAGCAACATGTTTAAGAGTCATGGGAGTATACCTTAAACAAACAAAAGAACTGAGATAATGAATATGTTAATTAGCTTGACTAAATAATATATACATAAACATCATGTGCACCATAAATAGTTTTGTCAATTATACTCTAATAAAACTGGGGAAAAGAGAGTCATGGAGTCTTAATCCCATCAGATACCTCATAGAGTTCCAGCGAAATAAGAACAGCCACCTAGTGATGAAGAGGCCATTGGTCACATTAGCAGAGAAATTTCAATGGAGTTCTGAGGAAGGATCCAGTTTCCTGTGGGTTGAGGAGCAAATATGCAAGAAGGCAATAGAGACACACGAAGGCTGCTATTTTTTTTTCTTTTGTCTCCATTGATGTTTATAAAAACACATATGTAACATATATGTAAGTTGTAAGACACAGTAATGAAATGAATTTCACCATCCATCACCAACTAAATAACAGAACATGACCACAGCACTTCCTCCGTTTGGCTCTGCGAAGCACTCTTTCATGAAGTTTGATTCCAAAGGACAGAAGAAATTGAGTGATGCAAGCCAGAGGGAGAAGAAGACAAGAAAAGCAATTTTTTCTTTTATCTTTTTGAAATTAAATGTTTAATTTTTATGGATTTAGGGGTACAAGTGCAGTTGTGTTACATGGATGTATTTTGCAGTGCTGAAGTCTGGGCTTCTAGTGTACCCATCAGCTGAATAGTGAACACTGTACCCAATAGGTGGTATTTCATCTCTCACCCTTCCCACCCTCTGCCATCTGAAGTCTCCAATGTCTATTGTTCCACTCGGTATGTCCGTGTGTACCCACTGTTTAGCTCCCACTTATAAGTGAGAGCATGTGGTTTTTAATTTTCTGTTTCTGAGTCACTTCACTAAGGATATTGTCCTCCAGTTCCATCTATGTTGCTGCAAAAGACGTGATTTCCTTCTTTTTAATGGCTGAATAGTACTCCATGGCATACATCATCCACTGATGGACACTTAGGTTGATTCCATGGCTTTGCTATTATGAATAGTGCTGCCATAAACGTATGAGTGCAAGGATCTTTTTAATATAATAATTTTTTTCCCTTTGGGTAGATACTCAGTAGTGAGATTGCTAGATTAAAGGGCAGTTCTATTTTTAGTTCTTTGAAAGATCTCCATACTGTTATTCATAGAGGTTGCACTAATTTACATTCCCCCCAACAGTGTACAAGCTTTCAAGAAAGGCATTTTTAAAAAGACCGATTGAGAAGTTGAACAGAGGAGAGTGGAAACGTATTGAGCAGCATGGCGATACAAGTCCTACTGCTGGAATCTGTCCCCCAGATTTTGTGTGTTGAAAACTTAATCCCCAAATGTGCATGTTGATGTGACGTGTGGGTTTTGGGGGGTTATTAGTATTAGATATGGTAATCAGGCTGGGGCCTCCATCATGGGACTGGCAGCTTTATAAAAAGAAGAGAGGCCGGAGCCGATATGCACACAACCTGGCCCTCTTGCCGTGTGATATCCTCCACTGTGTTGTCATGCAGCAAGAAGGCCTTCACCAGGTATCGGTGCCATGCTCTTGGACTTCCCAGTCTCCAGAAATATAAGAAATATCTTTTCTTTACAAATTTTGTAGTCTGTCTTATTTGTTACAGCAATAGAAAATGGACTAAGTCTCTCAGAGGAGATCTGGGGAAAGAAACAGAAATGAGGCATCTGGCTAGTTTTGCGGCATGTACTGTTTCTAAAGGAGAAGTGATTAGCACTTCTTTTTCTTCTCCAGGGACAAATACGGGGAGAACATGGTTAACATCAGTGAAAAGGATTGAGGCCAAAGCACCCCATTTAATGGAGCAGTGAGGCCCTGCAACATCATTCGTGACAGGTTATAGGAGAGGCTCACAGCTCTCTGCCTGGGACAAGCTGCACAGTGGCAGGGGCTTAAGACAAATAGCTGCTTTGAGTCTCTCCCACAGGAAATTACTGTCTGTCCTCTAGTCCTCTTGAATGCAACAGGTAAGGCAACATCACCCTTGTGTAAACAAAACTCACACCTCCAAGGCAGGAGCAAAGGTTTTTAAAATGAGACTCTGGGGCATGGAAACCAAGCAGGTCTTGACCATTTCCTCATGTTTGTCTCCGCGTCATGGTTCTTGTTACCATAACACCTAATATGTTCAGAGCCACTTTTCTCCTTCTGTTCTCTGGACTGAATGTAGAAAAAACATAGTTATTTTCAACTTTCCCCTCAAACTAGAACTAAAATTGTCTGGATTCAAAAGTACAACAATAATGAAACACAAAATAAAAAACAAGCAACAAAAAGCCTCCCAAAATAACTAGGTAAAATAAATAAATATAAAAAGTACTGAACTTTGGAAGTACCAACTTTAGGCTACACAGAAGCCATATGCTTTTCTTCCATACCTTCTGCCAGCTCTGCCCTTGCTCAATAACTCATATTCATGGAGCACTTATTATGTGCCAGGACTGGCTAATTGCTTCAAATGGATTATCCTCTCATTTAGTTTCCACACCATTTTCAAGAGGTGATTGTTCATATTACTAATATCACCCCAAATGTTTCTGTAGGTGAAGCCACTGAGGCTTGGAGAGGTTGCATGAATCACTTGCAGAGCTGGGATTCTGGTGGACACCAGACTCAACTATGCCCAATGGCCTTGGATTTGTCTTTCAGCCACTGGAGGGCTTGCTCTGTAGCCCCTCAGATATGGGCTTCACACTCACCACAAGGTCTCCATTCTACCCTATCCTGTCTTCCTTTTATTTGATGAGCTGTAGGCTTTACATCTCTCTTGAAATCAAATCCACAGAATTAAACCCTATTCTCCAGCTGAGGTCAGACCTGTGCCTAGGATGGAATAGGGGAAAGTCTATTACTTTCTTTGTGATGAACATAAATTTTATGTAAATGCAACAATACTTTTGTACTTTAAAAAAAATTTTTACTTT
The DNA here is from genome assembly GCF_029281585.2 of Gorilla gorilla gorilla. Lineage (NCBI taxonomy): Eukaryota > Metazoa > Chordata > Mammalia > Primates > Hominidae > Gorilla > Gorilla gorilla. Next base: position 46,025,236 of record NC_073238.2, on the reverse strand, counting down.
AAGTTCTGGGTTGCATGTGCAGCATGTGCAGGTTTGTTACGTAGGTATACATGTGCCATGGTGCTTTGCTGCATTTTGTACATTTTTTTTCTGTTAATTCAGTGCTCTACATTGTGAACTTGTATCACAGACTTGCTTTTTAACCTAAGTGAAAAATTTTACTTTTATTCTTGTTAAATTTTATCTTGTTTTAGCCCATGCTTACAGCATGTTAAATTTTTACCAATATCTTTTGATCCAACATATTAGTTTTTGCCTCCAACTTTCTGCTATCTGTGAATCTGGTAAGTTGGCTTTGTGTATCTTCATCCAACTCATTCATAAAGAAAAATCAAAGACACAGGTACAAGAACAGAACCCTGTACCCTACAGATCATTTTCTACTTGCCACTGACCCTTCATCTTCAAATAATGCTGGATTTTTTTTGTCCAAACACATAGGAAAATGCCTAACTACAGTATAATGTAGCAATATTTTTTTTGAAAAATCTAATGAAGATTTAAAAGATACTGCCAAGTAGCCTGCCCTTATTGCAGGTATAATATTTTCAATTAACAAATTCAGGGAAACAAAAAATGTAGTTATACTGTTAAAATGTATTCTATATCTTGATCCACATATTGCACCCAATAGTGATATTCTTAATGTAGGTGAGTCCAGGTAAAGCGAACCAATTCTGTGCCCATCTGATTGTCTCTATGTATTTTAGTAACATGAAGCAATGTCCAGGCAAACATTAGAAACATGCTAGGAGTGCCAGACAGGGTTGTGTGCTCATTTGAGAGTCTCTCTATGAACTTAAAGAGAAGCTGGTCGGATTAGTTGTATATTTGCCTTGGTGTTGTTGAGCTGTATGGGTGCAGGTGGAAATCAGGTGGCTAGCAGGGCCTAAGTAAAGTTTTAGCTTTGCAAGGTCAGTGAAGGGAGGAAGGCAGGAGAGAGGGGGCCAAGTTTATAATCATGGCCCATGGAATCTGTGCTGGATTAGATGGGACAGAAGGGCACCAGAAGAAGGTTGAGAGTAGGAAACGGTTGGGTTGATACTTTGGTAGGCCCAACAATTCCTTGGGTGGCACTACAGGGTAGAAGAGTTGGAAGAAAAGGTTGTGGTTATCAGGAAGAGGGCTTTTTACAGATTCCAGATGTGCTGCTGCGGTAGGGAGGAAGTGGTGGGTCATTGGAAACAAAGAGCCTGAGGATTTGAGAGGCCAAGATGCTGAATCAATCATTTATGTGGGTATTGAAGTTGTTAAGAAATATGACAGAAAGGAAGAAAGAGCCCAGTGGATAAAATTATCCATGAATAGAAAAAATTGGAGAGGGAGGGGTACAAACAGGAGTGACTAGGTCAAGTGTGACGGCATGAATCTCAGCTGATCCTCTGGAGTGTTAGAAACAACGGGGTGATCTGAGGACAACAACATAGAGAACAATGTTCTGCCAGTCCTTCTGCATTTGTGTTTGACTATTGTGTTATACGGTGGGAAGTGCTACAAATACAGGGTTAAAAACAAAATAAAACAAAACGAAAAACCCTTTTTTAGTTTCTGAAGAGCACTCAGTGTTAATTACATGACAATATGCTTAATGTACCCCCACTGGCAATGGCAAACATGTGCAGAACCAAAAAATCAAAATACTCAAGGACTTGTAGCAAATAATAAGTAAAAAACATACTAATAGCACAACTGTTTCTGTGACAGTTGAAGAAGGAATTTTACTCCAGGCAGATTAAACGTAGAGGTTTTGCCTGGAACCATAAAAAAAAATCCCAAGTTACTAATAGAAGCAGAGTTGTAATTGGACTTACTTGACAAAAATAAAATTTTGATAAAATGAAAGTTCTCTGTGAAATTATTGTGGATCATTTCTTATAATGCATCTGAGCAACATCCCCAAGGTTTTTGAGTTTGCTTTTTCCCCACAATGTCTTATAATGATTAATTCAGTTTGATGCCTGATTATACAAAATGAAACTTACAGCAAACAGCTAAAACATGTATGTAAGATAAAGCTACATTTTATAATTTGTTTTGAATACGTTTTGCCATTAATTAATTGGAAATGGAGAAAATTAAATAATACAAAGTTGAATGTGGTAAATCCAGGAGTAAATGTATAACAGTAAATGAATAAATCCAGGAGTATATGTATAATGTATATTCTCTCTTCTGTCATCCATAAAAATGCTGATGTGTTTTCCATCACATATTTAAATTCTAGTCACCCATGAAGCCAACCCAAGCCCCACCTCCTTCATAAAATCTTCTAGGACTTCCCCAGGTCTCATGATCTCCTTCTCTTCTGAAATCCTGTAGCATTTTTATTCAGTGAAATATTATTTATCACCTATTATGTAGCAAGTATTTTATCAAGCACTGGGGCAGCAGGGAAATAGTAAGACTAATTACGGGAGAAATAGTAAAAACAACAGTAAAACTGACTAGTTCTTATTTGCCGAGAATTGTTATAAATTCTTTGAAATTTACTAACTCTGATTTCTCACAACATTATGAGGTAAATACCATTATTATTTCCATTTTAGAGAAGAGCAAATAGAGACATAGACAGGTTAAGACATTTACTAAAAGTCATAGGACTAGTAGGTGGTAGAATCAGATTCAAAACCAATTATCCCTGATTCTAAAGCTCTTAACCATCTAAGTCATACAGCTGCTTTTTGCTTCAATTTCCTCATCTCAGAAAAAAGCATAATACTCTACATTTGCCCTAATTTATAGGGTTTTATAAGATTCAAATAAGAGAGTAGATTTAGAAATATTTTAAAAATTGAATCTGCTGTAGTAATGCAAAGTAATAATAATATCTATGAATTGTTTCCTGTGGACTAATTCATTCAATTCTCAAAACAACTCCATGGTAGCTCTTCAAATAATGCCCTAATTTATGATGGGGAAACTGGGATACAGATAGTTCATATCCCTGCTGAGAATACCAACCCAGGGAGTCTGACCCCAAAAGCCATGCTCTAATTTCTAAACTCTGCTGCCTCATTTTTGAACTTTGTTCTGTACCAGTACATGCGGTCAGGCTGTCTGGGTGTCCATAGTAGTCGGGGAGGATGATGCTGAGGTTAGGATGAACTTCAGGGAGGGTGATATTCCTCTCCTGGCCTCATGGTTATCCTGGTCCCTGAGGCTGTACCAGTGAGCTCAGACCCTGGAGTGGGTACCACCCCACAGCCTTCCAGCAAAATGACTGGGTAGCAGAGCCCTGCCATGAGATCCTCCGCTGAGTAAGCACCTGACCTTCACAAGGTATCTGCAGTGATGGGCAGGGTCCCCTTAACCAAAAGCAAGCACAACCCACCTTTCCCCTGGGAAAAGCCCAGAATATGTGGTTCCTGTAATTCTTGGTGACCTCAGTGTGAACATTTTCTGTGAACGCAACCCATTGCCTCCAGAAAAGTCCTTTCCAATTTTGCTCCTCTCTCATTTTTAGGGAGTATTTCTTTAAATTGAACTTGCAGATTGCTTAAATGGAACTTTTTTGGATGGGTTCAAGATCTGCCTTTTCTACTACTAATAAATCTGGGTTTGGTTTAGCATCTACATACTTGGTTGCTCTGGCCAAAAATCTCATTGTCTGATTACTCATGCTGGGAGCTAGGTGTGATGGGAAGGGGGTTACCTACTGATGTGGCAGCAGACCACCCCCACCTCCCCCGCCGCTCACAGCACACTACATTTCTGTATTGGAAAATAAAAATTAGCATTCACAAGTTTAATATTCTGAATTTGGTAATGAGGCTGGTTTAATTTTGCTGATCCACCATTTCTCCAAATTATTTGACATCAGGACTCTTTCTGTAAGAGCAGGGTATCTGTTAGCTCACGCAGAGCCAGTGTTCAAGAGAATACATTTTGGGAAATTTTGTCAAGCAGGTGTATAATTGGAATTCTAACTAAGTACTAAAATAACAGACGCTGTTCTTCAGGTTCTAATCTCACAGAAAAATAAGATCAATACTTCCTCCAAGTAGATTCCATTTAACCTTGTTTTTTAGTTCACACAGGGCAAAAACATGGCAGAGAGCATTCTAGGCAAATTAGGAATTATTAAAATGTAAAATCTTGGTGGCTCGAGGAAGGAAAATATTCTGTTGATGTGATGTATAATTTTTATATAATAATTCATTGAATCACTTTTCAGGCTCTATGAAAATGAGATCTTAGAAATCATCTAGTTCAACTCATTTCACAACGGAGAAACCCAAGGCCCTAGAAAAATAATAGATTCTGTCCCTGATCACACAGGTAGTTAGCAGGAGGGGACTAGAATCCCAAACTCCTAATTCCATAGTTCCATTCTCATTCAAAGAATAGTTGGATTCCAACTGAAATAGGAGCTTGAAGGATATACTTTATAAACCAAATAGACGTATATGTGACTTATGCTCAACATTTCAGTAGGCATAATGGAAAGCATATTTTCACTGTGATCTCTGGGTCTTTTTGAAGTTTGTTATCTTGAGGGTTGCACAAAATATGAGAGGTTCTTTTCAGATATCATAAAATACCATTAGAATGCTACAAACAAGAAAATTCAGACATTAATGGCAGAAATACTGTTCCTCTATGAAGCAGAGTTTATTTTCCACTTAGTCTCTGTTTCATATAAATATGAAAAATATTCTCTATAAAATTTATCTGAGAAGGAGATTCACAGGTTTCATACATCGAATGAGAGAATTTCCATCTGCTAATGAGTTGTTAATAGTTCCAACAAAAATACTGACATACAGCATAAAAATTTATTGTCCCTAAACATGTCCTATAAGACCCAAAATAAAACTTTATATCACATTTTATTGCACAACTCTTTTACTTTCTTCCTTTACTTTGATACAAGTGGAAAGAACATTAAAATTTCTTTTGTATTCAACCCCAAGTATATTAAATTATTATTTCCTTAGATCATTTATGTCTTTAAAAATTCTTTCCATACCAGTATGATAGGAAGTAGAGCAAAGGAAACCAGTACATAAATGGAAACCACCGATGTTTACCCAGGGTGGCATTGAGCACCTTTCCAAGTATCAGGTGGTGTTTTCAACTGTGAAAAGAGAAATAATATCTAAGTCATCAACTTCTTCATAAAGACAATTTGGAAGGAGTTCATAGGTAAATTAACATCACAAAAGGGCTATCTTTAACTTAGGTATACTCAAAAAATCAGAACAAATTTTGCATTTGCAATATAGTGAAAATAATTTTAAATAGGAATTTTCTAAAGTGAAATAATTTCCTTAGATATTTGAGAACTGTTGTGTATTGATTTAAGAGTTCACAATGAATTCTTAGGTAATTCTTCTGCATACCAATGTGATATTTTTACTGGAAAATATTTCTCACGAATTTTCAGAATTAAATTAGTTCCCCTAGTTAACTAAGAACCTTTAGAAAAATTGCCTTAAATGTATCTGTCTGTTTGTAGAACCACCACCTATTTAGTTGTAGTAGAGCCTGGGTGGGGGATGTCTGACTTTTATTGTTGTGAGCTCTTTTTAGAATGTAACACATCTTCTTTTTCTTTGGTTCTGTGATTTAATAGCCCCAGATAAGCTTCATCAAGCATCATGTCACATTCATACTTGGAACAAAGTTGATTGGCTGGTCGCATTAGGTGCAGAGAAGCAAGCCATGGACTTAATTATTCATGCATTCTTTCATTCAAATATTTGTCAAGGTTAAGTCTGTCCCAGGCACTCTTTAAGGCATTAGGGATATAAAGATATAAGACACTCAAGGAGTTAATAGTATAATGAAGTAGAAGTAATGATTAAACAGTATACGAAGTATCACAAGATGGATCATGAGGAATACTCTAGGAGAATGTAGGAGAGATACCTAATCCAAGTTTGAGGTTCAAGAAGGACGAAGAATGAGCAGGAATAACACAGGTAAAGATGGGGAGGGGAAGAGCGTTCTAGCGGTAGGAGCAACATGAGCAAGGGCCTAGGTGTGCATCCCATAAGGCTTGGTCTGGCTGGGCTTGAATCTGAATAGGAGTAGAAGGAGACAAGCCTGGGAGGTGAGTAGTGGTGGGTCCTGAAGAGTCATACATGTCCCTTGAGGAATTTGGACTTTATGCTGAGGTCAAAAAAAAAAAAAAAACCCATCAAGGGTTTAGGTAGAGAATAACACAATCAAATTGATATTTCAGAAAGTGGACTGGCAGCAATGAGGGGAATAAATTCTCAAGGGTCCAGGATGTCGGAAGTTGCTATGGTTTGGATGTGGTTTGTTCCTCCCCAAGAACTCGTGTTAAAATTTGGTCTGCAATGTGGTATTGAGATGTGATGGGACCTCTAAGACATGTTTGGGTCACAGGGGCTCTGCCTTTATAAAGGAATTAATGCCGTTCTTACAGGAGTGAGTTAGATCTCATGGGAGGGGTGTGTTTTTATCATGACAGTGGGTTGTTACAAAAGTGAGTTGGAATTCGGCTTCCTTGGCTTGCTCGGCTTCCTCTTCCACCAGGTGATACCTCCTACCATGTTATAAAGCAGCACGAGGCCCTCACCAGATGTTGGCACCATGCTCTTGGATTTTTAGCCTCCAGAACTGTGAGACAAAATAAACCTCTTTCCTATATAAAGTGTCCAGTGTGTGGTGTTCTAACAGCAGAAAATGAACTAAGGTAGCAGGTAAGTCAGTGAAGGGGCAGTTGCAATGGTCCTGGAGACAAAGGACAGTGTCCTGAACCAAACGGCACTGCCACATCAGTGAGGCCTACAATCTTGTAATCAAGTGACAATCAAACATAGGAGACACAGTGACAGCATGATGGGGAGAATGAGGCTGTTTGTGTACACATCATTTCCACACAACTTGGAAATAATGTTTGCATAAAACCATGCATTTCTTTGTCTGATATGTTCTCTATCTTGTTCTTGGACAGAAATCTCAAAAAAAATACCAGACCACACAGTTTTACATCAGATATGTGCAAACCGAATTTCAAAGCTCTGAGTTAAAGCTTGTGAAAATAACTGAGGGCCAATGTTGTAAAACTCATTAGCATAGGTGAAGCTGGAGACTGTTAGCCATAACCAAGCTCTGAGGCCGGCAATTAATCCTTTTAAACTCCCTCTTTCAATAAAAAGAGAAGGTTGCTCTCTGAAATGGCAGGTTTCTGAAGCCAAGAGTACGTCTCCCCATTGTTTGCCTCAGCTCTGGATCCAGACCCTTAAGACCACTAGGTGACACTGTGGAATGTGGTCATTGCATTGAGCTATTTTCACAGGCGAGAAAATGAAGTCAGCTTTTGATTCCCCTAAAATTTCATTTAAATAAGAAAAGCCACTTGCTTCTCAACCACTTTTCCCAATTCAGTTATTTCCAACTTGGTAAAATAGCTCATTTTTACAAAAAAAAAAAAAAGCACTAGGAAGGATAATTATTTTTTGTGAATTAAATCTGTCTTAGAACACTGCTACTTCCAAATTAATACATTTTGTAAGAATGTTTGTTTAGGAAGTTTCCTTAAGCAGAGGGATGCTAGCAGTAATAAGACCCATTCCATCACCATCAAAAAAGAACAAACAAAATAAAACAAAAGTATTAAACTGTTTTTGCTATTAACACTGTCTTCTGACTTTATACTCTGGGTTTGCTGTTTCAGTTTGTTTTTTCCTCATCCCATAAGATATATGAATATATGAATTAGTTCTTTCTTCCACCACTGGGACCTGTGCATTTATTTTTTTCTTCTCTTTTTCTTAATTTCCTAACTTCTACTTCTGCTCTATTGAGTAGTTATATATTCATCCATTTCTTTATTTATTCATTGATACATACTCTAAAGATTTATGGTTGCACTGCTATTCTTATGAAGAAGATATTTGTGTAGCAAGAAACAGACATGTTTGTGCTTTCTCCCTTGAGGGACATACAACATTCCCTCTTTTAAAGTTATGTTTTCCAGGTTATCTTGTGTTTCTGGGTATTTGATGAAACAAACACACATTTCTCTTCTTTTTAATGTGCCTCTTTATGTACCTGTATACACATTTTCCTCTATAATGACTTCAGCAACTTGAACATCTTATTTCCATCAGGGTATGGTTACCTCTTTGCTATACCTCTTACCAATTATACATTAAAATCAGGTTTTTACTTTTACTATCAAATGTACTTCCTTCCCTCAGTTTAGCATCAAACCAACTAGGCATTCTTAGGGTTACTTTTCTTTCCACTGTCTCCTTTAGGAAAGATTCCTTGCTTTGTTATTTCAAACAATTACAGGTTTTTGTTTTATAGAACAATAGAACTAGAAAGTTATCTTTCCCACCTCATTTTATTCAGGTCATTAAAAAAAGTGTGAATCCCTGCCCAGAACCCGATTTTATCTGAGCCATGTACAATGAACTCTGAGTTCCAGTCTCTTGCAGATAGATCTTCAACTCCCTAGACCCAGAGGGCTCTACATGGGCAGTGTGTGCTTCTATCATCAGCTCTCAGTGGTCTGTAGAGCTGGCAAGGACCCCTCAGCTGCTAGACCCAAAAGCATATTTCTTCATTTCAGTAACCATGAGAGTAACTTTTGTGCAACCTACCTCTCCAGGGGAATCTAGTTGCAGAACAGTTCCCTTCCAGCTGGGTTTCCTGGATTCCTGGGATTTATCTTTCTTTCAAGCTCCTGCCCCTCATGAGAGCCCCATTCTCTGAACACTGGCCTTTCTGCATTTTCAAAGACTTATGCACATTACCTCATTTAATGTTAACTGTAACCAGATGAAATATCATTTTCTGTTTTTGACAAACATGCAAACAGACAGAGAGATTCAAGACCATTTTTCTAAAAGTTCTTAGTTAATTAGGAAAACTAGAATTTGAATATAAGTAACCAAACCCCACATTTTTCTCATTGTATCATATTAGCTCCAACTCTTAAACCATCTGAAGCCCATTTGCTCCTCTTAATCACCACTGTAACTAGACCTGCACTGTCCAAGATGGTAGCCACTAACTACATGTAGTGACTGAGCACTTTAAATGTGGCTAGTTCTAACAGAAATGTGCTGTATGTGCAAAACACAACCAGATTGCAAAAAACAGTACAAAAATAATTAAAATATCTCAACTATAACTTAAAAATATTTGTTATATGTTGAAATGGTAATATTTTGAATATATTGAGTTAAAATATATCATGAAAATTAATTTAACCTCATTTCACTTTTTAAAATGTGGCTAATAGAAAATCTAAAATTTCATAAATAATATATTGGACAGTGCTAATCAAGACCATTTGTACGTAGCTGTATAATCACAAGAATTCACATTTTATCTTTCTTCATTTAAAGACCATCAAATCTTCATAAGAAAGATAACACAATGTATACATAACACAAATCTGTTAACCCTAAATAAAGACAAGGTAGAATATTTGAAAGGTTCTAATCCAAAACACCTTCCCAGACAACCTGCATGGATGTCTTACTGTTAGACTCATTCCTCTGAAATAATGTATCCAAGAGCTACCATTCAAGTGAAAATTTCTTTGCTATGAGTCATTATGGCAAAAGATTAAAGATCAGCAGTTCAAATTATCTTCTAAAGGGTATTGTGCATGTGGTTTTGATCTGGGAAGAAATGAGAAATGTTGCAAGCTCAGGTACTGACAATGGAATAAAATGAATACTTGGCAATTGTCGATAATCAAATAAACAAAATAGAACATTTTTTGGTGTCATTTTAGAGAAGATTCAAGCATGACATGGAACTACCTTTATGGTTATCTCTATGCTGTTAATTAATGACTATTATCTTTGAGTTGGTTTAACATAATCCAGAAATTTATATTGCTTGGTGCAACGTAGATAGATCCTTAAGTGGGATGTGTCTATGCATTTCAGATGCCTGAAATTATATAAAATCAATGTTTTGAAGGTTGTCCAAGTATTTTCATTTTCATGAGGAAGATTTGGAATGGTTGATTTATATATCATTGGTGGATCCTCTCCATTGCTGTTTAGCAAGTTGGCATCATTGTCCCAAATAACAGAAATTGTGAGGCAGAGAGAAGAACTGCAGAGGAATATAGCAGTAGCTTTGTAGTTAAAAGCTGGTTAAATTGTCATGTTTCCATAAGTAGGTAAGAAATCAAAGACAGATTAAAATTTTTTTTTCAAAACAGGAAAAAGAGAAAGACATCTAATAGTCAGTAGTCAAATCACTTATTTATTAAGAGAAATCTAGAAGTTTGATAAAGAGTTAGGTTATACAATCACAAAGTATAAATTTAGTCAACATTCAAGCCTCTAGAAATACTCTGTGAAGGGGGGAGAGCCATGCCACAGAACATTCTAATGGTGACCCTCACAGAGACATGAGTGGCACAGCTACAGACATGGTACAGATCTGAAAAACCATCATCATTGGAGGACTGGGCAGGCTGTCTGTGAGCATTTCTAACAGGCATAGTGACTGCTGCTTTTGTGGTGGTATTTACGTTGATCTGAATTTTTGAATAGTTCTGGTTTTGTGCAATTTTACTGAACGTGAGTCAATGAATGTATAATTAAATGTGATTTAATATTAGGATTTAATAAAATGCTTCACAATGAAATAATTATTTTCTAGATATTGTGACCACATTTTTGGTTTATTTCTATAAAAGAAAATCCTTCCAGTCCCTACCTTCTGTATAGTGACTAGCCTGGAAGGATCTCCCCTACTGCAACCCCCAGAGGATCAAAGGATAGCCACTCTATGTGTTTTGATTAGAAAATTTAATTCATTTAGGTTTAAGTAATTATTGATAGGTGAGGACTTACTGTTGCCATTTTGTTAATTTTTTTCTGACTGTTTTGTTGTATTTTTGTTTGTTTCCTCTCTCTTGCTGTCTTCCTTTGTGGTTTGATGTTTTCTGTTGTGGTGGTATGCTCTGATTCCTTTCTCTTAATATTTTTATTATCTACTACAGGTTTTATTCTTGGTGATTACCACAAAAATTACATAAAATATATTATAGCCAGCCAGGCATGGTGGCTCATACCTGTAATCCCAGCACTTTGGGAGGCCAAGGTATGTGGATCACTTGAGGTCAGGAGTTTCACGTAATGGGTGTCTCGTAAGTCCTATAAGACTTCTTTACTCTTTTTTTATTCCTTTTTAAAAACCGTTCCTCTGATTGGATAATTTCAAAAGACCTGTGTTCGTCACACACCTGTAGTCCCAGCTACTTGGGAAGCTGAGGCAGGGGAATTGCTTGAACCCGGGAGGCGGAGGTTGCAGTGAGCCGAGATTGCGCCACTGCACTCCACCCTGGCAACAGAGCAAGACTCCGTCAAAAAAACAAAAAACAAAAAAAAAACCACACACAAACATAAAAACCTGTCTTCAAGTTCATTGATTCTTTCTTCTGCTCAATCCAGTATGCTGTTGAAGTTCTCTATTGAACTCCTTAGTTTAATCATTACATTCTTTATCTCTAGAATTTCTGTTTTTAAAAAATGGGCTTTTTTGGTTGAACTTCTAGATTTGTTCATGCATTTTCCTAATTTTGTTTAGTTGTCTATCAATTTTTTCTTGTTTACAGAACTCCTTGTAGAGGATTATTCTGAATTCTTTGTCAGTCAGTTAACAGATCTTTGTTTCTTTAGAATCAGTCATTTGAGCTTTATTAGTTTCATTTGATGGTGTATTGTTTCCCTGATTTTTTATGATCCTTGTATCCTTGCACTGGTGTTTGCACATCTGAGGAAGCAGCTACCTCTTCTAGCCTTTATGGGTTCACTTTGGCAGGGATAGATCTCCGTCAGTTAGTCCATCCTGCGGTTCTTGGTAGGCCAGCTCTTAGTATATGTAGGCAGGTGGAGCTTGCTGTGAGATTCTTTAGGTGGGTGGGGCTCCTCCCCATGCTTTGAGGTGAGATGGGTTCTGGCTGGGCTTCAAGCTAAGGCAGGGCTACTGATTGGCTCCCTAGTTGGGTGGAACCTCTGACTAGACTTTGCAGTCAGGAAGAGTCCTTCACAGGGATCCACAATCCTTGTCTGAGTGCATTGCAGGCTGTGCTCCTTGGCTGGGTGGTGCCATTGGTTGGACTCTACAATTGGTTGGAAAGGTAGGCTGGGTTCCACAAATGCTCTTGGTCAGGCGGGGCTCCAGGCTGTGCACCATGGCTGGCTTCTGCCAGTGGCTGAACTGTGCATTCAGGCAAGGTTGCAGCCTGGGCTCCACAAACAAACAGAGACTCAGGCTACAGCCTTCTGTTGAGTGAAGTCACTGGGTAAGTTCCTTATTTTTGATGATTTTGACAGTTTTGAGAATTACCGATCAGGTATTGTGTATAAAGCCCTCAATTGAAACCTTTCACACATTTTTAATGATTAAAAATGTAGTCAGGGAGAGTGACATCAGTAAAATGACAAAGTAGAAGTAACTGGAATCCACTCTTCCCCACAGAAAGCCAGTCAACAACTATTCAGCGGCAGTAATATTACCCAGAGTATCCGAGAGCTTAAAACCGGGGCTGTGATGATCCCTCGGGCACAAAGCAAAGACAAATCAGGAGCAGATCATAAGGAAGATGAGTCTTTTTAACCACAATGCCCTTTCCCCAAGCTGGTAAAGTATTACATGTGAAAAAGAACTCATGGTTTTTATAACGGAAAAAGTGAGTTAGAGCTACTATTCACAATAGGCAAAATATGGAATCAACCTAAGTGTCCATCAATGGATGAATGGATTAAAAAATGTGGTTTATACAAATGTCCATCAATGATAGACTGGATTAAGAAAATGTGGCACATATACACCATGGAATAAATCATTCTACTATATAGGCATATGCACATGTATGTTTATTGCGGCACTGTTCACAATAGCAAAGACTTGGAACCAACCCAAATGCTCATCAATGATAGACTGGATAAAGAAAATGTGGCACATATTCACCATGGAATACTATCTATGCAGCCTAAAAAAGGATGAGTTCATGTCCTTTGCAGGGCCGTGGATGAAGCTGGAAACCATCATTCTCAGCAAAATAACACAAGAACAGAAAACCAAACACCGCATGTTCTCATTCATAAGTGGGAGTTGAACAATGAGAACACATGCACGTGTACCACAGAACTTAAAGTATAATAATAAAAAAAGTTTCTATGTCTACTTTGGAAACAAATACTTTCTCAGGTATGTGTTTTGTAAATATTACTCCTACTGCATATTGTCTTATTCTCTTAACAACTTCTTTCATAGAGCAGGATACTTTAATTTTAATGGAATTCTGTTGTGGTGGTATGCTCTGATTCTTTTCTCTTAATATTTTTATTATCTACTACAGGTTTTATTCTTGGTGATTACCATGAAAATTACATAAAATATATTACAGCCGGCCAGGCACAGTAGTTCACACCTGTAATCTCAGCACTTTGGGAGGCCAAGGCGGGTGGATCACTTGAGGTCAGGAGTTTCACATAATGGTGTCTCATAAGTCCTATAAGACTTCTTTACTCTTTTTTATTCCTTTTTAAAAACCATTCCTCTGATTGGATAATTTCAAAAGACCTGTCTTAGAACTAACCCAAATGCCCATCAATGACACACTGGATAAAGAAAGTGTGGAACATATACACCATGGAATACTATGCAGCCATAAAAAAGGATGAGTTCATGTCCTTTGCAGGGACATGGATGAAGCTGGAAACCATCATTCTCAGCAAAGTAGCACAAGATCAGAAAACCAAACACTGCATGTTCTCACTCATAAATGGGAGTTGAACAATGAGAACACAGGGACACAGGGAGGGGAACATCACACACTGGGGCCTGTCAGGGGGTGGAGGGCTAGGAGAGGGAAAACATTAGGAGAAATACCTAATGTAGGTGACAGGTTGATGGGTGCAGCAAACCACCATGGCACATGTATACCTATGTAACAAAGCTGCACGTTCTGCACATGTACCCCAGAACTTAAAGTATAATTAAAAAATGTGGTTTATATACACAATGGGGTACTATTCAGCCATAAAGAAGAATGAAGGAAAGTAGGGGCAACTCACAACCAAAGGAGCCCAAAAAGACATGACAAATAAATGTGATGTGATATCTGGGATTGAATCCTGCAACAGAAAAATGAAGTTAGGAAAAAATTTTCTCCCATTCTGTAGGTTGCCTGTTCACTCTGATGACAGTTTCTTTTGCTGTGCAGAAGCTCTTTAGTTTAATTAGATCCCATTTGTCAATTTTGGCTTTTGTTGCCATTGCTTTTGGTGTTTTAGTCACGAAGTCTTTGCCCATGCCTATGTCCTGAATGGTATTGCCTAGGTTTTCTTCTACGGTTTTTATAGTTTTAGGTTTAACGTTTAAGTCTTTAATCATACTGAGTTAATTTTTGTATAAGGTGTAAGGAAGGGGTCCCGTTTTTGTTTTCTTATTGAGAGTTTTTAGCATGAAGTGGTGTTGAATTTTATCAAAGGCCTTTTCTGCATCTATTCAAATAATCATGTGGTTTTTGTCATTGGTTCTGTTTATGTGATAGATTATATTTATTGATTTGCATATGTTGAACAAGCCTTGCATCCCAGGGATGAAGCCAACTTGATTGTGGTGGATAAGCTTTTTGATGTGCTGCTGAATTCAGTTTGCCAGTACTTTATTGAGGGTTTTTGCACAATGTTCGTCAGGGATATTGGCCTGAAATATTTTGTTGTTGTGTCTCTGCCAGGTTTTGGTATCAGGATGATGCTGGCCTCATAAAATGAGTTAGGGAAGATTCCTTCTTTATTTATTGTTTGTAATAGTTTCAGAATGAATGATACTAGCTCCTCTTTGTACCTCTGGTAGGATTTGGCTGTGAATCCATCTGGTCCTGGGCGTTTTTTGGTTGGTAGGCTATTAATTACTGCCTCAATTTCAGAACTTGTTATTTGTCTAATCGGTGATTTGACTTCTTCCTGTTTTAGTCTTTGGAAGGTGTATGTGTCCAGGAATTTATCCATTTCTTCTAGATTTTCCATTTTATTTGCATAGAGGTGTTTATAGTATTCTCTGATGGTAGTTTATATTTCTGTGGGATCAGTGGTGATATCAGCTTTATCATTTTTTATTGTGTCTTTTTGATTATTCTCTCTTTTCTTCTTTATTAGTCTGGCTAGTGGTCTATCTATTTTGTTAATCTTTTCAAAACACCAGCTCCTGGATTCATTGATTTTTTTTTTAAGGGTTTTTCTTGTCTCTGTCTCCTTCGGTTCTGCTCTGATCTTAGTTATTTCTTGTCTTCTGCTAGCTTTTGACTTTGTTTGCTTTTACTTCTCTAGTTCTTTTCATTGTGATTTTAGTGTGTCGGTTTTAGATCTTTCATGCTTTCTCCTGTGGGCATTTAGTGCTATAAATTTCCTTCTAAACACTGCTTTAGCTTTGTCTCAGAGATTCTGGTACATTGTGTGTTTGTACTCATTGGTTTCAGAGAGCTTCTTTATGCCTTAATATATTAAATATTAAATGGTTATATATTATATAATATAATAATATATATTATATATTAAATGGCTATTTACCCAGTAGTCATTCAGGAGCAGGTTGTTCAGTTTCCATGTGGTTGTGTGGTTTTGAGTGAGTTTCTTAATCCTGAGCTCTAATTTGATTGCACTGTGGTCTGAGAGACTGTTTGTCATGATTTCCATTCTTTCGCATTTGCTGATGAGTGTTTTACTTCCAATTATGTGGTCGATTTTAGAATAAGTGCCATGTGGTGCTGAGAAGAATGTATATTCTGTTGATTTGGGGTGGAGAGTTCTGTAGATGTCTATTAGGTCCACTTGGTCCAGAGCTGAGTTCAAGTCCTGAATATTCTTGTTAATTTTCTGTTTTGTTGATCTGTCTAATATTGACAGTGGGGTGTTAAAGTCTCCTACTTTTATTGTGAGGGAGTCCAAGTCTCTTTGTAGCTCTCTAAGAACTTGTTTTATGAATCTGGGTGCTCATGTATTGGGTGCATATATATTTAGGATAGTTAGCTCTTTTATTTGCATTGATCCGTTTACCATTATGTAATGCCCTTCTTTGTCTTTTTCGATATTTGTTGGTTTGAAGTCTGTTTTATCAGAGACTAAGATTGCAACCCCAGCTTTTTTTTTTTTTTTTTTTTTTTTGCTTTCTGTTTGCTTCATAAATATTCCTCCATCCCTTTATTTTGAGCCTATGTGGGTCTTTGCACATGAGGTGGTCTCCTGAATACAGCACACTGATGGGTTTTGACTCTTTATCCAATTTGCCAGACTGTGTCTTTTAATTGGGGCATTTTGCTCATTTACATTTAAGGTTAATATTGTTATATGTGAATTTGATCCTGTCATAATGATACTTGCTGGTTATTTTGCACATTAGTTGATGGAGTTTCTTCACAGTGTCATTGGTCTTTATATTTTGGTGTGTTTTTGCAGTGGCTGGTACTGGTTTTCCTTTCCATATTTAGTGCTTCCTTCAGGACCTCTTGTAAGACAGGCCTAGTGGTGACAAAATCTCTCAGCATTTGCTTGTCTGTAAAGGATTTTATTTCTCCCTCTCTTACGAAGCTTAGTCTGGCTGGATATGAAATTCTGTGTTGAAAATTCTTTTCTTTAAGAATGTTGAAATATTGGCCAGGTGCAGTGGCTGACGCCTGTAATCCCAGCACTTTGGGAGGCCGAGATGGGCAGATCACTAGGTCAGGAGATCAAGACCATCCTGGCTAACATGGTGAAACCCCATCTCTACTAAAAATACAAAAAATTAGCCAGGCATGACGGCGGGCGCCTGTAGTCTCAGCTACTTGGGAGGTTGAGGCAGGAGAATGGTGTGAACCCGGGAGGGGGAGCTTGCAGTGAGCCAAGATAGCACCACTGCAGTCCGGCCTGGGCAAAAGAGCGAGACTCGGTCTCAAAAAAAAAAAAAAGAATGTTGAAATATTGGCCCCCACTCTCTTCTGGCTTGCAGGGTTTCTGCAGAGAGATCCACTGTTAGTCTGATTGGCTTCCCTTTGTGGGTAACCCAACCTTTCTCTCTGGCTGCCCTCATCATTTTTTGCCTTCATTTCAACCTTAGAGAATCTGACGATTATGTGTCTTGGGATTGCTCTTCTTGAGGAGTATCTTAGTGGTGTTCTCTGTATTTCCTGAATTTGAATGATGGCCTGTCTTGCTAGGTTGTGGAAGTTCTCCTGGATAATATCCTGAAGTGTGTTTTCCAATTTGATTCCATTCTCCCCATCACTTTCAGGAACACCAATCAATGATAGGTTTGGTCTTTTCACATAGTCCCATATTTCTGGAGGCTTTGTTTGTTCCTTCTCATTCTTTTTTCTCTTCTCTTGTCTTGTCCCATATTTCTTGGAGGCTTTGTTTGTTCCTTCTCATTCTTTTTTCTCTTCTCTTGTCTTGTCCCATATTTCTTGGAGGCTTTGTTCGTTCCTTCTCATTCTTTTTTCTATAATCTTGTCTTCACACCTTATTTCAGTAAGTTGATCTTCAATCTCTGATATCCTTTCTTATGCTTGATTGATTAAGCTATTGATATTTGTGTATGCTTCATGAAGTTCTTGTGCTGTGTTTTTCAGCTCCATCAGGTCATTTATGTTCTTCTCTAAACTGGTGATTCTAGTTAGCAGTTCCTATAACCTTTTATCAATGTTCTTAGCTTCCTTGCTTTGAGTTAGAACATGTTCCTTTAGCTCAGAGGAGTTTGTTATTACCCAACTTCTGAAGCCTACTTCTGTCAATTCATCAAACTAATTCCCTGTCCAGTTTTGTGCCCTTGCTGGAGACAAGTTGCAGTCATTTGGTATTTGGTAGTATTCTCTGATGGTAGTTTGCATTTTGAGGAGAAGAGGCACTCTGGTTTTCTGAATTTTGAGCATTTTTGCAATTTTTTTTTCTCATCTTTGTGGATTTATCTACCTTTGATCTTCGAGGCTGATGACCTTTGGATGGGGTTGTTGTGTGGGGGTTCTTTTTGTTGATTTTGGTGTTATTGCTTTCTGTTTGTTAGTTTTTCTTCTAACAGTCAAGCCATTCTTCTGCAGGTCTGCTGCAGTTTGCTGGTGGTCCACTCCAGACCCTTTTTGCCTGGGTATCATCAGCGCAGCCTGCAGAACAGCAAAGATTGCTGCCTGTTCCTTCTTGTGGAAGCTTTGCCCTAGAGGGGCACCAGCCTGATGCCAGCCAGAGCTCTCCTGTGTGAGATGTCTCTCAACCCCTGCTGGGAGGTATCTCCCAGTCAGGAGGCATGGAGGTCAGGTACCCACTTAAGGAGGTGGTCTGTCCCTTAGCAGAGCTCGAGCACTGTGCTGGGAGAATTCTCCTTGTCAGGATCTGCTGCTCTCTTCAGAGCCGGCAAGCAGAAACATTTAAGTCCACTGAAGCTGTGCCCACAACTGCTCCTTCCCCCAGGTGTTCTGAAGTTTTATCTATAAGCCCCTGACTGGGGCTGCTGCCTTTCTGTCAGAAATGCCCTGCCCACTGAGGAGGAATCTAGAGAGGTAGTCTTGCCATAGCCGCTTTGCTGCACTGTGGTAAGATCTGCTCAGTCCTAATTCACCAGCCTCCTTAGCACTGTGAGGGGAAAACCGCTTACTCAAGCCTCAGTAATGGCAAAAGCCCCTGCCTCCACCAAGCTCCATCTTCCCAGGTTGACTTCAGACTGCTGTGCTGGGAGCAAGAATTTCAAGCCAGTGGTTCTTAGCTTGCTGGGCTCTGTGGGATTGGGGCCCACTGAGTGAGACCACTTGGCTCCCTGGCTTCAGCCCCCTTTCCAGGGGAGTGAAAAGTTCTGTCTTGCTGGGATTCCAGGCACCACTGGGGTATGAAAAAAATCAAATTAAATTAAATAAAAATAAAAAAATAAAACTCTTGCAGCTAGCTCAGTGTCTGCCCAAACAGCCTCCCAGTTTTGTGCTTGAGACCCAGGGCCCTTGTGGTGTTGGCATATGAGGAAATCTCCTGGTCTGTGGATTGCAAAAACCATGGGAAAAGTGTAGTATCTGGGCTGGATAGCACAGTTCCTCACAGCTTCCCTTGGCTGGGGGAGGGAAAGCCCCCATTCCTTGCACTTTGTGGGTGAGACTACACCCCACCCTCTTCTGCTCACCCTCCATCTGCTGTGCCCACTCTCTATCCAGTCCCAATGAGATGAACTGGGTACCTCAGTTGGAAATGCAGAAATCCCCGACCTTCTGCATTGGTCTCGCTGGGAGCTGCAGACCAGAGCCAAAATCCACAAATGCTCTCGTCCGTTATACAAAATGGTATAGTATTTGCATATTACCTAGGCACATCCCCCCATATGCTTTAAATAATCTATAGATTACTTGTAATACCTAATAAATATACACATTATGTAAAGACTTGTTCTACTGTATTGTTTAGGGAAGAATGACAAAACATCTGTACATATTCAGTACAGACACAATCATCCATTTTTTTCCCAAATATTTTCCATCTGCAGTTGGTTGAATCCACGGATGCGAAACCCACAAATATGGAGGACCAGTTGTACTTGCTTGGTAGAACGTTTACAAAGTTCTTTGGGATTTTCCAGACAGAAAATACTGACATTTGCAACTAAATAAAGTTTTGTTTCTTCCTTTTCAATTTATATACAGATGTGTTTCCTTTTATTGTCTTATTTTTCTAGCTAAATTTTCCAGTAAAATGCTGAATAGGAGTGGTGAGAGGAGAATCCTTGCCTCATTCCCAATCTTAGGGGAAATCATCTGGTTTCTCATCATTAAGTATGATAAAAGTTGTAGGTTTTTGTAGCTTTTCTTTATTCCAAGCAGAGCAACATGCATCTTTTCAGATAATCTGTGTTTTCTCCCTCTAAAAATGTCTTTGTGTTGATTTTTACCAGATTTTATATAAACAATGATGTCTCTGGGGAGGGAGGCTTGAAAAGGGTTTCATCCTGTACGTTGCATACTTTTAGCCATAGTCCTGGTTAGGAACTCCCTGGGAATGGTATTCACTGCCAGTCCTTGGCAACCAAGAGTCTTACTGGATTTTTGAACAGCTAGTCAATCTGGAAAAAAGCAATACTTTCAGAGGATAAAGAAACATGAAGTATTATGGAGGGAGATGTGGTTAAAACTATAAGTATGCATCTAATTATCTATATCATAGAAATACTTGATCAGAAAATGTGGTAACATTCTGAAGGAAAAACATTAATGAAGTGGGAAAATAGCATACATTCTTTGTTTGGAGTGAAATGTTTTCCATTTATAACTGAAAGATTGAGGGAGGAATCATTCTGCAAAGTGATTTTTTCTAAATTTCCTTCTTGGCAGAGATATTCCTTTTCTGAGTGAGTGAGTATTTCTTAACCTCTGTGCTGGCTTAAATAGCCTCTCCCCAAAATTTATGTCTACCTAGAAACTGTATTTGGAAATAGAGTCTTTGCAAATGAAATTTAGCTAAGATGGGGTTTTAAAAATAAGTTCCCTAAATCTACTATGAGTGGTGTTCTTAGAAGAAGAAGGAAATTTGGACACAGTTTTTGTAGAAGGCCACGTGAAAATGGATGCAGAGACTGGAATGCTGCCTCTACAAGCCAAGGAATACCAAGGATTGCCAGCAACCACCACAAGCTGGAAGATACAAGGAAGGATCCATCCTTAGAGTCTTCAGAGAAAGCATGGCCCTACCAACTTGAGTTAGGACTTCTGGACTGCAGAACTGTTAAATAATAAATTTCTGCTGTTTTAAGCCACCCAGTTTGTGGTACTTTGTGATGGCAGCCCTAGGAAATGAATATAAGCCCTGATATGTGCATCATCTGAAGTGCTAGAGGAATAATCATTTTGTATGGCCTAGGCCATGTCTCTAGAATGCCAACATATACAAATGAAAAGGGTGAAAAAATCACTTGGTTTTGGAGTTATTTAAAAATTGGTAAAGACAGGGACTATTGCTACAAAAGGAAAAGATTATCTTGCCAGTTGATGGTTGTTTTTACTTCCTATTGGTCTCCAGATGAAACGATTCAGGAAGTTTACTGTCTTCCCTGACATCCAGTCCTATTCTCCTTGGACCAAACTCCATGTTTTCCTGGTAGTTGGTTGGCTGAAAAGAGTGTTTCTAAAACTTATCTGAATGATTCTGATCTGATTCTTTGGGCTTCTAATGAATTGGAAGTTCCAGGGAATCTAGATGTTAAACCAGCACTCAGTGAATACCAATAGCAAATTTTAATCAATTTATTTAAATATGCCAGACTTGTGTAACCAAAGATTACCCACAGAAGATAAAATATGTTTTAATGCATTTCTATGTAATTTCCAGGTTATCCTTGTATCCAACAAACATGTTTTGAGCACTTACTGTATATCAGGCTAAGTGGACTGAGAGAAGCAGGGATGTGGAGTAAGTAAACCAGCATCTGAATCTTGATTCCACCACATGCTAGTGGCATGGTCTAGAGCTAGTTATTCAGTCTTGCTGGAGGTCTACTTCTTTACCTGTAAAATTGCAAAATTGTGAAACATAATATAAATGCAAGATATTGTAATGAGAAAACTGGATGTGGGCACAGACTGTTACAAGAGCAAGCCTAATGACACTAAAGGAAAAACAAGATATATCAGAGATGCAAAACTAAGAAGTCAGTATATATATATATACTTTTTCTGAATGAAAAGTAGACCTTGAGCAAACTGCACTCCAAATTTTCTTTATTCAGAATAAGAAAGGTCTGGGAAAGATTTATCTGTGAGGAGCATTGGCTGTCAGTAACATAAATGACAGGCTGGTCCTCCAAACTAGCTACAATGATAAATGCACATTCCTTAGGAGATAATCAACTTCTCTCATAACTAGAAACGAAATTGTGTAAAGTTTTTAAGAATGTGGAAACAATAAATTTTAGATATAGTCCCTACTTGCTGAAATAATATAGTATGTAAGAAACAAGAGCGAAAAAGACACAAGAAGGGAAACACCAGATCAATCACCTGAAATCAAACATACATTTCTCTTTCAGACTGAGAAATAAAAACCAAGCAAAAGGGCCAGAATATCCCTTTACTGTCATCAAATGATGAACAATGTGGAAAGCTCTGAATTATATAATTGAAACTGTGACCACAGCACAGTAAAAATATTGACAGTTTGAAAAATAGCAATTCAACATTGATTTCTTTCTCTCCCTAGGGCTAACATCAGCTGATGTGCACGCAGAGCCTTGAGCCAGTGTATACCGATGATACTCAGTTCTAGATCTGGTTTGTGTGATACTTGGCTCCTCCAATACAATAAATCAAGTGACTCCCTACCCTCCCCCAACTTTGTAGTAGACATTTGTCTTTTTTTTCTTTTATTTAGCATTTGAACCTCTTCTTATGTTTGAAAATTCCCTATCTTTTAAGTCTTGATTGTGAGTAAACCTAGCTACCCTTATGGAAGCTGAAAATCTCACCTCTGCCTTTTATTTGCCGTTGTAGCCTGAGCATGGGCATGGGAGCTAGCATTGACTTGCTGATCAGAAGCATCAGCCTCAGATCTTGAATTAAGAGGTAGACAGATGAAGAAGTAGGGGCCATAGAGAATTTTTTTCTAGGGGGAGGAAGAGTGGCCGCAGCCACACAACACTGTGTTTCAAGTCACTGGAGGCAGTGGTGCATCTGTGGCATCTCTCGTCCATTGCCGACAGACAGTGGTGGGCAGGAATGGTGTCCTCACAGAAAAGTCTTTTCTTGGGAGAAGATGGGGAGGAGGACAAAGTGTGACGCTGATTGCTCCAACCTTCCTTGTTTCTGCCCATTTTCCAAGTCTGGTTCTCTAGTTGGTTGAAAGCTATACAATATTTATTTTGTAATTTCTCCCCTTCCTCTCCTCTCCCTCCTCCTAGACCCTCCTCCCCAAAGCCCTCAAGTAAGGAGGATGCTCTTAATCAGGAAGGCAAAGTGACTGGATCTGTGAATGTCAGTCAAGTACATTCCCTAATATTTCTAGTACTTTCTCAATGGATTCCTGAACAAAAAGGACATGATGACAGGGATGGAGATTTTACATGGGCTCAACAACACATTCCCTTTGATTTTAAGAATATTTCCACTAGGGAGCACAGCAGTAACTCCATTGACTTGGAAATTGAGGCTGTCACCTAATCATTTCAGGCTCCTCTTGCCAATGAGCAAATGGACAACAAAAAGAGATGAGATTTTGGTGTTGGTTGAGGTGATTGATCCTGATTGTCAAGAGGATATAGAGTTGATACTTTCAGAGGTATAAACTTTGAATGCAAGTCCAGGGGATCCTCTATGTTACCTCCTATTCTACTAAGTCAATTAATAGATTTTGACAACAATCCAATCCATGTAGAATACCTACGGCTCAGACTTCTTACATAATGAGGTCATTATACATAATAAAGAATCCCATCTGGCTGAGGTTTTGGCCAAACATAATGGGGAAAATGAAATTGGTAAAATAGAAGAGAGAAGTCATAGTGACTTCTCTAGAAGTCACTATGACCTTGTGGCTAGGGCAGAAATGAGGTTGGTAGCACCTACTTAAATTTTTTCTTGCTGAAGCACATATATTCATATATTTGAATTACCTAGTTTTTTATTTCCACTCTTCCTATCCTACTATTTTATAAAGGGTATATTGGTAATTTTAACTTTGAAGTTTACTCCGTCTGTTATAAAATATTGAGATGGTGACAAGATAGAATTCATGGGAAAATGAATATTACCCAGAGCTCCAGGATTTACAAACTAAATTTACGAACCAATTATACCTAGCTTGTCTTATTTTGGAGAAGAGGATAAGCACATTTTGGGTGGCAGGGAAGATGGTTACATGATTGAAATAGAGACACTTCTTACTTCCTCCTCTCCCAAGCATTAATCTGTATGTTATATTGAGCATCTAAAGGGAGTGCTACATGGGTATTTAGCACCCATCTTTTTTGAATGTCTGCAGTCCCTTCCCACGTTTGAGAAATGTCCAGAAATGCCCATTACTGGGAGGCAGAGCCTGCTTCCTGCTGTCAGGTTCCTGACTCTTGCTGCTAAGTAGAATGCCTACACCTAAGGCACTTCTAATCAGAAACTCCTCCCTGGACTGAAAATTGGGAGCTTGTGATCCAATGAAGAGGAACTCTGGGAGCCCATCCTGGGGCAGGTGTAGCAGCTCAGCAGTGAGAGCAGTATGGTGGCACCATCTGGGGTCTGAGGAGAAACGCAGCAGTGGTGGCCAGTATTTGGTGATGGTGATGGGAGTGTCCTCACCGTATTCACCTTGTGGCAAAGTTTAGCTGTAGTCTGGCTGCTGTTTAACATCCCTTCTTTCTACCCAGTTTCTAAGTTTTGTTCTTTAGCTTTTCCTGTGACTCTAATTCTATTCTGCCAAAATCCAGCCTTTATTTAAGATCTCTAATTGACACAGCCCTTTCATTTATCACAGGCTCTGTTTCTCACTTCTCCTTTCCCATCTTTTATCATCTGATCACAAACAAACTCCCAACAGTAGCTACCCAAATTCATTTACCACACAGCCATAATGAGTCTGACTAACATGGATGCCAATGCTGACATGGTGCTGGGCGATTCAGAATTTATGCTAGACCAGCGCATGCAGTGGTAATAATAGCAATGGCAAAACCTTGCTGCTGATTACAGAGATGAAATATTTTTGATCAATAGGTATACAGTCTGATGCGGTGAATCCATATTTAATGTGATGAATTCATATAACTTGAATCAAGCTAATATTCTGGTAAGCTGTCATCTCTCTTCGTAATTATAAAAAGTCAACATGATTCAAGAATGTCAAAGAGGACAGGCGTGATGGCTCACACCTATAATCAATCCCAGCATTTTGGGAGGCCGAGGCGGGCAGATCACTAGGTCAGGAGTTTGAGACCAGCCTGGCCAGCATGGCAAAATCCCATCTCTACTAAAAATACAAAAAATTAGCCGGGCACGGTGGCACCCGCCTGTAGTCCCAGCTACTCGGGAGGCTGAGGCAGAATTGCTTGAACCCGGCAAGCGGAGGTTGCAGTGAGCTGAGATCATGCCACTGCACTCCAGCCTGGGCAACAAAGTGAGATTCCCTCTCAAGAAAGAAAGAAAGAAAGAAAGAATGTCAAAGGAAATCATTTTCAGGGTGAGCAGAAAGAGTTTTATTATTTCTTGACAGAAATAGTTGGAGTGAGAGGTGGATGAGGCATGTGCTCTGAGGCAGCTGCAGATTTGTGACCAATTAAGTGATGCTTTGGGAGTTAGGCTTATCAAGTAAGGATGGGCTTGGTGACATGTGTGACTATTGTTCTATCTGAACTATTCAAGAAAAAACAGAATTTCCCATGGTCGCTGACCCAACTTTATGTGAGAGAGAAGATTGAAGACAAAGCATTTACCAGTCCATGTATTGGTATCATGGAGTGAAAGAGCTAACAGTCAAAGATCTGGGTTCCATTCTTATCTAGCAGAGGACAAATCACTTCATGTCTCTAGGGCTTGCGCTCCTTATCTGTGCTCAATTTTTTTTTAAAGCAGTGTATTTTTGTATCTCTGAGATCTCTTCAAATTCTAACCTATTAGAGTCTTGGTTGAAGATTCAGTCAAATGAGTGCAATTACCCTCCCTTCACAGTGATAGTATAAGGACCAAATGAGATAATTTAGATCAAGTTTTCAAGGTTCCTTTTAATGTGTCCTTTTATTTATATGCATGATACTCTTAAAAAGGCCAGTGTCACTACTGCCAGAGCAATCCAGAGCCCAGGATGTCCTGACCTCAATTTAAGGGTCTATGTCTGAGTTTGAACCAGAAACAGATCCATGTTTGGGAATACAGCTGTTTTTGAGTGCTCATTCTATTTCATGCAGCAAAGCTAAAATATTATGGAGTGGAATGACTAGATTTTAAACTCATATATCCTACCCCCCTTCTCCTGTGATATTTTCATACATTTATCTTAAAGTGGGGTGATGTTTAATTCTACTGTCTGGTTCTGTTGCTAACTAACACACATAATAAAGAGACTCATCTTCACTTATTTTGTTTATTTTTTTGTTTTTTAAAGGTAACTTACCTGGAATTACATATGGTTCTTGGGACAGTCATTTGGAATTTATTAATAGGTCTACTATGTCTTTTATCCTTCAGTAATTCCTTGCATGTTAAAAAGATAACACTTGGTTAAAAAAACTCTTCTGAACACACTTTCACAATAAATATATGAATACATTCACATTTTCAAAAAATCAAATAATATATAAGCATGGAGAATAAAAAGTGAAATGCTCTCTTTCCTTCTTCTCATCATTCCCTTTATTTTCCCAAGAAATAACTACTTGTAACAATTTAGTGTGCATTATGTCAGACAACTGTCATGTATTGACATACTATATGTACATATACAAATATATTGGTTTCATTTTTGTGCTGGTTTGTGTAGAGGGGAATCGTATGATGTGTACACATTTTTCGCAACTTGCATTTTCACTTAATGATATATCTTGGAAATCTTTTCAAGTAACTATACTATACAGATCTACCTCATACTTTTAAACTAATAAATAATATTCCATATTCTGGCTATTTAACAAGTCATGTAACAATTGTTTAAACTCTTGTGAAAATGCTTCCAGAGATTATATTTGTTTGTGCCTCTTTGAGGACATAAATATTTTTCTTTGATACAAGGAAATGAGTGAGTTGGTTGAAGAGCAGGCATATTACAAAAGACTATGGCTTTCGGGGCTGTATGTTAACTTTAGAAGTAGATACTGAAAACATCTCTGGGAGTGGGGATGTAGTAGGGTGAAGGAGTCAGACTCCCTCGTGACCGCATCAAACAACAACTCTGATGACTGAATCATCCCTTGGGTTCTGTCCAGCTATAGCATTCAAAGGCTAAACCTAGCTCTTAGGGAACCCTTTGTAGTACCAATTCCTCACCAAAAATAGTTGTACAATAAATTGACTAGACTGTATCTGCTTCCAAATTCAGGGAGTCTGCATTGACAGCTCTGTCTATGGTTCTTAGCAAATTTTGCTTCTGGGATGCCTGTTGACTGAACCATGGAGAAAGAGTTGACTTCGAGTGTGGTTGGCCAGAAGTTTGATTTCCATTGTCCAGAGGTGAGGTGGGTTAGTAACAGCTAATTTCAAGCCCCAGGCCCATAATCAATTTGGACATCAATATGTGGGCACAAAGCAGTTAAGTGCAAACTTGTTGGTTAGGAAGAAAGTGATTTATGGAATAGGGCATAAACTTTAGGTAGACAGATCTGGGTCTGACTCTTAGCTCCCCAGCTAATACCTTAGAAACTTCAAGCAGACTACTCAACTTTGCTCAAGGTCATCTGTGTAATGGGAATATCAGTAGCTACTTCATACATTTGGGCTAGGGATCATATAAAACCTGTAAAATTCCCCCAGCCATCCCACTACTGGGTATATACCCAAAGGATTATAAATCATGCTGCTATAAAGACACAGGCACATGTATATTTATTGCAGCACTATTCACAATAGCAAAGACTTGGAACCAACCCAAATGTCCATCAGTGATAGACTGGATTAAGCAAATGTGGCACATAGACACCATGGAATACTATGCAGCCATAAAAAAGGATGAATTCATGTCCCTTGTAGGGACATGGATGAAGCTGGAAACCATCATTCTCAGCAAACTATCGCAAGACAGAAAACCAAACACTGCATGTTCTCACTCATAGGTGGTAATTCAACAATGAGAACACTTGGACACAGGGTGGGGAACATCACACACCCGGGCCTGTCATGGGGTAGGGGGAGGGTGGAGGGATAGCATTAGGAGATATACCTAATGTAAACAACAAGTTAATGGGTGCAGCACACCAACATGGCGCATGTATACATATGTAAGAAACCTGCACATTGTGCACATGTACCCTAGAACTTAAAGTATAATAAAAAAAAAACCCTGTAAAATTCCTCTTATACAGTAAGTTCCCTTGAGAATAGTTTATCTGAAGAGGCAAATGTGCAAATGCATCAGCTGTCTACGTTGTTATCTAGGATGAATTGATGTATCTGTGTGATGCAGCTTATTATCAGGCGAGTCACTTTATCGTTTTAAATCTGTTTCTTCATCTATAAAATGATTCAGCAATCTTAGAATTTCCATTGCCGATCAATGAATGACCTTTGGCTTTTTGGGGACACACTTACCCATCCTTTCTTTATACTATAATCTCAACCTGGGCTATTTTCAATAATATTGAAGATTTTATTTATAAAACTTCCCCAATGTGCTTTGAATCATAGTATTTCCTTCTTAGGTGCATGTTTAATATTTTTAAAATATCTGTGAAATTTTAGCGGTGTTTAATTATTTTCAATCAAAATATCTTCCTGCAAATATGGCTGTGTCATTCCCACAGAATTGGCACAGAAATTATTATTATTATTACCATCTTTTATTATACTTTAAGTTCAGGGTACATGTGCAGAACGTGCAGGTTTGTTACATAGGCAAACATGTGCCATGGTGGTTTGCTGCACCCATCAATCCATCATCTCCTAGGTATTTTTCCTAATGCTATCCCTCCCCTAGCCCCCCACACCCCAACAGGCCCAGGTATGTGATGCCCACCCCCCCCATGTCCATGTGTTCTCATTGTTCCACTCTCACTTATAAGTGAGAACACGTGGTGTTTGGTTTTCTGTTCTTGTGTTAGTTTGCTGAGAATGATGGTTTCCAGCTTCATTCATGTCTCTGCAAAGGACATTAACTCATCCTTTTTTATGGCTGCATAGTATTCCTTGGTGTGTATGTGCCACATTTCCTTTATCCAGTCTGTCATTGATGGACATTTGAGTTAGTTCTAAGTCTTTGCTATCATGAACAGTGCCACAATAAACATATGTGTGCATATGTCTTTACAGTAGAAGGATTTATAATCCTTTGGGTATATACCCAGTAATGGGATGGCTGGGTCAAATGGTATTTCTAGTTCTAGATCCCTGAGGAATCACCACACTGACGTCCACAATGGTTGAACTAGTTTACAGTCCCACCAACAGTGTAAAAGTGTTCCTATTTCTCCACATCCTCTCCAGCACCTGTTGTTTCCTGACTTTTTAATGATCGCCATTCTAACTGGTGTGAGATGGTATCTCATTGTGGTTTTGATTTGCATTTCTCTGATGGCCAGTGATGATGAGCATTTTCTTATATATGTGTTGGCTGCATAAATGTTTTCTTTTGAGAAGTGTCTGTTCACATCCTTTGCCCACTTTTTGATGGGGTGGTTTGTTTTTTTCTTGTAAATTTGTTTGAGTTCTTAGTAGATTCTGAATATTAGCCCTTTGTCAGATGGATAGATTCCAAAAATTTTCTCCCATTCTGTAGGTTGCCTGTTCACTCTGATGACAGTTTCTTTTGCTGTGCAGAAGCTCTTTAGTTTAATTAGATCTCATTTGTCAATTTTGACTTTTGTTGCCATTGCTTTTTGTGTTTTAGTCATGAAGTCTTTGCCCATGCCTATGTCCTGAATGGTATTGCCTAGGTTTTCTTCTAGGGATTTTATGGTTTTAGGTTTTACATTTAAGTCTTTAATCCATCTTCAGTTAATTTTTGTAAAAAGAGTAAGGAAGGGATCCAGTTTCAGCTTTCTGCATATGGGTAGCCAGTTTTTCCGACACCATTTATTAAATAGGGAATCCTTTCCCCTTTGCTTGTTTTCATCAGGTTTGTCAAAGATCAGATGGTTATAGATGTGTGGTGTTATTCCGAGGCCTCTGTTCTGTTCCTTTGGTCTACATATCTGTTTTGGTACCAGTACCATGCTATTTTGGTTACTGTAGCTGTGTAGTATAGTTTGAAGTCAGGTAGCATGATGCCTCCAGCTTTGTTCTTTTTGCTTAGGATTGTCTTGGCTATATGGGCCTTTTTTTCATTCCATATGAAATTTAAAGTAGTTTTTTTCCAATTCTGTGAAGAAAGTCCGTGGTAGCTTGATGGGGATAGCATTGAATCTATAAATTAATTTAGGCAGTATCAGAAATTATTTTACTTGACGTATTGATAACAGTGAGTGACTCACAGACTCCTAGAAATGCATAATGAAGAAAAGACTCTGGAAACAGAGAAGGAAGGATTTATCTTCTCTGGGGCTGGGGATAAAGCTTAGTTTGGGGAGATACTCCCATCTCCAGATCTGGATCTGAATCAGGATCAGGTGAAAGGCTCTTGTGAGGGAAAACTATAGACACTGGGGACTTCTCTAGCCATCCTGTGGAGGTTTTATTTTCATAACAAATTCAAACAGAACAATGACTGATGCTTTCTAGTGTGATGATCATTGCAGTACTATCCGGAGGTATTCACAGATGCTGTCAGTTCATTCATCTTCAATCCCATCTGCTCTCTTAGGTCTCATCTAGTTTTGTAGCTCATTAAGACTCAGGTCTGCTGGAAGCAGGGAATGGTAGCATCGGTCTACCTAGCAGAGTGGTATCCTCCTCTGTTTTTGCAGAGTACGAAGAGGAAAGTCTTATATGTTGATGCAAAGAGTTTGCAGTAGGAGTGTGTCTCCAGAACTTCAGGTAATTTCACTCTTTGCCCAGGCCACTCTCTGCTACTTCATCTATATACCATTTGGTTGTGCACTGATTCTCTCATTGAGATCCTCTGTCTTGATATGTCTGTGGCAAGAAGCGAGAGCACAAAAGCTCTGTTTCTGGAGCTTGTGATATGAGCATGGGGATGATGAGTGAACATATTCCCTTCTGCTCTAATCTGAAACAAGCAGATGTAAGTTGTGCCGGGTTACCTTCATTTTTTTTTAGGTGGCAAAGAAAGCTGATGACAGACAGAAAAGAAATAAAAGGACAAAGTTTCAGCCTTTTGCTGTATTAAGAAAATAATGAGAGTAGTTTTCAGCATTAGTTTTAATCATTTCAGCCACTCCTAATGTGCTGACTGGAAGTGATAAATGCCACATCAGGGATATTGCAAATGTGATGTTCAAAGATTATGACTATTTGGCTTTGCTCCCCTGAGCCTGTGGGCATATCCACAAGAGTCAGCCCAGCTGTTGTCGCACAATCCTCAGTATCATGCATTCCAGTGACCCATTCTGATAAGTCAATCTATTCTGCTCTTGGAATTATTGTGAATGTAGTTATCATGAAGAGCTATGGAGAGTGATGTTTCTGGGACTAATGTCAGCATATGTCAGTGTGGAGCATCCATTTACCATCTTGTTCAGCATCAGCAGCTACAGCAGAACCTACTTAGGCCTTATCTAATCATTGTGGAGGAGCCCGGTGGTCTTCACAAGCCAGACTGAAGCACGATGATCTGTGAGTGCCATAATGGGTGCCAGCTGTGATATAAATGATCCATTGACAGGGTTTATTTATTTCTCATGTAAGGACATTTTCCATGACGGCTAGTTAGCTTAAGAATTTAGCTAAGAGTTCTCACTTGACTTCCAGACAGCATTTGCAGCTGGACAAATACCAATTATTCTTTCTGTCACTAGTTTGGTGATTAAGTTTTCCATGGAGACTGTAGATTGAATCAGTGACAGTAACAAATGGAACTAAGTCTTGGTTTGTCTGTTTGCTGGGCTGTAAATATCTGTCATATCAATGGGCTGCAGGCAGCAACCCTAAGGCTGAGTAGATGGGCAATGGAAAGAGAAAGAAAAGGAGGTTCCCCTGCAGCCTGAGAACCCTGCTTCGAAGGACTCTTGGTTTTGTTTTTTTTTAAATTTTATTATTATTATACTTTAAGTTTTAGGGTACATGTGCACAACATGCAGGTTTGTTACATATGTATACATGTGCCA
This sequence comes from Gorilla gorilla gorilla, assembly GCF_029281585.2. Taxonomy (NCBI): domain Eukaryota; kingdom Metazoa; phylum Chordata; class Mammalia; order Primates; family Hominidae; genus Gorilla; species Gorilla gorilla. Next base: position 45,993,433 of record NC_073238.2, on the reverse strand, counting down.
TGTTGGTGTGCTGCACCCATTAACTCGTCATTTAGCATTAGGTATATCTCCTAATGCTATCCCTCCCCGCTCCCCCTACGCTGGTGTGTGATGTTCCCCTTCCTGTGTCCATGTGTTCTCATTGTTCAATTCCCACCTATGAGTGAGAACATGCGGTGTTTTGTTTTTTGTCCTTGCGATAGTTTGCTGAGAATGATGATTTCCAGTTTCATCCATGTCCCTACAAAGGACATGACTCTTGGTTTTAATTGAAAGTATTCTGAGATAAATTGTCAGCCATGACAAACACAAAATACTTAATTGAATAGCTTTCAGGTAATCTATAAAATATGTATTCTTTCCAATTAAGAGCATGAATAATATATCCAGTTATTGATCAGGATTTCTTTTCTTACCTTGTGCACTCTCCATTATCTTTGAAGCCACTTTTTATTGTTTTGATTGATACATAATAATTGCACATATTTACAGGGTACATGTGATATTTTGATATGTGCATATAACATGTAATGATGAAATCAGGATAATTGGGATATCTATCTGATCAGGATTTCTGACTGCTTAGAACAACTGTTCTAAAACCCATCAAATTTCCCACTTTTAAAAATCGAGGTGAGATTTATATAACACAAAATTAACTCTTGCAAAGTGAACAATTTTATTTCTCATGTAGGACATTTTGCATGATCACTAATTAGCTTAAGAATTTAGCTGAGTTCTCAGTTGACTTCCAGACAGCATTTCCAGTCAGAAGCATTTCAGTGGCATTTGGTATAGTCACACACAGCATTGTGCAACCACCACCTCTACATAGTTTCAAAATATTTTTATCACCCAAAACTAAAACCTCATACCCTTTACCAGTTATTTCACATTGCTCTCTCCCCCCAGCTTCTGGCAACCACTAACCTGCTTTCTGTCTCTATGGATTTGCATATACTGCATATTTCAAAAAAGTTGAATTATACAACATGTGACCTTTTGTGCCTGGCTTCTCTCACTTAGCATAATTTTTTTGACATTCATCCACATGGTAACATGTATCAGTACTTCATTTCGTTTTACGGCTAAATAATATTTTATCATATGTATATATACCACAATTCATTTATCCATTTATCTATTCATGGACATTTACGTTGCTTCAACTTTGGGATATTGTAAATAGTGCTATTATAAACATCTGTGTACAAGTATTTTTTTGTACATGTTTCTGATTCTTTTGAACATATGCTTTTCACAGGGGCTGCACCATTTTCCATGCCCACCAGCAATGTGTGAGTGTTCCAATGTGCTCATTCCCACTCCCAAGCCTTGTGGCAGGCAGCTGTGCACAGGTTCCAGGAGCAGCTTGCATGCAACTTGTGGGAGCCAGAGCGGGCATAAAGGATGTTGTCCTGCAAATATCAGGGATCTGTGTTCTAATTACTGATTGCTGCTTCTGGTCATGGAGCTGCAGGCACAGAGGTGGGCAGTCATTATTGCATACCCTCTCACTTTTATTACTGCATCCATTTCCCCTCCAGCTGAAGCAACTTTCTGTGGATTTAAAGGGCCAGTGTGTTTTCTCATCTTCATTTCTTTCCTTTTTTTTCCCCCTTTTGGAAGCCAAGTATTTAGACCACTCAAAAGCAACCACATGTATGGGGGGATTTAGAAAGTCACTGCACATTTCCAGGGAAAGGCACAATCTCAAAAGACCTGAAGATCTTAAGTTTTCACCTCAAAGTGATTCCCAGCACAGACAGGCCACAACATTTCAAAAACAAAAACAAGCAATCAAACAAAATAGCAAACACTGCGGAAGTGGGGAAATCTGATTTCCAGAGTTACTGCTTTATTAAATTCAAATGTCCAGTTTTCAACAGAAAAGCATAAGGCATACAAGGAAGCAGAAAAGTATGGCCCATTCAAAGGAAAAAATTAACAAATGGAAACCACCCAGTAGACAGAGCAGAAAATAGGCCTTCTAGACAAAGACTTTAAGAGAAACCAAAAAAACTTCTGGAGCTGAAAACACAATAACTGAAATGAAAAAATCACTAGAAGGACTTGAAGGCAGATTTCTGCAGGCAGAAAGAATCAGTAAACTTGAATATAGGAAAACTGAAATAATCATATCTGAAAACAGTAAGAAAAAAAGATTTAAGAAAAAAAGATTAAAGAAAAATGAACTGAGTCTAAGAGACCTATGGGATGTCATCAAGTGGACCAACACACACATTGTGGAAGTCTCAGAAGAAGAAAATAGAAAGAGGTAGAGACGTTTTTTGAAGAAATAATAGCTGAGAACTCCCCAAATTTGGTGAGCTTGTAAACATCTGAGAAGCCCAATGAACTCTAAGTAGGATGAAATTCAAGAGATACACACAAAAAAACATTATAATCAAACTCTAGAAAGACAAAGAAAGAATCTTGAAAGCAGTAAGAGAGGCAACTTGTCACTTACAAGTGACTCTCAATAAAAATACCAGTAGATTTCTCATCAGTAACTGTGGAGACCAGAAGACAGTGAAATGATACAGTCGTATCACTGAAGAAAAAGAATTGTTAGATGCAAATTCCTTATCTGGCAAAATTGTCCACTGAGGGAGAAATAAGGAGGTTCTCAAATGAACAAAAGCTAAGAGAATTCATTACCATTAGACCTTTTCTATGACAAATTCTAAAGGGAATCCTCTATGTAGAAATAAAAACTAGATAGTAGCTCAAAGCTTGGAGTATTGTAACTCCAGTCTATAACTCCACTTTTCATTTTCTACATGATTTAAGAGGCTAATTAATACATTAAAAAAATTATTATTCTGGGCCGGGCATGGTGGCTCATGCCTGTAATCCCAGCACTTTGGGATTATACAACATGGGCAGATGACCTGAGGTTAGGAGTTCGAGACCAGCCTGGCCAACATGACGAAACCCCCATCTCTACTAAAAATACAAAAATTAGCTGGGCGTGGTGACGGGCACCTGTAATCCCAGCTTGGGAGGCTGAGTCACGAGAATTGCTTGAACCTGGGAGGTGGGGGTTGCAGTAAGCTGATATTGTGCACTACCCTCCAGCCTGGGCAACAGAGCAAGACTCCGTGTCAAAAACAGAACAAAACAAAACAAAACAAAAATAGAAAAAAGTTATTCCAAAAGCTAGTATTATTGTAAGTTTGTTTCATAATTCCATATTTTGTTTCCTGCATAACGAAGGGACAAATACATTAAACAGAACATAAATGGTCTATGTTTTCAGACACACAATATAAGATGCATAAAGGTTTAATTTTGTGACATCAATAACTGAAAGGAGGTGGAGTCAGATATCTATAGGAGCAGAGTTTTTGTACGTTATTGAAGTTAAACTGATATAAATTAAAATTAGAATGCTATAAGTTTGTTGTAACTTTGGGATGTTAAATGTCAAAAGAAAATGCCTATAAAATGTACACAAAGGGAAATGAGAAGGGAATTAAAATGTTTCACTGCAAAAGTTAACTAAATATAAAAGAAGATAACAATGCATGAAAAAAGGGACAAAAAACCACAAGGCAAATAGGAAACACATTGCAAAATGACAGAAGTAAATGCCTCCTTATCAGTAATTACTTGACAGGTAAATGGATTAAACTCTCTAATCAAAGGCAGAGGTTGGCAAAATGGACTTTAAAAACCATGACCCAACTATGTACTTCCTATAAGAGACTTACTTTAGATCCAAAGACACAAATAGGTTGAAAGTAAAAGGATATAAAAGGATCTTACATGCTAATAGTAACATAAAGGGAGCAGGATTGGCTCTAGTAATGTCTGATAAAATAGACTTTAAAATATTCGCAAGAGACAAAGAAGGACATCATGTATTAATGAACAGTTAAATTTAGCAAAATGATAGAAAAATTATTAACATTTGTACACATAATAACCTACAGGCCACATTTAGTAGGCTTTCAAATTAACCATCTGTGAAGATCTTATGATTCATGGCTTACATCCTGTCCCTGAGTAAAGACTCTTATTGTGAATCTCTCAAATCTTATCATGAGTAGCTCAATCTGTTGACATTATTTTTAATATGTAATCTACTCATAATGAAAAGGACACTAGCTTGTTTCTAAATCATAAGCTTTTGCTGATTTGTTTCTGAATCATGAAGTTTTATGAATTGCCTTACATGTAGAATATTTTACCTTGTATGTTTTTTGTTGTTGTTGTTGTTTTTTGAGATGGAGTCTCGCTCTGTCGCCCAGGCTGGAGTGCAGTGGCGTGATCTCCGCTCACTGCAAACTCCACCTCCCAGGTTCACGCCATTCTCCTGCCTCAGCCCCCTCGAGTAGCTGGGACTACAGGTGCCCGCCACCACGCCCGGCTAATTTTTTTTTTGAATTTTTAATAAAGACGGGGTTTCACCGTGTTAGCCAAGATGGTTTTGATCTCCTGACCTCGTGATCCGCCCGCCTCAGCCTCCCAAAGTGCTGGGATTACAGGCGTGAGCCACCGCGCCCAGCCTAGCCTGTATCTTGTAACCGGCAGCCAATGTTTGTAATCTCTGTATCACACCCTGCAATGAAAAAGGGCAACTCTGACGTGAGAACTCCCCCTCCCTTCTCCTAAATTTTCTTATAAAGTCATTCCAACTTGTAGCAGGCAATAAAGCTATAAAACTCTTAGAAGTCAAATTCACAGGAGCAGAGACTAGAATGGTGGGGGAGGTGTGTGAGTTGGGGGGATGTTGGTCAAAGAATACCACATTTCAGTTAGACAGGAAGGATAAGTTCCAGAGATCTATTGTACAACATGATGACTATGTTAATAACAATGAATTGTATACTTTAACATTTCTGAAAGAGTAGATATTGAGTGTTCTCACCACACAAAATAAGAAAACTATGTGAGGTAAAACATGCATTAGTTAGCTTAATTTAGCCATTCCACAACGTATTCATATTTCAAAACATCATGCTGTACACCATAAATATATACAATTTGTATTTGTCTATTAAAAATAACTTAGAAGAAAACATAGGACAAATTCTTCCTGACATTGGGTTTGGCAGTGATTGTTTAGATATGGCACCAAAATAACAGGCAAGAAAAGGAAAAAAACCCAGAAAATTTGGTTTTATAAAAATTAAAAATTTTATGCACCCAAAGACACTTGAACAATGTAAAAAGGCAAGCCGGGTGTGGTGGCTCACACCTGGAATCCTAGCACTTTGGGAGGCTGAGGTGGACGGATCATCTGAGGTCAGGAGTTCGAGACCAGCCAAAACCCCATCTCTACTAAAAATACAAAAATTAGTCAGGTGTGGTAGCGCATGACTGTAATCCCAGCTACTAGGGAGGCTGAGGAAGGAGAATCGTTGGAACCTGGGAGGTGGAGGCTGCAGTGAGTCGAGATTGCGCCACTGCATTGCATTCCAACCTGGGCAACAGAGCAAGACTCTGTCTCAAAAAAAAAAAAAAAAAAAAAAAGTAAAAAGGCAACTTACAAGAAAGGAGAAAATATTTACAGGTATGTCTGATAAAGGATTAAAATCCAGACTATGTAGCGAGAACTACTGCAACTCAACAATAGAAAAACTAACCCAATACAAAAATGAGCAAAGAACTTCAATAGACATTTCTCCAAAGAAGATATACAAATGGCCAATAAGCACATGAAAAGATGCTCAGTATCACTAATCATTAGGGAAATGCAAATCAAAACTATTCTGAGATACCACCTTACACCCATGAGGAAATACTTAAGAACTAACTTCACCAAGGAAGTGAAAGACTTGTACAATGAAAACTACAAAATTTGCTGAAAGAAATAAAACATTAATAAACAGAAAGAAAGCTACTATCAAAGAAAAAAGAAAGTAACAAGTGCTGGTGAGGATGTGAAGAAATGGAAACACTTCTACATTGTTAGTGGGAATATGTAATGGTGCAGCCGCTGTGGAAAACAGTTTGGTGGTTCCTCAAAAAAGTAAAAATAAAATTATCATATAATTTAGCAATTCTACTTCTAGGTATATAAAAGTATGGTCTCAAAGAAATATGTGTACACCCACGTTTATAGCAGTATTATTCACAATAGCTAAAAGGTGGAAGCAACCCAAGTATTCACTGATGAATAAAAGAGTAAGGAAAATGGAGTCTATACATACGATGGGATGTTATTCGGCCTTTAAAAGGAAGAACATTTTGACACATGCTACAAGAACATGAACCACAAAGGTACCACATTAAATGAAATAAGCCAATCGCAAAAAAGTCAAATACAGTATGATTCCACTTATTTGAGGTACTTAGAGTAGTCAAATTTATAAAGACATAAGTAGAATAGTGGTTGCAGGGGCAGAGGAGAAGGGGAATGAACTTTATATTAATGGATATAAAGTTTCAGTTTTGGAAGATGAAAAGAGTCCTGGAGATGGATGGTGGTGACAGTTGTACAATAATATGAATGGCAGTTAATAACACTGAACTGTTTACTTAAAATGGTTAGATGGTAAATTTTATGTTGTGTGTATTTTACTGCAATTTAAAAATGGAAAAAATAGCCATCCTAATAGGTTTGCAATGCTATGTCGTTGTAGTTTTGATATGAATTTTCCGGATTAATAACGATGTTGAGCACTTTTTCATATGCTTCTTGTTCACTTGTGTATCTTCTTTGGAGAAATGTCCACTTGAGTTCTTTGCCCACTTTTTATTGGTGGTGTTAATTTTGTTGTTGATTAGTTGCAGGAGTACTTTACATGCTCTAGATACTAAAACCTTATCAGATATATATTTGCAAATATTTTCTCCCATTCTGTACTTTTTTTAACTTTCTTGATAATGTCCTTTGATGCACAAGATTTTTTAATTTTGATAAGTCACATATATCTATTTTCTTTCTTTCATTGATTATGCTTTTGGTTTCATATCTAAGAATCCATTGCCAAATCCAAGGTCACGAAGATTTACCCCTATGCATGTTTTAGGATTTTTATAGTTTTAGCTCGTAGATTTAGGCGTTGATCCATTCTGAGTTGATTTTTGTATATAGTGTGAGGTAGGGATCCAAATTCACTCTTTTGCATTTGTATATCCAGTTGGCCCAGGACCATTTGTTAATCAAACCACTCTTAAAAATATTTTTACCCCTTTTCTGTAATCCTGAACTGAAATTCCCAGAGATGATAATCTGCCAACATGTGTGTATTCAACAAATTCAATATAATACCTAATCATAATATAATGAGAAATGAAGGTAGGTACTTTATAATCAGGGCTATGTAATTCAACATATAAATGCTCAGGAACAGCTATACTAGAAGACTTGAAGTGCTTGTATACTTGCACTGAAACATAGAATGACTGTAGACTAATGTTTTACAAGCACTCAAAATTACCATTGGTGATGCAATTTTCTGAAACAAATAACTCTTGATTAGTAAACAAAGCACAATCTTTCCTTAATTTATATAGCAGTTGCATTCAATGAATTTTAACATCATGCAAAAATACATTGTTTTTATATAAAACAGAGTAAGCTTAGATAACTAAAGACTATAAAAAGGCTTTTCACTTCCACAAGGATCCCATCTACATGATTGCACATCTGAGAACTGTGCAAAATGCAGTGCAATTTATCATGCATTGCTGTTCCACTTGCTGTAGAATATATTGCATCCTTGGCATTTTTAAACTAAATATGGCAATATTCACCACCCCACCACAAACTAAGACAAAAACACTCTCACTCATTTTCAAACACCCCACAATATATTGGCCAAGATGGTGTTTTCCAGGTTTCTCCACAGTAAAATTACTACTTTTCTGCTTATAATGAATAAATATTTGAGGGGAAATACTTTGACACTATGCAAATATCCTCTTTCTTTTTAAACTTGTGCCCATTAATTTTAGCATCCATTAGCATATCTTGCCTGCAGAAATTATTTCTTTTATGTTCTCATGGTGAATTTCTTTTTCCTTTTCCTTTTTTTTTTTTTGAGACAGAGTTTCGCTCTTGTTGCCCAGGCTGGAGTGCAATGGCGCAATCTCAGCTCACCCTCGCCCACCTCAACCTCCACCTCCCGGGTTCAAGCGATTCTCCTGCCTCAGCCTCCCGAGTAGCTGGGATTACAGGCACGCGCCACCACGCCCGGCTACTTTTGTATTTTTAGTAGAGACGGGGTTTCTCCACGTTGGTCAGGCTGGTCTGGAACTCCTGACCTCAGGTTATCCACCCGCCTCGGCCACCCAAAGTGCTGGGATTACAGGCGTGAGCCGTGGTGCCCAGCCTAATGGTGAATTTCTATACCCATCATTCCTTCTACATTTAGTAGTGGGAATGCTTCCTTAAAGAGTTTTCTGGCTGGGCGCGGTGGCTCATGCCTGTAATCCCAGCACTTTGGGAGGCCGAGGCGGGCAGATCACAAGGTCAGGAGATTGAGACCATCCTGGCTAACACAGTGAAACCCTGTCTCTACTAAAAATAGAAAAATTAGCCGGGCATTGCAGCGTGCGTCTGTAGTCCCAGCTACTCTCTCTGGAGGCTGAGGCAGGAGAATGGCGTGAACCCAGGAGGCGGAGCTTGCAGTGAGTGGAGATGGCGCCACTGCACTCCAGCGTGGGTGACAGAGTGAGACTACGTCAAGCAAGCAAGCAAGCATGCGAGCAAGCAAGCAAGCAAGCAAGCGAAAGAAAGAAAGAAAGAGAAAGTAAGAAAGAAAGAAGAGAGAGAGAGAGAGAAAGAAGGAAGGAAGGAAGTTAGTTTTCTTGGCTGGGAGCAGTGGCTCACACCTGTAATCCCAGCACTTTGGGAGGCCGAGGCGGGCGGATCACGAGGTCAGGAGATCGAGGCCATCCTGGCTAACACGGTGAAACCCCGTCTGTACTAAAAATACAAAAAAATTAGGTGGGCGTGGTGGCAGGTGCCTGTAGTCCTAGCTACTCGGGAGGCTGAGGCAGGAGAATGGTATGAACCCGGGAGGTGGAGCCTGCAGTGAGCCGAGATGGCGCCACAGCACTCCAGCCTGGGCAACAGAGTGAGAATCCGTCTCGGGAAAAGAAAAAGAAAGAAAGAAAGAGTTGTCTTTTCTCCCCCTTTTATTTACTTATACAATCACTTATTTATGTCCATTTGATTCATAAATATTCATTTTATTCTTTGGGTTTTAATCCAGTACTATTGTTATTTATTTTGTTACTCAAATTGTTTCAGATTTGGCCATAGAGGGCTCCTTCAGGCTAGCTCTTCTGTTCCTTTGATATGCCAAATCCTCTACCACAATTTTCTTGTCTTAGTACCTCCTTATTTTCTGGCACCACAAGATTCTCCAGGCTTATCTTGAATAGCCCCTGCCTCAGCCCTGGAATGAACCACTTCTACAAGGCACCCCAGTTCTTTTTATTGAAGAATCATATTCAGAAACCAAGATCTGTGCACTAGATGTGTTCATTGCTACTGGAGTGTCACTGGTTTTTGAGAGTCTCAGCAGACAGCTGTGGAATAAATGTATGAATACTAAACCATGTGAAAATATACATCTGGATCTATCCATCCATCCATCCATCCATCATCTGTTAAACCGTGTGTTCACATTGATACTTCCACAGGGTTTGTAACTTTTTTCTCTTACAGTGATAAATCTGACTCATTATCTGCAATAGATTTACTTATTTGTTTAACCCTAGATGCATGTAAAATAGCTTCATAATTGCTAAGTGATATGGTTTGGATGTTCTGTCCCCTCCATCTCATGTTGAAATGTGAACCCCAGCGTTGGAGGTGGTGCCTAGTGGGATATGGTCTGATGATTATGGGGGTGAATCCCTCATGAACGGCTTACTGCCATTACCATAGTGATGAGTGAGTTCTTGCTCTTAGTTCATGTGTCAGTTGGTTGTTTAAAAGAGCCTGGCATCTCTCTTGCTCCCTCTCTTGCCATGTGACATGCTGGCTCCCCTTTGCCTTCTGTCGTGTAAGCTTCCTGAGGCCTCACCAGGAGCAGATGCTGGTGCCATGCTTCCTGTACAGCCTGCAGAACCGTGAGCCAAAGAAGCCTATTTTCTCTATAAATTTCTCAGCCTGAGGTATTTCTTTATAGCAATGCAAACAGACTAATACAATAATCTATACCTATAAGGGGATATTTTAAATTTACTTCTGCTCTTATAATTTGTCAAACTTTATAAAACAACCTAAGATGACAGCACTGAAGGAGATGTATAACTGTTTCCAATTTACAGATAACCAAAGGTCAAAAGAGTTAACATAACTTCCCTAAGGTTAGACATAAAGGCCTGATTCCAAAACTCATGTTCTTTTCTTTAAACGAAATAGAAGTAGAACTAACCCTTCTCCCAGATGAAATCTTATGTAAAGACTCAGTATACAAAACTATTAAAATTAGAACTTTTCTCATTGAGAGAAAGGTAGATGCCTTCCCCAGGATGGTGCTGAGCCGCCTGAGAATTCTTACATTTCCAAGAAACACTACAATATATTTCCATTTTTGATGAAACTCATTTTCTTAGAATAACTCTTTAAGTCCAGGCATTAATAAGCTGTGATTACAAAATGAAGCAAAATTTACATAATGACAATATGACAATGGCTTAAGTCCTCATGCCCCACTTACCACCCAAGTTAAAACTTACAATGACCCTCCTGAAGATGACACTTCTAGTGGCTCCCAAAGCTAGCTGCTCTGACATGGGTTCTAACTCTCTCTCTTTGACCTCTTTTGACATCTGAGTCTAGGAGCTCTGTTGGTGCCTGGGGTCTCACAAAGTCTGTAACATCTGTAATAAAGAGTCCCATACTAGCTTCTGCCCTCTTTGTTCACCCTATTACCAGGAGTTTCACAAAGTCTCATGAAAAGTTTTTAGCCCTTATCCCTTCAATCACAAGATATCAAATCCAGTGGAAGTGTTTGCTTTGGGAGAGACATCAGGATTTTCATTCAAATAAAGCACCTCAGTCTCTTTTAATTACAAAGACAAAGCTCCTATACTAATGCAAACAAACACAGATAAGGGGTGGCATGTGATGGGGAGAGAAATGTAGCTAGGATCAGCAGTCTTCAAATTATTATGCAAAGACCCAGGAGCTTAAAGCCATTCCAGGGGAGGAGGGTTTAAAGAAATGACAATATTTTCATCCTTTATAATGTGCCATCCCCTATAATTAATCTGCCCAGAACAACCTGATGATGAGAGGTAGCTCCTTTTCCTTCTTCCTTTTATAATTGCCCTTCTTCATATTTACAAAAGAAATACATAATTTCCACCTGACCAAATGATGTGTTAATTTCCCTGAGGTACAAAAATCTTAAGAATGCTGAACAATAGAATAATTGAAAATATTGATTTTTTTTGTCTTGGGAAAATAAATGATTCTGATGGCTAAGTAATGAATCATTTTGCAAGCCAATAGGCTTCCAATTCTTTGCTTTCAAGGAAATTCAAAGAAAATCTAAGAAAGTTATCATGAATAGATCACAAATTTAAAAATATTGTATTATGAAAATTGTCAAGCGTACAAAAAAGTAGTGACAACTTATAAGGAATCCATACAAGCCCATCATCTAGTTTCAAAAGTTATCAACATTCTGACACTTTTGAAAAAATATTTGATACTTGACCACTGTATAAATTTTGGCATATATTTGGAAAAAAATTCAAAGAGTCATCATTGTTACTTGCAAAAAAAAAAACCTTCAACTCCCATTTATTTGTTTATGCAATAGAATTTCTTGGAGTTTACATCTAAAAAATGGAAAATAGAATTGATGCTAAACTGTCTCATTTTAGGATTATATTAATGCATGAATATATGAATTAATTAAAAACAGAAGGGCCCAGCTATCTAATTAAAGGTTATTTTACAATAAAGTTTTACTTTTTATAGTCAATAGTTGTTTGTCAAATTAGTAATATATTTATGTTGCTTTAATCAACCATTTACCTCAAATTGTTGTGATAACATCATAAGCATGTAATCTTGATCACAGAAATTTAACTTTTGAAATTTTTTTATTTATACTGCCTTTCCTTGCAGAGAAGTTTGATGAGGTGATTAACAACAGAAACACACTGAGGTGTATGGCCCACAGATCCTATAAAGCAAGTACTCAATGGAAACTACAAAGCAACTAGTTAACAACTTCATCATGGGAACAAAACTTCACATACCAATACTAACCTTGAGGCGGGGCACAGGCCGGAGTCCTGACCTCCCAAATCAATACTAACTTTGGGAGGCCAAGGTGGGCAAATCACCTGAGGTCAGGAGTTCAAGACCAGCCTGGCCAACATAGTGAAACCCCGTTTCTACTAAAAATACCCAAATTAGCTGGGAATGGTGGCATGCACCTGTAATCCCAGCTACTTGGGAGTCCGAGGCAGGAGAATTGCTTGAACCCGGTAGGCAGAGGTTGCAGTGAGCTGAGATCACACCGCAGCCTGGGCTACAGAGCGAGACTCCATCTCAAAAAGAAAAAAAAAAAATACTAACCTTGGATGTAAATGGCCAAAAAATCCCACTTAGAAGTCACAGAGTGGCAAGATGGATACACAAACAAGACCCAGCCATCTACTGCCCTCAAGAGATCCATCTTATATGTAATGATAGCCACAGGCTCAAAGTAAAGGGATGAAGAAAGATCCACCATGCAAATGGAAATCAGAAGAAAGCAGGGGTCACTATTCTTAGATAAAACAGACTTTAAACCAACTACAATATAAAAGGACAAAGACAGGCACTACATAATAATAAAGGGTTCAATTCAACAGAAGAGTTAACTATCCTAAATATATATGCATTTAACAATGGAGCACCAGATTCATAAAACAAGTTCCTTTAGACCCACAAAAAAACAAACAGCCACAAAATAATGTTGGGGGATTTCAATGCCCCGCTGATAGCATTAGACAGATCATCAAGGCAGAAAACTAACAAAGAAATTCTAGACTTAAACTCAACACATAACCAATTAGAACTAATAGACAGCTACAGAATGCTCTATCCATTAACCACAGAATATACAGTCTTCTCATCTGCATACGGGACATACTCTAAGATCAAGTACATGCTTGGCCATAAAGCAAGTCTCAATAAATTCAAAAAAGTGAAAATCATGTCAACCATACTTTTGGACCACAGTGGAATAAAAATATAAACCAATACCAAGAAGATCTCTCAAAACCACAAACTATGTAAAAATTAAACAATTTATTCCCGAATAACTTTTGGGCAAAAATGAAATTAAGACAGAAATCAAAAAAATCTTTGAAACAAACAAAAACAGAGACAAAATCCCTGGGATTCAGAAAAAGCAGCTTTAAGAAAAGTTTATAGAGTAAAATATTCACATCAAGAAGTTAGAGGGGTCTCAAATCAATGATCTAACATCACAACTAGAGGAACTTGTAAAAATAAATACAAACTTACCCCAAAGCTAATAGAAGAAAAGAAACAACTAAAATCAAAGCAGAACTATACGAAATGGAGATCCAGAAATTCATACACGGAATCAACAAAACCAAAAGTTGGTTATTTGAAAGGATAAACAAAATTGATACACTGTTAGTTAGATAACCACCCCCCCAAAAAAAAGAGAGAGAGAGAGAAGATCCAAATAAGCACAATAAAAAATGACAAGCATGACGTTACAATTGATCCCAAGGAAATAAAAAGATGCTCAGAGAGTATTATGAACACCTCTATGCAAACAAACTAGAAAATCTAGAGGAAATGGATAAATTTCTGGACACACATAACCTCCCAAGATTAAATCAAGAAGAAACTGAAACACTGAAAGGGACAATATTGAGTTCCAAACTTGACTTAATAATTAAAAAAATCCTACTTACCAAAAAAGAGCCCTGGACCAAATGGATTCACTGCCAAATTCTACCAAAGAAGAGTTGGTACCAATTCTACTGTAACTATTCCAAAAAATTGTGGAGAAGGGGGACTCCTCCTAACTCATTCTACAAAGCCAGCATCACCATGATACCAAAATCTGGCAAAGACATAATGAAGAAAGAAAGTTACAGGCCAATATACCTGATAAACATAGATATAAAAACCCTCAATAAAATACTACCAAACAAAACCCAATAGCTCATCAAAAAGTTAATTCAGGCCAGGTGCAATGGCTCATGCCTGTAATCTCAGCACTTTGGAAGGCCAAGGCAGGTAGATCACCTGAGGTCAGGAGTTCGAGACCAGGCTGGCCAACATGGTGAAGCCCCATCTCTACTAAAAATACAAAAATTAGCCAGACTTCATGGCACATGCATATAGTCCCAGTTTCTCAGAAGGCTGAGGCAGGGGAACTGCTTGAACCTGGGAGGCAGAGGTTGCAGTGAACCAGGATCTCACCACTGCATTCCAGCCTGGGTGACAGAGCGAGACTCCATCTCAAAAAAAAAAAAAAAAAAAAGTTAATTCACTTTGATGAAGTAGGTTTTACCCTTGGGATGCAAGGTTGGTTCAACATATGCAAATCAATAAATGTGATTCACCACATAAACAAAATTATAAACAAAACCTATATGATTATCTTACTAAATGCAGAAAAAACTTTCAATATAATCCATGATTAAAAACCTCAACAAACTAGGCATCAAGGAACATACTTCAAAATAGTAAGAGTCATCTACAACAAACTCACAAGCAACATCATTCCGAGTGGGTAAAAGTTGGAAGCATTCCCCTTAAGAACTGGAACAAGACAAGGATGCCCACTCTCACCAATCTTATTCAACATAGTACTGGAATTTATAGCCAGAGCAATCAGATAAGAGAAAGAAATGAAAGTCATCCTATAGGAAAATGGGAAGTCAAATGATCTCTCTTTACTAATAATACAGTTTTATACCTAGAAAACTAAAGACTGTGCCAAAAGACCCCTAGAACTGATAAATGACTGTATTAAAGTGTCAGGTTACAAAATCAATGTATTAATACAAAAGTGAGTAGCATTTCTATACACCAATAACATTTAAGCAGAGAGCCAGATCAATAACACAATCCCATTTACAATAGCCAAAAATAAATAAATAAATAAATAAATAAATAAAATACATAGGAATACTTGTAGCTAATGAGGTGAAAGATCTCTATGAGGAGAACTACAGAACACTGCTGAAAGGAATTATAAATGGCAGAAACAAATAAAAAAAAATCCCATGCTCAATATCATTAATATGGCCATGCTGCTCAAAGCAGTCTACAGATTCAATGCTACTCCTATCAAACTACCAAGGTCATTTTTTTATGGAATTAGAAAAAAAAATTACTCTAAAATTCATATGGAACCGAAAAAAGCCCAAATAGCCAAGGCAATCCTAAGCAAAAAATAACAAAGCTAGAGGCATCACATTACCTGACTTCAAACTATACCATAAGGCTACAGTAACCAAAAAAGCATGGTACTGGTACAAAAACAGACACACACACCAATGGAACAGAATACAGAAACCAGAAATACAACTGCATACCTACAACCATCTGATTTTTGACAAAATCAAGAGAAATAAGCAATGGAGAAAGAATTCCCTATTCAATAAATGGTGCTGAGATAACTGACTAACCATATGCGGAAGAATAAAACAGGAACACTGCTTTCACCATATAAAAAAATTAACTCAAGATGAATCAAAGATTTAGATGTCAGACCTCAAACTATAAAAATCCTAGAAGAAAACCTAGGGAATACTATTCTGAACATGGGCCTTGGCAAAGAATTTATGGCTAAGACCTCAAAAGCAATTGCAACAGAAACAAAAAGTGACAGATGGAACCTAATTAAACTAAAGAGCTTCTGCGCCGCAAAAGAAACTACCAACAGGGTAAACAGACACCCTAAGAATGGGAGAAAATATACACAAATTATGCATCTGACAATGTCTCATATCCAACAATGTCTAATTTATAAGGAATGTAAAAAAATAAACAAGCAAAAAACAAATAACCCCCCTAAAAAGTAGGCAAAGAACGTGAATAGACACTTCGCAAAAGAAGACATACAAGAGGCCAACAAACATGAAAAAATACTCAACATCACTAATCATCAAAGAAATGCAAATCAAAACCAAATGAGATACCATCTCATACCAGTCAGGATGGCTATTATTAAAAAGTCAAAAAACAATAGATGCTAGTAAGGCTTCAGGGAAAAGGGAATGCTTATATTCCGTTGGTGGGAACGTAAATTAGTTCAACCACTGTGGAAAGCAGTGTGGAGATTTCTCAAAGAACTCATAACAGAACTATACCATTTGACTCAGCAACTCCACTATTGAGTATCTACCCAAAGGAAAATAGATTGTTCTACCAAAAAGACACATGCATTCATATATTCATTGCAGCACTATTCACGATAGCAAAGACATGGAGTCAACGTAGGTGCCCATCAGTGGTGGACTGGATAAAGAAAATGTGGTACATATACACCATGGTATACTATGCAGTCAGAAGAAAGAACAAAATCACGTCCTTTGCAGCAACACGGATACAGCTGGCAGGCATTATCCTAAGCAAATTATAGGAACAGAAAAGCAAATACTGCATGTTCTCACTTATAAATGGGAGCTAAACATTGGCTACACATGGACACAAAGATGAGAACAAAATACACTGGAGACAATTCGAGGGGAAGAATGGGAGGAGACAAAGGCTAAAAAGCTACCTTTTGGTTACTGTGCTCACTACCTGGGTGATGAAATCAGTCATACCTCAAACCTCAGCATCTTGCAATATACCAGTGTAACAAATCTGCACAGGTGCCCTCTGAACCTAAGATAAAAGTAAAAAATAAATTTAAAAAAGTTTTTAGTCATAAATTATATTGCATTAAGATAAAAGTATGTGAGAAAAATGGAATGGAAATACTAGTTCAAAGTGTGAAAGTAATAATATAAAATTTATGTTAAATATTGTTTATGTAGTTTTTAAAAAATCAAAGATGATAATATTAAGTGGTTATGGGATTTCATTCAATGTAATACATCCAAAAGAAGACTGTAACAGTCATATAACAGTTTTATTTTAAAACATCAGTTTTTTAAAAGATGCTACACATCACGTTTTTGTAACTTATGAAAGTTTTAGATACAAATTAAAAATTTGTAGGGGCATATACAGTTTTACAAAATTCTTACAACATTTTTCAAGACTGCTGGGTGATAATAGTACTGTCTGGCTATTAACTTGGTCATCTAAAATGCCATTTTAACACAGAGAGAGGAAAAATGTTGTGTGTGTTGAGGAAAAGAGTGATCTCAGTGTTTTAATATTACAAGTCTTGGGGATAGCGTATATACTAGATGGATAGTATCCACGATTAACTCCCCACAAGACCACCAGAAAACCTATTGCCTTATGCTAGGGTAGGTTTATTAGACCTATTGTCATAAGAGAGAAAGCCATCTTGACATCCTACCACATCTTGGAGCAGGTAAGTTAGAGGAGGATATTAATAGGATTGGAGGTCCAGCTAATGTCATTTAGGGTGGGTCATTCACAGTGGGAAACTGATTCAGATTGGGCAAAGTTCAAGATAACAATAATTTGGCATTAGTGTACACAGCAGTGATAGGGCCTTGAAGTGAATCTTGATAAGTTCCCTATTGTTTGCTAAACAAGCTGCTAGCCCAGGACTAATTGGTTTGCAGTAGTTTGTTGGAAAAGAGTCATGTTTAATTATTATTTTATAGCTTTTTTTTTTTTTTTTGAGACAGAGTATCACTCTGTCGCCCAGGCTGAAGTGCAGTAGTGTGATCTCGGCTCACTGCAACCTCCGCCTCCTGGGTTCAAGTGATTCTCCTGCCTCGGCCTCCTGAGTAGCTGGGATTACAGGTGCGCGTCACCACGACTGGCTAATTTTTGTATTTTTAGTAGAGACAGGGTTTCATCGTGTTGGTCAGGCTGGTCTCGAACTCCTGACCTCGTGATCTGCCCTCCTCGGCCTCCCAAAGTGCTGGGATTACAGGCGTGAGCCACCGCGCCCAGCCGAGAATTTGAGTTTCTAACAAGTACCCAAGTGACGTGAGCACTGGCAGTCATGGGACCACCCTATGAGAGCCACTGGCCTAGAGGAAGAAATTGGGGGGTCACAAAGACAAAACAGTTTTCCTTTCCTCCCAGCTTTCATTTGCTAATTTATTTGGGGTCCTATTCACAAGGTGAAGCTACTTATTAGTGGCTATTTGTCTATTTAAGGAATGATTTTGCCTCCGCAGTGATTAAACTTTCAAATGACATTTCCCCACACATAAACCAGTTAGTTTCGCCTGCCGTAGAAGGGTGAAAGACTTCTATGGAACACGGTATTTTAAATTAAACTCTTCTATAAATGGAGTGACAAAATTTTAACTGGAAGCACTTTTTGAGACCATATGTGGTAAATTGAAAACCAAAACATAACCAGAGAGGCTTTGCCAAGCCAACACAACTCCTGGTTTTCCATCTCTAACCGTGTAGTGGTCAGCACGGAAGGCTGCACAGTTCTTGGCTGAGATGGATCCTGTGCTGACAGCGGCGATGGGGAGGCTACAGCAAGGCCGGGACTTTGCACCTCAGTCTCTTAAATGTGGGCTTCCTGCTTGTCCTCTTTTTCCTTTTGGCCTCCAAATATAAGCAATCACTCAGTACTCTAACTCAAGTCCTATCCTCTTTCTTTCTTACTACAGGCCAAGAGCAATGAAAATCTGGCTAATACAGTGAAACCCTGTCTCTACTAAAAATACAAAAAAAAATTAGCCGGGCGTGGTGGCGGGCGCCTGTAGTCCCAGTTACTCTGGAGGCTGAGGCGGGAGAATGGCGTGAACCCGGGAGGCGGAGCTTGCAGTGAGCCGAGATCGCGCCACTGCACTCCAGCCTGGGCGACAGAGCGAGACTCTGTCTCAAAAAAAAAAAAAAAAAGAAAAGAAAAGAAACTCAAATTATCAGGCTCCACTCCAGATCCACTGAATCAGAGGCTGGGCGTGGGGAGTCTGTACTTTCACCAGCCCTCCAGGTGGTTCTAATGCTTGAAAAGTTTGAGAACCACTGCCCTGCGCCATCTTCTGGTTCATCTGGACATTTCTCTTTCCTTAAGTCCTCATTCAGCCCGACTTGGCTTCCATGAACTATGGGCAAGGATTTCTTTGCAAACCAGAGTGAACAGCCTGGACAGTTAACCTTTGTTTACTAGTTCGCAGTTACCCCTTTTGCTTTGGTGGAGCCCTATTGGAAAGAGTAGCAGAGACCTGACAACTCTGGCAGCTCTTCCCAGTACTTTTCCGCATTTCTGATTGTTTTTTAAAATTCATCTAAAACAGCACTTAGTCTCTCCCAGAGGCACATTCACTTCAGGTACTTTCATTTACACATTTGCCCTTCTATGGACCCATACTTAATACACCTTTTCCCATTTACCTGGATGTTTCCTAAGACCGACAAAAAGTGCTCCCAAAGCTTCTATAGAGGCGTCCATCTAGGCTATTTCATGGATTTCATCCAGGAGAGAAGTCAAGGCAATGATCAGTTGTGATATCTTCATTGATTCCTTTAAGGAACATTCTTCAGCCTCTAATATAATCACAATATTATGGAGGATTAAAAAAATAAGGAAAACCCTCCGTATTTGCGGGACTTACAGTATTGACTCTGGACTGAAGAATGCTGAGTAAGATGCTTTGTATGGTACACACTAAGAACAATGCAGTGTTCCAAGTGTGTTGTATTTGCTAGCCCTTTTAACTTGCTTGTCAATCCTCTGAGGTGGGTGCTATTATTGTTACCTCAAAAATAAAGAAGGTGAGACCAGGGAGATTAAGTAATCTGAGAGAGTTGAAACATTTCGAAAGTTGAACAATTAGGATTTGAACCCTGGCAGTTTGGCTCCCAGTGTTTACTCTTAACCACTATACCACACTAGCTCTCAGGAGTTTAATAATAGATAAACACTGATAAATCATTAGAGTGGTAAAGATAAATTGTGGAAGTTAAAGAAAGGAGTGATTCCTTGCTGCTAGGTAGGGGTACCAGATTTAACAAGTAAAAATATAAGATACCTAGTTAAATTTGAATTGTTTTAACTGCCTATGCATATGTACATTGAAATACAAGAAAAATATTGCTTGGCACACATGAATACTAATAATTATGTGTTGTTTATCTGAAATAAGTTACAAGTATCAGGTTATTTACAGCTTTCTTTAATTATACTTCCCCTATTGGGCTCTCCTTAACAATTCATTGATTCGTGGAATTTGCTTATAAAATTCCTTGTAGTTACAGCCTATGTTCCATTTACATTGTAGAATAGCTTATACAATGTTCATGTAAAACTTCTTGTGTTCTTTTGCCTATCAGGTGTTTTTTTAATTGAGAAAACATACTGAACATTTGCATTAGGAATTGGTATCCTTAACATGTCCTGGCATAAAGTTAACAATTCTGATAATTGCTCTTCCAACTTGATTTGTTAAAGCACATAATAATACAAACTCATGGCTTAGCTCCATCGTCTATTCTTAAAGATTATGCTGCTTTTCTCCCTCCTTTTTTTTTTTTTTTTTTTTTTGACAGAGTCTCGCTTTATCTCCCAGACTCGGGTACAGTGGCACGATCTCGGCTCACTGCAACCTTCGCCCCCAGGCTCAAGAAATTCTCCTACCTCAGCTTCCCAAGTAACTGGGATTACAGGTGTGCACCAACACGCCCAGCTAATTTTTTTGTATTTTGGTGGAGATGTGGTTTCACTATGTTGCCCAGGGTGGTCTTGAACTCCTGAGCTCAGGCAGTCGGCCCTCCTCACCCTCCCAAAGTGCTAGTATTACAGGTGTGAGCCACCACGCCTGGCCTATGCTGCTTCTCTTGATTGAAAACTTTTAAAATATTGTCCACTGGCACAAAAAGAGCATTGTTATTAATTTTTATTCCCTCCTTTTTAACACTACATATGAAGACTCCTTTTCTATTGAAGGACAACAAACACATTTACAAAAAACTTCAAAACAATGAAAGACCATGACGGTGAGTGGCTAACTGTTTAACAAACCAATTTTTGAACAAATTGGTAGACTCTGTGTCCCCTTACCCTTGCTATTGCAGAGTAACTGGGTCCCAGACAATGGGATGTGAGCAGAAGTGGTATGAACCACGTCTGGGAATGGATGATAAAAATCTTCCTGGCAACTGCGTTGCTCTTTCCTACAGACAAGCATAACAACCTAGGAAGCCATGTGCTGAAGACAGCCATACCACAAGATAAAAGGATCCCAAGTCCCTGAATTGATGCTTAGAAAAGAACAATATTTCTGTTTGGGACTTCCTATCTTAGGGCTGCAGATAACTTGAGATTTGTGTATTACTATAGTTAATGTAAATATAACTAATTTGAATTCCAAAAAAAAAACCACAAAAGGAAATATTATCTTTTAGAAGAAAATCACACCAAAAAATGTCAAAAACCCTGTTCCAAATTAGAAGTATTAAATCATGAGTCTCTGTTAATCTGATACATGTAAGTCCTATTATACTTTCTTAGTTTCCCATCACTTTGTTGTGTTTCTGGGTAAGGCCTTTCCCTAAAATCTGAGAAAGAGAACTGCCTGATCAGCCTTACATAAATTCAGAGATAGGCCAGGCCTGGTGGCTCACGCCTGTAATCCCAGCATTTTGGGAGGCCGAGGCGGGTGGATCACTTGAGGTCAGGAGTTCGTGACCAGCCTGGACAACATTGTGAAACCCTGTCTCTACTAAAAATACAAAAAATATTAGCCGGGCGTGGTGGCAGGCCTGTAATCCCAACTACTTGGGAGGCGGAGGCAGGAGAATGCTTGAACTTGGGAGGTGGAGGTTGCAGTGAGCAGAGATCGTGCCACTGCACTCCAGCCTGGGCAACAGAGCGAGACTCCATCCCCCCAAAAAATAAATAAATAAATAAATTCAGAGATATATATTAGCCTAAGCCTTTGTAACATATCTTGGAGAGCAAATATTATATTTACTCATAACATTTAAAAACATTGCTAGCAGATATTTTAACATAGTCTTCTTTTTGACTGGTTCCATCACTAGTGAATACACGGCTTCCGTATATTTTAGCACTATTTTTTGTTTCTTAAATGAAAGAAACGTGATTTCACAGGCTTTCCTTTAAGAACTTTTATTTCTTCAACAAGGGATTTCTTCTCTGGGGGAACCAGGAGAATACAAAGATAAAGACCACAGGAGGGAGGAAATAAAATAAAGATATTTACATGCAAAGGCAAGCAAGCTTCCAGTATGGAGAGTATTCGTTTATGAATACATAGTCTTATCTTAGTTCAGTGTCTCTAGTATTTTAACTTCCTAAGGTAACATTTATCTCAATCAATATTTTCCTTGGCTGTGGCGGTTTCCTGGGAGACAAGCTATAGTGCACAGAAATCAGATTACTTTTATATTCCTTGGACAAAGATGAGAGCATTTAGCTTTTCAAACTATGTCGTAAAGGTAGAGTGATTCTGGGAAACTCATCATAAGAATCAATGTTATAGGTTATAATTAGCTGAAAGAAAAAAAATCTTTCTGAAATATGGCTGGCCTGTCTGTGATGGGATAAAATGGTTGCTAGGAACACAGGGATGCTGTTTTGCCAGAAAGTAAGATGTATGATCTAGGTAATAGGCTATTTTTGACAGTTATGTGATGGCTCTGAGAATTACGTAAAACATAAAATTTAAAATCACTAGTTTACCACACATCTTCTCTAGTCAGAGCCTAATGCAAAGTGTGGGAATCCTGGATTATTGCAACGACCACTAATTGATCCACCTCCAGATTTTTCCCATCTAATCCATCACCGTGCAACCAAAATGGGAGTTATCTTCCTAAGCTAAAGCCATTCAATGGACTAATATGGCTTCTAATTGCTCATAGAATAAATTCCAACAGCTTTAACATGATTTTTAAGACATGGTAGCATCTGATCCTGCTTACCCCTTTCACTTATATCAGTTGTTGAGTAAGAAATCTTAATTTCTTGGGGGGTAAAAATGTAACAAATGTTTCTATGTATTACATGTATTACCCTCTTTTGCTAAATCTTGTTTTATGGTCATTGTTCACTTTTTTCTTATGTAATTTTATTGAATAGATAATACCAGTGTAACTACAAAATTCAAAGATTTTATAATGGTATATAAGAAAAATGACTCTGTCTTCTACACAGTTACCCAATAATTGTAATTTATTTAGTGTGTATCTTTGAAATATAGTCCAATAATACAAGAAGTGTTTATTTTTACTTCACAAATGGTATCATTAGAGACACACTATTCTTTGCCTTGCTTTATTTTATCTATCTATCGATCTATCGATTGATCTATCAATCATCTATCTATTCATCCATCCATCAATGTAACTTTCTAGAGGCAGACGTATGCATTCAATTTCAGTACATACAGGACTATTTAAGTTGACTTCACAGTATTCCATTGTATGGCCTAAAAAATGTTATTGCCTTAGTTCACACCCTCTAGAAAGTAGAGCCCGATGCAAGAATTAAGTGCTAACACTTTATTTGAGAGGCACAAGCCCAGAGCCATGTGAGGGAAGAGGGAAGTGAGGCAAGGCAAGGTGTGAGGCAATGTGATGTGATGTGCTACCACGCGGTTCCCCGCTTCACAACAAGCCATGAAGAGACATAGCAGGGTACTTAGCTCACTTAACACGGAAGGCTTCTCCAGAAGCATTTCAAGGAGGAAACACATCTCAATGTAGTCCACAATGGAGGGAAAGGAGGCCACATTATCTGCCTATTTCTTTCCTGTCCCTATTTCCCATTAGCTAAGCTTCACCCTCAGCTTATCTTTGCACTTCTAAGTGGTATCATCTGGTGCCTCAGCAGTCATTCAGAAGACCAGGTTTATGTAGTATAGTCTGGTATTTTATCCAAATCCAAAGTTGAAGGGGTGACCCACTCTACCACAGTAAGTCACCCAAGAAAGACAGAGTAAAGAGAATCAGAGAAGAAACACAAGATTCATGTCCCGGTAAACATATTGTTTAAAGGAATTATTTAAAAATTAGTGTAATTGGAGAGGATGGGGGAGAGAGGATGTATCAAAACTTATTCATGCTACCTACCATTGATTGTCATTTAGATTTTTGTTTACATTTAACAGTGTAATAATGAATATCCTTCACATGCAATGGCAATGTCTTATATGTGCAAGTGTATCTGTAGGATTCTTCTGAGAGGTGGAATTGCTGAATCCAAGGGAGAATATATTTACAATTTTTTCAAATGTATGTGCATTTATTTGATTTTCTTCTGTTCAGGGTTCAGTGAAAGCCTTGAATCTGTGGCTTGTTATCTTTTATCAGTTTTGTAAAATTCTTTTTTTTTTTTTTTTTTTTGAGATGGAGTCTTGCTCTGTCACCCAGGCTGGAGTTCAATGGCATGGTCTCAGCTCAACCCCTGTCTCTGGGGTTCAAGCGATTCTTCTGGCTCAGCCTCCTGAGTAGCTGGGATTACAGGTGCATACCACCACTCCCAGCTAATTTTTTTTTGTATTTTTAGTGGAGACAGGGTTTCACCATGTTGGCCAGACTGGTCTCAAACTCCTGACCTCAGGTGGTCTGCCCCTCTCGGCCTCCCAAAGTGCTGGGATTACAGGTGTGTGCCACCGTGCCTGGCCTGTTTTGTAAAATTCTTAACCATCATGCTTTTAAATATTGCATCTGGCTTGGCGTGGTGCCTCACATCTGTAATCCCAGCACTTTGGGAGGCCGAGGTGGGCAGATCACCTGAGGTCAGAAGTTCTCAAGACCAGCCTGGCCAACATGGCAAAACCCCGTCTCTACAAAAATACAAAAATTAGCTGGGCATGGTAGTGTGTACCTGTAGTCCTAGCTACTCGAGAGGTTGAGAAGGGAGAATCGCTTGAACCCAGGAGGCAGAGGCTGCAGTGAGCTGAGATCATGCCATCGCACTCCAGCCTGGGTGACAGAGCTTTTTCTCCTATTCTCTCTGTCCTTTATTTGGGGACTTTGATTCATGTCTCTTAAATTTTCCACCATGTCTCATGTGGCTCTTCTGTTTCTGTCCTTTGGTCTCTTTATCCTTCGGTTTGGATATGTTCCAGTAAACTATGCCTCTTGTCTGCTGTGTGCCATCTGCTCTTCAGTCAATCTGTTGGCTTTTTCCATTCTAATCTTGTCATTGATTCTTCTTCATTAAATACTCCAGTTCTCAGAAGAAACTTTCCATCTTGTCATCCATTTTTCTAACATACTAATTGCAGTTATTTTGACATCCACATTGGATAACTTCAATATCTTGATTATCTTTGGGTCTATTTTATATCTGTTTTTCCCCCTTTTGGTTTTTGCTCTTTATTTCTGTCTTCTGGGATGCCCGGCATGTTTATTTTTTACGGGATGCAAAGAATTTTGGTTGTATGTAAAGAATTATCAAGGTAACTCAGGGCTTTGGATGGCATTATATTCTTCCAGGGAGTCTATTTTTCTTCTGACAGGCAACTGGAGTTGTGGCAGACCATCTGTTCAGCAGATTTGAAGTTACAGGTCACTGTTTATGAGACATTGTCTTGGTTTGATTTGATCTTCCTCTGGGTAACTGCGCTATGGAGTCCTAGAAGTCTGAGGTGTCCCACTAGTCTCCTCAACTTTGGTGGGCTCTGATCTCTAAAGTTTTGCCTTCTCAGCATTGTCAGCTTCAAAACTGTGATCAGCTTCCCAGACTCTTAGGCACTGCTTTATTTTCGGTTTCTCAACCTCTGGCCCCCTGAAGTGTAAGAAAACGTGAACCCAGGGATCGAAGTCACTTTAATGTGCTCCTTTCCCTCTGAATTCAAGCCCCTCAAAACTTGGCAAGCATGGCCACCCTAAACACAATTTTTAGTCTCCTCAGCACCATACAATAGCTGAAAGTTCTGCTCTGCTCCCCAGCTGCCATGCTGTTGCTTTCTGCTGGGCTTCTCTGAGTTTTAGGCAGATTGTGGATTGTCAAGGGCCTTGTGTCCTTCATGTCTGTGGACTAGACTCCCTAAGGCCACAGACACCTTGCATGGAAAATTGTTAAGAAGTATAGGGCTATTCCTCAAGGTGTTTCCATTCTCTCCAGGATCTTGACCTCTGGTCATACTATATATATATATATATATATAAAATATACATATATATATAGTCATGTAGATAAATAGTCATTCTCTCTTTATGTATATAGAGAATATATATAGAAAACTAGAATGCATATATATAAAACTAGAAAATTATATATAATAAACTAGAATACATCTATCTACTTATCAATCTTGATCTCCCAGTTTCTGTAGTTTTCCTTCATGAAAGGGTAGTGTAATAAAAAAATCCCATTGCGAGGGTAGTGTTAGCAAAAATAAATACCCATCTCTTGACATGTGTTATAAATAAGAGTGACATTAGTATTTTGAGGATATCCTAGAATTTCAGGAGCATGTTTTCGATGACCTCTGACCAGAGTACAGTATCAAAATTCATGCCATGCATTGTAAGAAGATTAGAAGAAAGAAAAGGAAATAAAAAATAGTAAACATATAACTGGGAAGCCAGTAAAGTGGGAAATATTCTAGAAGTATATGAAGAAATTGTAGATCACGCTGACAATTTTACAAGCTATAAATAATAAAACTGTTCACATTTTGGTCCAAGAAAAAGATACATAAAATAAGAAACTGAACATATATATATATATATATATATATATATATATATATATATGAAAATGGATGTGTGGAGTCTCTTTAAAAAAGCTGGCAGTATCACCATAATTGTTTAAATGACCTTCCCCCCACCATAAATTGAAGAGAAACTAAGGTCTACAAGTCTGCATATATTCCTGCCTCTGTGTTATAGGATTAATACAAGACAGAAAATGTATTTCAATGAATAACATTTTATATCTGTAAAGTTAAAGATTTTATCCAATTTTTTGTTTCAGAATTTTCTCAATCGATGAAAAGATCTAATATTTCAGTATTCATTTGACAAATATTTGTTGAGTTTCCACTATGTGCCAGGCACTGTGAAGGTGTTTTGGATACATTAGTGAAGAGAATGTCCTTCTTTAGGGGAGCTTATATTATCGTGGGAGGAGAAAGGCCATACACACAAGTCAGTAGAACATGTAGCGTTGCAGATGAAACAGAGATTCATGCAGGGGAAATGTGTGACGAAGTGCTCTTGGGGATCATTTAAGCTGGGAAGGAGATACAGT
The DNA here is from genome assembly GCF_029281585.2 of Gorilla gorilla gorilla. Classification (NCBI taxonomy): domain Eukaryota; kingdom Metazoa; phylum Chordata; class Mammalia; order Primates; family Hominidae; genus Gorilla; species Gorilla gorilla. Next base: position 45,966,200 of record NC_073238.2, on the reverse strand, counting down.
AGCCCACCCTGTGGGGGGCTCTGAAGCTGTGATGGTCTTTCAGAGTGCCCTGAGTTGGGCAAGGGGATGGGGCATTTATATGGCTACTTTGACCAGTTACTGAATGCATTCCCAAAAGCTGCTCAGCCTCGGTGGAAGCATCTCTCTTCAGTGGACAAGATGCCTGAAGAGTATGACAGCTGCCCGCTATGGGTGGCAGCACACTCAGCAGCTGGGGAAGAGCTTTCCAGTGCTCACCACAGACAGTTTGTAAGGAGTGATAAGTACTAAAGTAAAGTAGGGTAAAGAGGACCAGGAATGCTGGTGGTCGTGGGGCACGGGGGGATGGCTATTTACACAGGGTGGTCTGGGGAGGCTTCTGAGAAAAGGTATATTAGAACAAATCATGAGGGAAGTGAGATAGTTAGTCATGAGATTAACTAAGTCAGTGCAAAGCCCCTAAATTGTATGTTTGCTGGTGTGTGCAAAGAACAGCGATGAGGTTACTGTGGGTAGAGCAGCAGGAGTGAGGAGCAGAAGGATAGAATATGAGGTCAGCGAGGAGATGGTGTGCCAGTTTGTGCCAGTGCTTGTAGACATTTAAAGACTTTAGCTTTTACTAAACAACGCCGTGGAGAGCCACTGCATAGTGGGGCAGAAGACTAAAATGCTCTATAGTTTTAAGAGAATAACTCTGGCTTCTGCGCTGAGGATAGACTCTAGGGACTCAGAGATAGAAGAAAACATTATACTTGGATATCAATGGTATAAAATAACTAATTAACTCATATGCAATAGTATCTTGGTGAAGGCTTCTCTAATTTTGAGGGATCATATAAGAAACACAGAGAAAGCCCTTGCCCCTGACCAGGCACCTTGTTTTAAAAAACTGCTCTCATTTAATCTTGATGTCCACACTATTATTATCCCAATTTTATGCATTAGAAAACGGCAGTGCAGAAGGCTATGTAACTTTTCTAAATTCACACAGCTAGTAAGAAAGCGATTGCAGATCACTGGGATGGGAACTATTTCTTATTACAAAGTGTTACCTGTAATTCAACATCGCCACTTCTTGAATCTTAGGTGAGTTGTTATTCCAAGCAGTGGCTACTTTATTTATACTAATTAAGTACCCGACATATCAGAGTATATATTTTGAGCCTCTTTTGTTAAATGTATTCCTATTTTATTCTTTATGATGCTATTACAAATGGGTTTGTTTTCTTAATTTCATTTTTGGATTGTTCTTTGCTAATGTATAGAAGTACAATTGATGTTTGTATATACTGATTTTTTATCTTCCAACATTGCTGAACTTGTTTATCAGATCAAATAATTTTTAGTGAACTTCTTATGAATTTCCATATACAATATCTTGTCATCTACAAATAAAGATACATCTTTCAAATCCAGATGCCTTTCCTTGTATTGTATTGCCTAGTTTACTTGTTTAGAATCTTCGGCACAATATTGAATAGAGTGGCAAAAGGAGATATCTTTGCCTTGCTCTTGCTCAGTCTCATCATTAAATATTATGTTAGAGCTGTGGGTTTGTCACATATGCCCTTTATCAGCTTGAGTAAGTTTCCTTCTGTTTCTAGTTTGTTGCATGTTTTTATCACAAAAGAATATTAAATTTTGACGAATTATTTTTCTGCATCTATTGAGATGATCATGTGTCTTGTGTCCTTTATTCTATTGCTTTAGTGAACTACAATAATTTTATAAGTGAGAAAATGGCAGCATAGAAGGTTAAGTGACTTTTCAAAAATCACACAGCTAGAAGGATAAGTTACCAGAAATAAAGTTGGAATGAGACTTATTTTTTATTTCCAAGAGCTTCCTGTAATTCAACATCGATATTCTTCTTGACTTTCAGGTGCTAAACTTTGTACTCCTGGGATAAATTCCTCTTGGTGATGGTGTGTAATCCTTATTATCTGTTGCTGGATTTAGTTTGCTGGTATTTTGTTGAGGATTTTTTTTCATTTGTATTCATAGAAGATATTGTTCTGTAGTTTTCTTGTGATGATGTCTTGGTCTAATTGCAGTATCAGGATAATACTGGCCTCAGATAATAAACTGAGAAGTGTTTCCTCCTCTTGAATTTTTCAGAAGAGTTTGTGAAGAATTATTGTTCATTGCCCTCTAAGTATTTGGTAGAATGTACCAGTGAAACCATCTGGTCATGAGCTTTTCTTTGTGGTAAGGTTTTTGATTATTAATTCAAAAAAATTGCTATAAGTCTGTTATGATTTTTTATTCCTTTTTGAGTCAATAGTTTGCATCATTCTGGGAATTTTCCATTTTATATACAGTATTTAATGGACTGTCACACAATTGTTTATAGTATTCATTTATAGTCCTTTTTATTTCTGTAAGGTCGGTAGTAATGCTTCCTCTTTAATTGCTGATTTTAGTAATTTGAGTTTTTCTCTTCATCTTGGTCAATCAAGCTAAAGATTTGTCAATTTTGTTATCTTTTCCAAGCACCAACTTTCAGTTTCATGTATTTTCTCTATTGCTTTTCTATTGACTAAGTTATTTCCACTCTATTATTTCCCTTTTCTGTTTGCCTTGTGTTTAGCTTGCTTTTTTAAAATCTAGTTTCTTCAGTCCAAAAAACTTCCTTCAATATGGTTGTTGTTTTGAGATCTTTCTTATTTTAAAATATAGGTGTTTTTAAATATAGATTTTCTTCTGAGTACTGCTTTCACTGTATCCCATAAGTTTTGGTATGCGTGTCTTCATTTTCATTTATCTCAAAGTATTTTCTAATCTTTCTTGTGGTTTATTATTTGATTTATTGGTTGTTTAAAAGTGTATTGTTTAACTTATACATATTTATCCTTGTTTTAATTTCATTTCATTATTGTTAGAGAGTATGTTTTGTATAATTCAATTCTTTTAAGTGTAGTGAGGGCTGTTTCATGGCCTAGCATATGGTTTATCCTGAAAAATGTTTCATGTGCATTTGAGAATAATGTGTATTCTACTATTTCGGAGTGGACAGTTCTATACACGTCTATTAGGTCTAGTTGTTCTATGTTGTTTTTTAGGTCTTTTATTTCTGTGTTCATCTTTTCCCTAGTTGTTATATCCATTATTAAAAACAGAGTATCAAAGTCTCCAATGGTTATTATTGAATTGTCTATTTAATTTTGTCAGTTTTTGCTTCATCCTGGGTTCTGTTGCACGGCTTATAATTATTATATCTTCTTGATATATTAACCTGTTAGTCATAAATTATTTCTCTTTATCTCTAGTAATAATATTTTTGTTTTAATTCTGCTTATCTAATATCAGTATGGCTACTCCAGCTTTCTTAACATTGCTGTTTGCTTGATGTGTCTTCTTCTGTTCTTTTACTTTCACCCAATTTTCTTTGAATCTTCTGTAGACATTCTATAGTTCAATCTTATTTTTGTTATCCAGTCTGACAATCTGTGACTTTGATTGGATTAACACATTCATATTTAATGTTGTTATTGATGTAGGTGGATTTACAACTGCAATTTTACTTTTTGTTTTCAAATATCTTGTCTGTTTTTTCTTTTTTCTTCTTTACTTATTTCTTTTTCATTAAATGATGCTGAGACCAACTTGGTCGGGGAGACTCTAACCCAGTGGCACTAGAGAAATTAAAGGCATACACACAGAAATATAGAGGTGTGAAGTGGGAAATCAGGGGTCTCACAGCCTTCAGAGCCGACAGCCCCGAACAGAGACTTACCCATGTATTTGTTAACAGCAAGCCAGTCATTAGCATTGTTTCTATAGATATTAAATTAACTAAAAGTACCCCTTATGGGAAATGAAGGGATGGGCTGAATTAAAGGAATAGGTTGGGCTAGTTAACTGCAGCAGGAGCATGTCCTTAAGGCACAGATCACTCATGCTATTGTTTGTGGCTTAAGAATGCCTTTAAGCGGTTTTCTGCCCTGGGCAGGCCAAGTGTTCCTTGCCCTCATTCCAGTAAACCCACAACCTTCCAGTGTGGTCTTTATGGCCATCATGAACATGTCACAGTGCTGCAGAGATTTTGTTGATGGCCAGTTTTGGGGGGCAGTTTATTGCCAGATTTTGGGGGGCTTGTTCCCAACAAAATGAGTATTTTATAATGTAACATTTTAATTTATTTAGTGATTTTCATTATATTTTTTTAGTTATTTTCTGCTTGGCTGCTCTAAGGCTTACAATATATATCTTAAGTTGCCAGAATCTAATTCAGATAATATACTAACTTAATTCCAGTGATATATAGAAATGTTCCTCCTATATACTTCTGTTTTCTCTGTCCTCTTTTATGCTATTGGTGCTATAAATATATCTTTATATGTTATAAACTCAATAATACATTGTTACAATTGTCATTTAATAAATTTTTGTGTTTTTTTTTATAGAAAATAAGACATGAAAGGAGAGCAAGTACATATTTATAGAGTTTGTTAGACTGGCTGTAAAGTTAGACTAACTTTCTTCTTTACCATTTCTGGTTCTCTTCATTTGTTCCTGTGGATTCAAGTTACCATTCAGTGTCATGTTCTTGCTCTAATACACCTTTGTTTCCACTGACCTACTTTGTGCTGTTATTGTCAAGTATGTTACATTCATATACGTACAGGCATAACAATAAAATTATGTACATATTGTTGTAAACCATTTCTTTTAAAATCAGTTAAAAGAAGGAGGTGTGGCAAATCACCATGGCACGTGTATACCTATGTAACAAAGTTGCACGTTCTGCACATGTATCCCAGAGCTTAAAGTAAAATTAAAATAAATAAATAGAAGGAAGGGGAAGAAATGTGCATTTAAACTGTATTTTCTAATTACATAATTACATTTACTTATGTTCTTCACTTTTTTGAATTACTGTCTGGGGTAGCTTCCCTTCAGTCCAAAGACCTTCCTTTAATATGTCTTGCAGGAAGGGTCTGAAGCAACAAATTCTTTCAGTTTTTGTTTTTCTAGGAATGGCTTCATTTCACCTTAATTTTTGAAAGACAATATTTCTGAATGTAAGATTTTTAGTTGACAGTTTTTGTTCTTTTAGTACCTTGAATATGTCATTGCATTGCTTGCTAGCCTTTACTGTTTCTGATGAGAAGCCAGCTGTTAATTTATTGGAGTTCACTAGTATATGATGTTTTTCTCCTATTACTGCCCAAAATTACACTTTTTCTGTTTCTTCATTAAGCAAACACTTTATTCTTTCCAACTTTATTGAGTTATAATAGAAAAGTATTGTACATATTTATGGTATATAATGTGATGTTTTGATATATATATACATTGTGAAATGATTACCATAATTAAGCTAATATATCCAACACCTCACATAGTCACTGTATTTGTCCATTTTGTGCTGCTATAAAAGAATGCCTGAGGCTGGGTAATTTATAAAGAAAGGAGGTTTATTTTGGCTCACAGTTCTGTAGATGGTTCAAGAAGCATTGTGCCAGCATCTGCTTCTGGTGAGAGCCTGGGGAAGCTTCCAATCATGGTGGAAGCTGAAGGGGAGCAGCCATGTCACATGGCAAGAGATGCCAGAGAGAGATGCCACATCACAAGAGAGATGCCAGGCTCTTTTAAACAACCATCTCTTGCATGAACTAATAGCGTGAGAACTCACTCTTTACTGAAAGGACAGCACCAAGCCACTTGTGAGGGACTTGCCCCATGACAAACACCTCCCACCAGGCCCCACCTCCAACACTGGGAATCACAATTTAACATGAGATTTGGAGAGGACAAATATCCAAACTCTTTTAGTATCAGTCACTATTTTTCCTTTTGTGGTGAGAATATTTAAGAGCAACTGTCTGAGCAAATTTCAAGTTTACAATGCAGTATATAGTTACCATGTTGCACATTAGGTCTCCAAAAATATTCATCTTATATAACTGACATTTTGTACCCTTTAACCAACTTCTTCCTATTTCTCCCACTCCCAATCCCAATCCCTGGCAACCACCATTCTGGTCTCTGCTTCTATGAGTTCAACTTTTTTGGATTTCACATATAGGTGAGATCATGTAGTATTTGTCTTTCTGTGGTTATTTCACGTAGCATAATGTCCTCCAAGTTCACCCAGTTGTCATAAATAGCAGAATTTTCTTCTTTTTAAAGGATGAATAATTTTTCATTATATAAGTACGTATACCTGTACGCATACATATATATGATACAATATGTATGTATATGTACATAACACATATGTACATATACATACGTAACACATATTGTGTCATGTATATGTACATGTACAGGTATACATACATGTACAATGGAAAATTATAGTATGTACATATGAGAGAGAGAAACTTTTTTTATCCATCAGTGGACACTTAGATTGATTCCATATCTTGGCAATTGTCCATGATGTTGCAATGAACATAGGAGTGCAGATATCTCTTCAATATAACAATTTCATTTCTTTTGGATGTATATCCAGAAGTGAGACTGCTGGGTCATATGGTAATTTGTTTTAATTTTTTTGAGGAACCTCTATACTGTTTTCCATTACGGCTATACTAATTTATACTCCTACCAACAGTATGGAAGAGTTCCCTTTTCTCCACATTCTCCCTCACACTTGTTCTTTTTATTGTTTTTATAATAACCAGTCTAATAGGTATGAGGTGATATCTCATTGTGGCTTTAATTTGCATTTCCCTTATGATAGTGATGTTAAACATTTTCTCATATACCCATTGGCTATTCATATGTCTTCATTTGAGAAATACCTATTCAGGTCTTTCGACGATTTTTAAATCAGTATATTTGTTTTCTTGTTATTGAATTGTTTAAGTTCCTTATATCTTTTGGATATTTACTCCTTATCAGATGTATGGTTTGCAAGTACTTTCTTCCAATCTTTACGTTGTCTCTTCATTCTGTTGACTGTTTTCTTTGGTGTGCAAAAGCTTTTTAGTTTGATAGAATCCCATTTGCCTATTTTTGATTTTACTGTCTGCTTTTGGGGTTATTTCTGTTTGTCTTTCACTGAGATTTTTGAATGTGTAGACTACATTAATAATATTATTTGAGTACTTTTTTTCTGATCCTTTTCCCTTGCTTCTCTGTCTGGTACTTCCATTACACACATATTGGTTTCCTTAATGCTGTTTTACATTTCTCTGAAGTTCTGTTCAATTTTCTTCATTCTTTTTTCTCTTTCTGCTCTTGCCTTGCATAATCTCTATTGATCTATCTTTAGGTTTGTTGATTCTTTCATCTGCCATTTCAAATCTTCTGTTGATCCCTTTTAGTAAATTTTTATTTCACTTTTTGTGCTTTTCTATTCTTAAATTTTAATTTTTAAATAAATTATATTTTTTATATTCTCTATTTGATAAGACAATGTCCTTATATCTTTCTATTCTTTTTAAAGCATGATTTCCTTTAGCTCTGTTAACATATTTATAACAGCTACTTTGAAGTCATCGTTAACTTTATTTAACAAATTTGTTAAGTTTTCAAAATTTATTAAGTATAATATCTTGCCATCTCACAGTTTCTGTTGCCTGATTGTTTTTTTCTTTCTTCTTTTTTTCCCCTGTGCATGAGTCATACTTTCCTGTTTCTTTGCATGTCTCATAATTTTTTATTGTTGCCGAAAACTAGCTATTTAAAATAATATTAATATATTGTAGTAATTCTGGATTCTGATCATCTGCCAGAGGCTTATTGTTATTGTTTACTTGTTTCTTTGTTTAATGACTTGACTGGACTATTTTCGTGGTCTATTTTCCCTGATAGTTAGGAAGTCTCTGATTTTGTTCCTCAGAGGGCACCGCATCGGACTTGCACATAGTCACCTGGATCGACAATGGTTTCAGCATGGCTTTTTACTGTTTCTTATTGTGAGGCTTTCCCAGAGGCTGTCTGCCTCTGTTGTTATCACAACCAGATGTTAGGCTTCACTAATTGTCAGCTGATTTCTCTTTTGTTTCCAACAAAGCCCTGCAACATAAATTTTTCCACCATCTTATCCAGTTTAGGTAAGCCTCTTTATAGGAATAATTTTTGACTCCAGTCTTTGAGGTTTGTTCCAGTCCCTGGAGACATTTTCTTAACTATCCCCTTTTGTGGTTCTCTCTGGTAAACAAACAAACCTAGAGTTTAGCTCAAAGCTCTCAAAGAGGTACTAGCTCCACTTAAGCGCTTATCAACGAAATGTCCATTGCTTTTGAGAACACTTTTAGGCTTGCATTTTCCCACTTCTTCTAAATAAAGACAATTCCTTTATAAAGACCTTTAGAGCTCTCTGTCCTTATAAGCTGCCTCTGCCCCTGGGCGAAATCTCTGAGCCACTGCTCCAGAGCTGGGTTCAAGGACCATGGTCTGCTTCCCTTGGAGTGACAGCCCTGCTTTATGTGCAGGATGCTAGACAGACGTGGTAGCCTCTGGGCTTCTTGGCTTGTTTCTCCCAGTGTGGAACCTCCACCTTAAGAGCAAGCTGGGTGACAGCAATTGGGCCCTGGTATTCTCAGTCTGATACACCTGGGATAGAACATCCACCCTACAAGTGGGGCTGTGTGGCAGAAGGGAGTCCCACTCTTTCTGTAGTATTCACTTGGAAGTTAGCCTCTATAATATGAAACTCGGGGGATGAAAGGTGCCAGTGGCCTACTTCTCCTGGGGGTGGTAGCAGCTTTAACTGGGGATTTAGTGTCTTCTTGGCCACACCCACCCAGAGATCCCATCACAATGAGCTGGCCGGCAGAGAAGGAAGGAAGTTGTGACTCAAGTGCTGCAGACTCTCATTATTCTTGAAAATATAAATGTAGTTGGAACCAGCTGATGTAATCAGTATCTGGTTTCTCTCCCCCCATCTTGGCTTCTTCAGTATTACCTGACAGTTGCCAATTCAACAAGAGCCAGTTTCACTGCAGTTACTTCAGGGAGCCAGGAAGCACACAGAAGAACTTTCCTTATGGTGCTAATTTGAACACAAATTAGAAACAAGTAAATTAAAATTAAATCATTAAAAGGGTTGAGGTTCCAGGATGGCCGAATAGGAACAGCTCCAGTCTGCAGCTCCCAGCATGAGCAACGCAGAAGACAGGTGATTTCTGCATTTCCAACTGAGGTACTGGGTTTATGTCACTGGGACTTGTCAGACAGGGGGTGCAGCTCACACAGCAGGGTGGGGCATTGCCTCACCTGGGAAGCACAAAGGGTCAGGGAATTCCCTTTCCTGGCAAAGGGAAGCTGTGACAGATGGTACCTGGAAAATCGGGATGCTCCCACCCTAATACTGTGCTTTTCCAATGGCCTTGGCAAATGGTACACCAGGAGATTGTATCCTGTGCAAGGATCAGAGGGTCCCACGACCATGGAGCCTCACTCACTGCTAGCACAGCAGTCTGAGATCAAACTGCAAGGCAGCAGCGAGGCTAGGGGAGGGGCGTCCACCATTGCTGAGGCTTGAGTAGGTAAACAAAGTGGCCAGGAAGCTCGAACTGGGTGGAGCTCACCGTAGCTCAAGGAGGCCTGCCTGCCTCTGTAGACTCCACCTCTGGGGGCAGGGCATAGCTGAACAAAAAGCAGCAGAAACTTCTGCAGACTTAAACATCCCTGTCTGACAGCTATGAAGAGGGTAGTGGTTCTCCCAGCATGAAGTTTAAGATCTGAGAATGGACAGACTGCCTCCTCAAGTTGATCCCTGACCCCCGAGTAGCCTAACTGGGAGACATCTCCCAGTAGGGGCTGACTGACACCTCACACAGCTGGGTGCCCCTCTGAGACAAAGCTTCCAGAAGAACGATCAGGCAGCAACATCTGCCATTCTGCAATATTTGCTGCTCTGCAGCCTCCACTGGTGATACCCAGACAAACAGGATCTGGAGTGGACCTCCAGCAAATTCCAACAGACCTGCAGCTGAGGGTCCTGACTGTTAGAAGGAAAACTAACAAACAGAAAGGACATCCACACCAAAACCCCATTGGTACATCACCATCATCAAAGACCAAAGGTAGATAAAACCACAAAGATGGGGAGAAACCAGAGCAGAAAAGCTGAAAATTCTAAAAATCAGAGCGCCTCTTCTCCTCCAAAGGAACGCAGCTCCTTGACAACAACGGAACAAAGCTGGACGGAGAATGACTTTGACGAGTTGAGAGAAGAAGGCTTCAGACAATTGGCAATAACAAACTTCTCCAAGCTAAAGGAGGAAGCTCAAACCCATCGCAAAGAAGCTAAAAACCTTGAAAAATGATTAGACGAATGGCTAACTAGAATAAGCAGTCTAAATAAGTCCTTAAATGACCTGATGGAGCTGAAAACCATGGCACGAGAACTACATGACACATGCAAAAGCTTCAGTAGCTGATTTGATCAAGTGGAAGAAAAGGTATCAGTGATGGAAGATCAAATGAATGAAATGAAGTGAGAAGAGAAGTTTAGAGAAAAAAGAGCAAAAAGAAACAAACAAAACCTCCAAGAAATATGGGACTATGTGAGAAGATCAAATCTACATCTGACTGGTGTACCTGAAAGTGATAGGGAGAATGGAACGAAGTTGGAAAACACTCTGCAGGATATTATCCAGGAGAACTTCCCCAACCTAGCGAGGCAAGCCAACATTCAAATTCAGGAAATAGAGAGAACGCCACAAAGATACTGCTCGAGAAGAGCAACTCCAAGACACACAATTGTCAAATTCACCAAACTTGAATCAAAGGAAAAAATGTTAAGGGCAGCCAGAGAGAAAGGTCGGGTTACCAACAAAGGGAAGCCCATCAGACTAACAGCAGATGTCTCAGCAGAAACTCTATAAGCCAGAAGAGAGTGGGAGCCAATATTCAACATTCTTAAAGAAAAGAATTGTCAACCCAGAATTTCATATCCAGCCAAATTAAGCTTCATAAGTGAAGGAAAAATAAAATCCTTTACAGACAGACAAAGGCTGAGAGACTTTGTCACTGCCAGGCCTGCGTTACAAGAGCTCCTGAAGGAAGCCCTAAACATGGAAAGGAATAACTGGTACCAGCCACTGCAAAAACATGCTGAATTGTAAAGACCATAGATGCTAAGAAGAAACTGCGTCAACTAACAAGCAAAATAACCAGCTAACATCATAATGACAGTATCAAATTCACACATAACAATATTAACCTTAAATGTAAATGGGCTAAATACTCCAATTAAAAGACACAGATTGGCAAATTGAATAAAGAGTCAAGACCCATCAGTGTGCTGTATTCAGGAGACCCATCTCATGTGCAGAGACACATATAGGCTCAAAATAAAGGGATGGAGGAAGAGCTACCAAGCAAATGGAAAACAAAAAAAAGCAGGGGTTGCAATCCTAGTCTCTGATAAAACAGACTTTAAACCAACAAAGATTGAAAGAGACAAAGAAGACCATTACATAATGGTAAAAGGATCAATTCGACAAGAAGAGCTAACTATCCTAAATATATATGCACCCTATACAGGAGCACCCAGATTCATAAAGAAAGTTCTTAGAGGCCTACAAAGAGACTTAGACTCCCACACAATAATAATGGGAGACTTTAACACCCCACTGTCAACATTAGACAGATCAATGAGACAGAAAGTTAATGAGGATATCCATGAATTGAACTCAGCTCTGCACCAAGTGGACCTAATAGACATCTACAGAACTCTCTATCCCAAATCAACAGAATATACATTCTTCTCACCACCACATCGCACTTATTCCAAAATTGACCACATAGTTGGAAGTAAAGCACTCCTCAGCAAATGTAAAAGAACAGAAATTATAACAAACTGTCTCTCAGACCACTGTGCAATCAAACTAGAACTCAGGATTAAGAAACTCACTCAAACCACGCAAATACATGAAAACTGAACAACCTGCTCCTGAATGACTACTGGGTACATAACGAAATGAAGGCAGAAATAAAGATGTTCTTTGGAACCAATGAGAACAAAGACGCAACATACCAGAATCTCTGGGACACATTTAAAGCAGTGTGTAGATGGAAATTTACAGCACTAAATGCCCACAAGAGAAAGCAGGAAAGATCTAAAATTGACACCCTAACATCACAATTAAAAGAACTAGAGAAGCAAGAGCAAACACATTCAAAAGCTAGCAGAAGGCAAGAAATAACTAAGATCAGAGCAGAACTGAAGGAGACAGAGACACAAAAAACCCTTCAAAAAATCAATGAATCCAGGAGCTGGTTTTTTGAAAAGATCAATAAAATTGACAGACTGCTAGCAAGACTAACAAAGAAGAAAAGAGAGAAGAATCAGATAGATGCAATAAAAAATAATAAAGGGGATATCACCACCAATCCCACAGAAATACAAACTACCATCGGAGAATACTATAAACACCTCTACGCAAATAAACTAGAAAATCTAGAAGAAATGGATAAATTCCTGGACACATACACCCTCCCAAAACTAAATCAGGAAGAAGTTGAATCCCTGAATAGACCAATAACAGGTTCTGAAATTGAGGCAATAATTAATAGCCTAGCAACCAAAAAAAGTCCAGGACCAGACAGATTCACAGCCGAATTCTACCAGAGGTACAGACAGGAGCTGATACTATTCCTTCTAAAATGATTCCAATCAATAGAAAAAGAGGGAATCCTCCCTAATTCATTTTATGAGGCCAGCATCATCCTGATACCAAAGGCTGGCAGAGATACAACAAAAAAAGAGAATTTTAGACCAATATCCCTGATGAACATCGATGCAAAAATCCTCAATAAAATATAGGCAAACTAAATCCAGCAGCATATCAAAAAGCTTATCCACCATGATCAAGTTGGCTTCGTCCCTGGGATGCAAGGCTGGTTCAACATATGCAAATCAATAAACGTAATCCATCATATAAACAGAACCAAAGACAAAAACCACATGATTATCTCAATAGATGCAGAAAAGGCCTTTGACAAAATTCAACAGCCCTTCATACTAAAAACTCTCCATAAACTAGGCATCGATGGGACGTATCTCAAAATAATAAGAACTATTTATGACAAACCCACAGCCAATATCATACTGAATGGGCAAAAATTGGAAGCATTCCCTTCGAAAACTGGCACAAGACAGGGATGCCCTCTCCCAGCACTCCTATGCAACATAGTGTTGGAAGTTCTGGCCAGAGCAATCAGGCAAGAAAAAGAAATAAAGCATTTTCAATTAGGAAAGGAGGAAGTCTAATTGTCTGTGTTTGCAGATGACATTATTGTATATTTAGAAAACTGCATTGTCTCAGCCCCAAATCACCTTAAGCTGATAAGCAACTTCAGCAAAGTCGCAGGATACAATATCAATGTGCAAAAATCACAAACATTCCTATACACCAATAACAGACAAACAGAGAGCCATATTATCAGTGAACTCCCATTTACAATTGCTACAAAGAGAATAAAATACCTAGGAATCCAACTTACAAGGGATGTGAAGGATCTCTTCAGGGAGAACTACAAACCATTGCTCAAAAAAAAAAAAGAGGACACAAACAAATGGAAGAACATTTCATGCTCATGGATAGGCAGAATCAATATCGTGAAAACGGCCATACTGCCCAAGGTAATTTATAGATTCAATGCCATCCCCATCAAACTGCCAATGACTTTCTTCACAGAATTGGAAAAAACTACTTTAAAGTTCATATGGAACCAAAAAAGAGCCCGCATTGCCAAGACATTCCTAAGCCAAAAGAACAAAGCTGGAGGCATCACACTACCTGACTTCAAACTATACTACAAGGCTACAGTAACCAAAGCAGCATGGTACTGGTACCAAAACAGAGATAGAATAGAGCCCTCGGAAATAATACCACACATCTACAACTATCTGATCTTTGACAAACCTGACAAAAACAAGAAATGGGGAAATGAGTCCCTATTTTATAAATGGTGCTGGGAAAACTGGCTAGCCATATGTAGAAAGCTGAAACTTGATCCCTTCCTTACACCTTATACAAAAATCAATTCAAGATGGATTAAAGACTTAAATTTTAGACCTAACACCATAAAAACCCTATCAGAAAACCTAGGCAATACCATTCAGAACATAGGCATGGACAAGGACTTCATGTCTAAAATACCAAAAGCATTGGCAACAAAAGCCAAAATAGACAAATGGAATCTAATTAAACTAAAGAGCTTCTGCACAGCAAAAGAAACTATCAGAGTGAACAGGCAACCTACAGAATGGGAGAAAATTTTTACAATCTACCCATCTGACAAAGGGCTAATATCCAGAGTCTACAAAGAACTTAAACAAATTTACAAGAAAAAAATCAAACAACCTTATCAAAAAGTGGGCAAAGGATATGAACAGATGCTTCTCCAAAGAAGACATTTATGCAGCCAACAGACACATGAAAAAATGCTCATCATCACTGGCCATCAGAGAAATGCAAATCAAAACCACAGTGAGATACCATCTCACACCAGTTAGAATGGCGATCATTAAAAAGTCAGGAAACAACAGATGCTGGAGAGGATGTGGAAAAATAGGAACACTTTTACACTGTTGGTGGGACTGTAAACTAGTTCAACCATTGTGGAAGATAGTGTGGTGATTCCTCAAGGATCTAGAACTAGAAATACCATTTGACCCAGTCATTCCATTACTGGGCATATACCCAAAGGATTATAAATCATGCTGCTATAAAGACACATGCACATGTATGTTTATAGCAGCACTATTCACAATAGCAAAGACTTGGAACCAACCCAAATGTCCATCAATGACAGACTGGATTAAGAAAATGTGGCACATAATACACCATGGAATACTATGCAGCTATAAAAAAGGATGAGTTCATATCCTTTGTAGGGACATGGATGAAGCTAGAAACCATCATTCTCAGCAAACTATCGCAAGGACAAAAAATCAAACACCGCATGTTCTCACTCACAGGTGGGAATTGAACAATGAGAACACTTGGACACAGGGTGGGGAACATCACACACTGGGGCCTGTCGTGGAGTGGGGGTAGGGGGTAGGGACGGCATTAGGAGATATACCTAATGTAAATGACGAGTTAACAGGTGCTGCACACCAACATGGCACATGTATACATATGTAACAAACCTGCACATTGTGCATATGTACCCTAGAACTTAAAATATAATAATAGTAATAATAATAAATTAAATCATTAAAAGAAATAAAGAAAAAAGAAAAAATAAATGTAATAGGTTTTCTTGAATACATATTTATTTGTTTTCTGTATGACTTTATGACAATTTTCAGAGACTTTAAGTAGTTTTTTTTACACATTGTTAACAGTTATGATTATTTGTTTGTTTGTTTGTTTTGCTTTTGAGGGGGAGTCCATAGAACTCATCATGTGGCCACTGCAGAAATTATCTTCCTTCAGAATTTGCAGAGCAGTATTGGATTCCCAAACAAATTATTTTAAAGTCACTACTTTTAAAAGTCAACAGCTTTCTCCTCTCCTTTTTCCTGATAGTTGGAACTAATGCATTTCTTCAATTCTGTAGATTCCAGATGGCTCATATTCTTTTGATCCTCCTTGTGTGAACAAAAATCACTGTATTTAAGTAGTTTGCATAGAAATAATTGGCTCCTTATCTCATGTACTTCCTAATCAACACTTCATTCCAGCAAGGCTTCCTGTGGAGCACAATGAAAGAAGGAATCCACATCCAAGAGTGACTTTGGTTTTATCTGAGTCTAAAGTAAAATAAAACACCATATATGTCACAGAAAAAGGAAACTGAATATCTTCTGAGGGGATATTAGGGCAAGTTTTGAGGGACAAACTCTGGATGCAACACAAATGACTTTGCAATCTGAATCATCTCAGAGATGGGTAAAGGGAATAGTTAGAAAAATATTTCATAATCTTAGCAAATACTACTTTTTACTCTTTTATTCAGTGAATTTAAACTTAAATTCAGTAATATATGTGAATTAATAATTCTAGTTAAAGCAGGTTTATGAAATCAATTATGAATATAATTTACTACTTGGATAATTATTTGCAAATATTTCTAAAAATATTTCAACTCAATCGTGGCTATATTGCCTGATCTGTAAAATGGAACTTCTACTGCTGTAACCACCCAAGGGTTTCTTCCTGCTCACTGCACAAATAAAGACCATGACATTGTAGTAAATAAAGAGTTTAACACTAGGCCAGCCACACCATGTGGGAGACAGAGTTAGCACTCAAATCATCTCCTCCAAAGCTCCTAGGTTCAGAGTTTTTCAGAGGCAGTTTGGGGGAAGTGTTGGGGGAGCTAGGCTTGCTGCTAATTGGTTGGGACGAGGATGAAATCATAGAGGGTGGAAGCTGTCCTCCTGCATGCTGAATCGCTTCTGGGTGGGGCCACAAGAGCAGGGTTGGCGGGTCTAAGTGGAGCCATGGGTGTCAGACATTAAACAAACAAACAAACAAACAAACAAAAACCGTATAAAGATATCTCAAAAGGCTAATCTACAATAGTGGTGTTCTCTGCAGGAATGGCTGGCAGTCTATGCCTACAGGTTAGCAGAATCAGGCTCCTCTCCTCCCCCAGCTTGATGGCCTTACATTAGCTTTATAAAGTGGTTGAGTTTGGGGGCAGGCCTATTAAACTATAGTCTGAATGTCTCTCAAAGTCGTGTTGGTCCAAAAGCCCAGGAATAAATAAGGAAAAGGCAAGATGGGGGCTGGGTTAACTCAGCTCTCCTTCACTGTCATACTTTTCTCACTAATGTAATTTTTGCAAAGGCAGCTTCACTACTCCTACTACTGGCCTTTCTCCTTAGTTAATTGTGTGGTTTTGATAGTTGGTGAGATAAAATAGTACATGTGCTCTGCAAAAAGGTGTTTTTTCTTTTCTTTTTTTTTTTTTTGAGACAGAGTCTTGCTCTGTTACCCAGGCTGGAGTTCAGTAGTGTGATCTCGGCTGACTGCAACCTCCACCTACCAAGTTCAAGCGATTCTCCTGCCTCAGCCTCCCGAGTAGCTGGGATTACAAGCATGTGCCACCACCCTTGGCTAATTTCTGTATTTTTAGTAGAGTTGGGATTTCACCATGTTGGCTAGGCTAGTATCGGACTCCTGGCCTCAAGTGATCTGCCCGACTCGGCCTCCCAAACTGCTGGGATTACAGATGTGAGCCACTGCGCCCAGCTAAAATTTTTTAACTTTGAAAATGTATATTTGAAATAGTTCATATATTTGAGTTATTTATGTTACCATCAAAGGGAAACAAAATGTCAGAAAAATGAAGTGGGAATCTTGCCAGACAATTCTTTGACTATCTCTAGTACCCTCACTTTCTTGTTCCAAACTCCTCCCATTCTTCTCAGATCCCCATCTTCTACTCTACCTGCCTGACAGCAGACACATTCACCTTAAATTCTAATTGGAATGCTGAAGATACCCGTCCCTCAGTTTCCAGAGGGGATTTGTTTTTCATCTGTTTTATTATGGGGCTTCCATATAAAACTTATCTTGTGAAAATCATTTCAAAGTTAAAGTAATTTTGAAAATCACTGTCCTAGAGCACTTAAACACATAATTTTAAAACTTTTCTATAAATTGAGGAGGTGGAGCAAGATGGTGGAACAGAAGGCTCCAGAGAGCCTCTCTGGGCCAGAAGGGAATCCGCTGCCCAGGTACTACATCATGGGTCTTGGTGAGCCTCTAAGCCTTGCTGGTTTCAGCTGAGACTCAGCATATTACCAGCTGTGGTGGTTATGGGGCAAAACTCCTTCTGCTTGAGACGAAGGAGACGTTGTCTTGCACCTTAGGTACCAACACTGCCACGGTGGGGTAGAGCATCAAGAGGGTTCTTGGGGTCCCTGATTCCAGGACTTGACTCTGGAACAGCTTTTCTGGACCTGCCCTGGACCAGAGGGGACTCCAGTGCCCTAAAGGGTGAGTCACAGGCCAGGCAGCATTCACAACAAGCTGACTTAAGAGGGCTTGGGCCTCAAGGGAACATTGGTGGTAGTCTGGGAGTACCCCTCATGGCCTGGGGTGGCAGTGGCTACAGGGTGTGGCTCCTCTGCTTTTGGAAAGAGGAAGGAAGAGTAGGAAGGACTGCATCCTGTGGTTTGAGTGCCAGCTCAGGTGCAACACAATAGAATATCAGGTGGACTTCTAAGGTTTTTGACTCTAGTCTCTGACCCCCAGATGGCATTTCTGGACCCACCCAGGGCCTGAGGGACCTCACTGCCCTGAAGGAAAGGATACAGGCCTGGCTGGCTTTGCTACCTGCAGATTGTAGAGCCCCAGGGCCTTGAGTGAACATAGGCACTAGCCAGGGAGTGGTTACGGCAGGCCTTGGGTGAGATCCAGTGCTGTGCTGGCTTCAGGTCTGACTCAGTGCATTCATAGTAGAGGGGGCCACAAGGGTGCTGTGTCACTCCACCCCCAGCTTTCAGTGGCTCTGAACAGAAAAAGAGACTGTGTGTTTAGAAAGTAGGGGAAGAGAACAAAAGTCTCTGCTTGGCAATCCAGAGAATTCTCCCAGATCTGGTCCAAAACCATCAAGGCAGTACCTCTACAAGTCTGCAATATAATTTCTCATTATATTTTATATTATTTATATTTATATATTTTATATATATATAAATATTTATATTTATATATATATATTTATATATATTATATTATTTATATTATTATAATTTCTTATGCCTGTCTTTACTTTAATCTCTTAATCCTGTTATCTTTGTAAGCTGAGGATGTACATCACCTCAGGACCACTGTAATAATTGTGTTAACTGTACAAATTGATTGTAAAACGTGTGTTTGAACAATATGAAATCAGTGCACCTTGAAAAAGAACAGAATAACAGTGATTTTTAGGGAACAAGGGAAGACAACCATAAGGTCTGACTGCCTGTGGGGTTGGGCAAAAAGAGCCATATTTTTCTTCTTGCAGAGAGCCTATAAATGGACATGCAAGTATTGTTGTGTATATATAAGCATATATTTTTTCAAATTTTCTTTTACTTGAATAATTTTTCTTGATATATACGTTAAATTATTTGTTTAATTCTTTCTTAGGGACTCCAATTATGTACAAATTGAATCACCTTTGTCTGTCTTGTCTAGTTATCATTGTGTGTGTGTAATCTTTTTATCTGTTTATTCCATTTTACATTGTTTACTTTTTATATATATCCTCTGTATTACTTATTGTGTTTTTTTCATTATCACCTCTCCATTGTAGGGGTTTTTTTTGTTGTTGCTTTTTGGTTTTTTTTGGGGGGGGACAGGGTCTCCCTCTGCTGTCCAGGCTGGAGTGCAGTGGTATGATCACAGCTCACTGCAGCATCAACCTCCTGGGCACAAGTGATGCACCTGCCTCAGCTTCCCAAAGTGCTAGGATTACAGGTGTAAACCACCACACCCAGCTTCCCTTGTATTCTGATTTCATTTTAATTTCTGTGATATTTTCATTTGTTTTCTATTTCTTTCCTGAGTTCTGCTACTTTAATTTCATCTCTTGTTATATTGCTCTTTCAAGTTCTGTATTTCTGGATTGTAATTATTTTTTCATTAAAGTGATTACCTTCTGAATTTTTTCTTTTAAATCATAGTAAAATATTTGGTCATAATTTTTATTTGCTGCATGGCTAAAAGTTTTAGTGAGTATTCTTTGTCCTAAGTTTCCTAGTTTCCTCATACTTTTAATCTTATACTATCTTTGACTCAGTGTTTTTCTAGTGACTTTTTCTTATAACTTGCATAAACACATTTTTCTTGAACTGGATTTTGCTGAAGGTTGGTACGTGAGCATGAGCATGTATGTGCGTGTGCACGTGAGTGTGCATCTGTAGGGGTAGTGCAGCCTTCCAGGCTTCACAACCTAAACACTTTCTCCTCTATCATGCAGACACACTGCTTAATGCGAAAATGGCTCTTCTACATAGTTCTTCTACATTATTGTGTGGTCTTTTATTCTTTCCTTCTCTGAGCCAAACTGCATCCAGAGAGACTTCCTCAAGCTTCCCTGCTAACCCCAGTTTGTACTCCCATTGATCCAAGTGATCTATATAGGTTTGCACTTCAGGGTCTGACTCCTGACCTTCAGGAAGTATATTTTTCTTGGCTTTGAGACATTTAGTCATCTTTGTGGTTTTCTCTGAATTTCTATTTGGCTATGTCCAGTCTAAGCTTGTTTTGGCATCCTTACATATATTTTGAAGTAAGTGGATAATAACTGTATACTAGTTTTACTGAATGCAAAGTTTATAGTTTTGCTTCTTCCTCCTTGTTAACTTTCATATAACCTCTAGGAGGAGAAGGGAAAAGATGCTGACTTACCATCCATGTTCATACTTGAAGTCTCTCTCTCTCCATATTTGTTTTAATTATTTAGCTTTGAACCTCAAATCAGGGAATCGTTGGCCTATGCAGTGGTCTGTGAGTTATTTCACCTAGCCTTTTAAAACTGGCAGAATCAGTTCCTAAGATCCTCAATTTCTAATGGTGCAACTCAGCATCATAGAGATCCTTGGTAACTGTTCCTAATCTGTCTTTATTTAATCAATCAATTTGGATAAGCACAAATACTATGTGGAAAGTACCAAAACTATAAGATGTCCTTTATATGATAACTCAAGTACATGAACCATAGTTCAATGAAGAATCTGAACTTAATGAATTCTAGCTAAATAGTAAAATGAATAAAGGAACTTTGTCAAATGTTAGGGTTAGTGAAAAGAAAAGACTACATGTAGTTTGATCTATAAGAAAAAATTCCAGACATACTTAAATACACAGCTCCCATTCAACTTTCTCTATATTTCCCCTCATGATTTCCCTTAATAGAATACATTTTCAACTATTTTTCTCAGCTAGAGAGAATTAAATATATGCCTGTTTCTGTATCTCCAAGGATATGTGGAATGAGTTGTTTTTGTCTTCATTACTTATGTCCTTGTCATATTTACTTATTCAAGTGTCTGGAAAAGAAAGCTTCCTTTCTCCTCTTGTGGCAATGATAAGAGATGATGGCCAATTCAGATGAATTTTTAAAAAATCATGAAATTGCTGTTCTGGTGTTCATCAATGGATACTTCGTTTTCATGTTAATCGCAGATTTCTGCTTACTTTGTATGAAATTAAAGATTGTTTGACCTCAAGAGGTTTAACAAATAAAAGGGCAAAAGAAAAAAACAAAAGAGGATCCACGAGTATAGAAATTACTTTACCTTTTGCCCTTTGCTTTCATACATTCTACCAGAGGAGAATAAACAAAATGACCCAGCAGTCCCCACCCTCCTCTGCAGGGCTGGTCCAAAAGCAGCCCAAGGGACCCCACCTACATAGATAATCTAAGCCAGTTCTCTAAAGGCCCCACTTGAGCAACCCCTGGGCATAAGCATCTGATTGCTCTCTGGGAGAGTCTATCCCCACCTCAAGCAGAGACACATCCTCTGTTATAGTCTCTCAAGTGATCTGCTGGATTTTTTTTAAACCTGTTTTCACTTTGGTGGGAAATTTGAATGCCTAGTCAAAACAACAGTACCCACAGCTAAACTTCTAAGAAATCTCAGAAGTTACATTTGCTGTTTGTATTAAAAGGAGTCTTCAACAAAACACCCCAGCCCCTCTCTGAAATATAAAGCAGAGTTAACTCTCAAGGGGAACTTTTTTTAAAAAGGGAGGTGCCGTGTTATGGAAGCCTCCAAAGCACAATACATAACCCTCAGCCTCACAAAGCAACCCAAATCCACAAGGGAGTCCTGCCTGCCACGTTTTTGAAAGTTCTTGAAGCTGTTGGCTATGAAATCTGAAGCCCTGCTCTACAGACATTAGTAAAACAGGGAACTTTTGACACAAGCCAAACTGCATTTGAAAGTTTTTCAGTTCAGTACCAGGGTCCAATTTTAAGTAATAAAAATCCTATCTCTCCTTCCATATTCCATGTGAGTCGCTCGTAAGAAATCCTTCCATTGACTGTCTCTAAGTCATCTCTAAGTCATTCTTTACATTGCCACACAGTGGTCATTTAAAAATTCACTGGTACCCAATGGTCAGGAGTGTTGTCTTTGAGTCAGATGGCCTAAGTACATTCCCCTCTGTCATTTCTTACCTGGGTGATCTTTGGCCAGTTTGTTAACTTCTCTGGGCTTCCATTTCCTCATGTTGCAAGGATCAAATGAGACAAGTCACCTAATGCACTGAATCCACTGCCTGGCACAGAGTCATCTGGCTTTGCAAGGAGGATGTGCCTCACATTCCAGGAATAGATCATTCCAACCATACACAGATTCTTCCTTAATTTTATGCAGCTAGTAAAACGTTTTACAAATTCAATACAAGGAAAATGGAAGACAAATCTCACTCATGAATGGAGACAAAAACCCCCTAAAACAAATTGGCATATCAAATCCAATTTAGCAATATATAAAAATAAAATAATAAAACATCACTATGGGTTTATTTCAAGAACTGCAATGTTGGTTGGAAAGTAGAAAATCTCATATAATTTAGAATGTTAATACATTAGTAGAGAAAAATCATAATCATCTCAACAGAGGCATAAAAACATTCAGTAAAATTCAACACCCTTCATGAAAAAGTCTTAGCAAACTTGCAATATATAGGACTTTTAAAATCTGAAGGTATGTTTCCAAACACTAGCACTAACATTACCGGTGCTTCTAATTCTAGAAGCTTTTTCATTTATAATTAGGAAAAGGTCAAGATGTTCACTGTTTTTTTTTTAATATATATTGAGTTGGTGGTCCCCACAAGTGCATTAAGATGAGAGAAATAAATTAAAATTATAAGGATTGGAAAAGAAGAAATAAATTTTCATTATTCACAGCAGGTGATTGTCTACATAAAAAAATCTATAATGATTTGCAAAGAAACTATTAGCTTTGGTAAGAGGTTTAATATAAGTTTCTAGCAAACAATTGAATTTTTATAAAGCAAAGACAGCTGGAAAATATTTTAAAACAGTTGTTACAGCCAGAAAAGTTTAAAAAGTCATTCTAAAGTATATCTCATAAAGATGTGCAGAACTGTTGTGCAGATACTTAGAGAACTTTATTGAGAGATAGTAAACAGACCTAAATAAAATAAGAAACATACTAAGTTCATTAAAGGATGATTCAATACCATAAAGGTGTCGGTTTTTATTCAAATAGATTTAAAGATTCAAAACAACTTCAATAAAAATGTCACCAACGTTTTGTCAAAGAGTTGTACAAATTGTAAAATATGTATTTCAATCGTGTCTGTGTGAAGAGACCACCAAACAGGCTTTGTGTGAGCAACAAGGCTGTTTATTTCACCTGGATGCAGGAGGGCTGAGCCTGAAAAGAAAGTCAGAGAAGGGAGATAGGGGTGGAGCCATTTTATAGGATTTGGGTAGGTAAAGGAAAATTACAGTCAAAGGGGGTTGTTCTCTGGCGGGCAGGGGCAGGGGTCACAAGGTGCTCAGCAGGGGAGCTTTTGAGCCAGGATAAGCCAGTAGAAGGAATTTCACAAGGTAATATCATCAGTTAAGGCAGGAACAGGCCATTTTCACTTCTTTTGTGGTGGAATGTCATCAGTTAGGGCAGGAACCGACCATCTGGATGTGTACGTGCAGGTCACAGGGCATATGATGGCTTAGCTTGGGCTCAGAGGCTGACAATAGATATAAAAGCAAAGGGACAATGATAGGCAAGACATCTCAAATAATAGATTGGAGGAACTTGCCCTACCAGAATTAAGATTTGCTATGAAGCAATAGTGATTGTGACTTTACAGTATCAATGAAGAGACCAATGGAGCAGATCAGAGAAGGCAGAAACAGACCCATGTAGACATAGAAAAGATCTGTGACAGGGAGGCAGGGCATCAGTAAGGAAAGATGGGCTGATCACAAGTATGCTGAAACACTCGGTTAGTCATGTGAAAAAAAGTGACATTGGAGGCATATCTCACACACAACTCAAAAATTTCAGTTGACTGTAAGTTTAAGTTTGAAGGAAAATAATGTAAAAACTTAAAATAAAATATTGAAGTATATCTTTTTTACTTTGGGGGTAGGAAAACTTTTCTTAAATAAGACAAAATATACACGTACATAACATAAAGCCAAAGATTAATATATTTGACTACATGATAATTAATAAATCCTATTAATAAGAGTGATAGAGTGATGTCAGCAAGATGTCTGACTAGAAAACCTTAGCACCCATTCCACTTTGCCTCAAAGACAGGCAAAACAATAATGAACAACTACATTTTGATGAAAATAACTAGAGTGCCAAAGTACATCAAAGGAGTCAAGCTTGTCCTTGGAAATGCAGGTGAAATAAAGTCTTTCTCAGACAACCAAATTCAGAATACTGCAAGACTGTTATGGTGCTCTATAAATCATATATAATTCTAGTATGAAGGTTAAAAGTCAAAACAGTTAAAAGTATAGCCATAAGAAGTTGTTAAGAAATAAATGTTTCAAAAAGATATAAGTAGTCACATCAAAAACAAAAATGGGAGGTAAAAGTCTATGATGTATACTACTGAAGTTAAGTTGCAATCAGTATAAAATAGTCTGTTATAACGCTAAGATGCTTTACGTAAGCCTCATAGTAACCACAAATAAAAAACCTGTAGCAGATACACAAACAATAGAGAAAAAGGTATCTAAATTTAGCACTAACAAAACTCACCAAATCACAAAGATAGACAAGAGAGGAAAAAAGGAACAAAGATCTACAAAATTATTGGAAAATAATTAACAAAATAGCAAGAGTAAATCCTTATCTGTTAATAATTATTTTGAATGTAAATGACTTAAATTCTCCAATGAAAACACAGAGTAGCTGAATGAATTAAATAAATAAGATCCAACTTTATGCTGCCTATAATATACCCACTTTAGCTTTAAGGACATGCATAGGCTGAAAGTAAAGAGATAAAAGAAGATACACCATACAAATGGTAAACAAAGGGGAGCAGAGGTAGCTATCCCTGTATCAGATAAAATAGACTTTAATTCAAAAACTGTCACAAGAGTCAAAGAAGGCTATTATTTAATGAGAAAAGGTATAATTCACCAAGAAGATATAACAATTGGAAATATATATGCACCCAACACTAGAGCATCTAAAGATGTAAAGAAAATATCAATGGACATAAAGGAAGAAATAGATGGCAATACAATAATAGTAGGGGACTTCAATACTCCACTTACAACAATGGACAGATCAATGAGATAGGAAATTAAAAAGGAAATATTGAAATTGGATAGCACTTTTTACAAATGGACCTAGTGGATATAGACTAATTATTCCATCCAACAGCAGAAAATACACATTCTTCTCAAGTGTACATGGAATATTCTCCAGAACAGATCATATAGTAAGCAACAAAAAAGTCTTAATACATTTTGAAAAATCAAAATTATATCAATTATTGTTTCTAACCACAAAGGTATGGAACTAGAAATCAGTAACTGGAGGAACTTCTGAAACTACATAAATACATAGAAATTAAACAACATACTCCTTAACAATCAATGGGTCAATGAGTAAATTAAAAGGAAGATTTTAAAAATGCTAGAGACAAATCAAAATGGAAGCACAGCATACCAAAACTTATGAGATAACAGCAAAAGCAGTAATAAAAGGAGGTTTCTAGTAATAAATACCTCCATCAAAAAAGAAAAAAATCTCAAATGCACAGATGAATGTTGCACCTCAAGAACTGGAAAAACAAAACCAAACTAGACCCAAAATTAGTAGAAGGAAAGAAATAATACAAATCAGATGAGAAAGCAACAAAATAGAGACAAAAATACAAAAAAAAAAAGATCAATGAAACAAAGAGTTGGTATTTTTAAAAAAGATAAACAAAATCAACAAACCTTTAGTCAGATTAACAAAGAAGAGAGAAGACTAAAATAAATAAAATCAGAGATGAAAAAGGAGATATTACAACTAATACCACAGAAATACAAAGGGTCATAAGAAACTATTATAACTATATGCCAAGAAATTAGATAATCAAGAAGAAATGAACAAATTCCTAGACATATACAATCTACCAAGATTGAATCATGAAGAAATAGAAAATCTAAACAGATCAATAATAAGAGGATAGAATCAGTAATAAAAATTCTCCCATCAAAGAAAGCCCAGGACCAGATGTCTTCATTGCTGAATTCTACCAAACATTTGAAGAAGAGCTAATTCTTCTCAAACTATTTCAGAAATTTGAAGAAGAGAGAACTGTTCCAATCTAATTATGTAAGGCCAGCATTACCCTGATACCAAAACCAGATAAGGATGCAACAAAAAAAGAAAACTTCAGGCCAATATCCCTGATGAAAACAGTTGTAAAATTTCTCAACAAAATATTAGCAAACTGAATTCAATAACACATCAAAAATAACTATTCACCATGATCAACAGATGAACAGATAAAGCAAACATAATATGTACACAATTGAATACTGTTCAGCCACAAAAAGAATGAAATCCTATCATTTGCCACAAAAAGAATGAAATCCTATCATTTGCAACAACACTGATGAAACTGGAAAACATTATGTTAAGTGAAATAAGTCAGACACAAAAAGAAAAATATGAAATGATCTCACTGTATGTGGAATCTAAAAGAGCTTATCTCCTATAAATAGAGAATAGAACAGTGATTATCAGGGACTGACGGGGGAAGAAAGAGGTTATTCAGCGGTAAAAAGGTACAATTAGATAGGAGGAATAAGTTCTGATTTCTGTTGCACAGTAGGGTGACTATAGTTATCAATAATATATTTTATGTTTCAAAATAGCTAGAAGAGAGGATTTCGAATGTTCTTACCGCAAAGAAATGAAAAGTGTTTGAGGTGATAGGTTTGCTAAAATTAGCTGGATTTGATCGTAATACAATGAACACATGTATTAAAACAATAGATTACTTCCCATATATATCTATAGTTATGTCAATTAAAAATACAATAAATCTTGAAGAATGATACAATAAAGAAAGGAACAAATACAACCCATAAACTAGAAGATCTTTGTGGCATACATAACACAAGTGACCGTGTCCAGAACCTATAAATCTTCTGTAAATCAATAGGTTTTAACATGTACAAGGTTTACTCCAGTGTTGTTTATAGTGACAAAAAAAAAAAAAACACAAAACCCTGGAAGTAACCCAAGTGTCCTAGATAGAAAATTGATAAATTTGGTACCTTCATATAGTGGAATACTGAGCAGTAATGAAAATGATTAAATCATATATAACATTCATAAATCTCAGAAATGAGTTGAATGAAATTTAAAGAAAACTATGGTACAGTATCAATTATAAAATCTCAAGAACATGAAAATATAACTAATGTCTTAGTAAAGATACGTACATATAAAATGTAATTATAGTAAAAACGAATGCGATGACAAGTGTAAAACTATAGGTAATGGTCACCTCAGGAAGGTAAGAGAGTGGAATGTGACTCAGGAGACACACCAGGAGTTTTCAATGATATTGGTACTGTGCTACCTTTTAACCTGAGTCATTGCTGTTTGGATGGCTTCAGAGCTGTTAAAACATGAAAAGATGTGCATCTCAAAATTCTTTTTTTTTTTTGAGACAGAGTTTCACTCTTGTTGCCTAGGCTGGAGTACAATGGCATGATCTCAGCTCACTGCAACCTCTGCCTCCAGGGTTCAAGCGATTCTCCTGCCTCAGCCTCCTGAGTAGCTGGGATTACAGGCATGCACCACCACACCTGGCTAATTTTTTGTGTTTTTAGTAGAGACAGGGTTTCTCCATGTGGGTCAGGCTGGTCTCGAACTCCCCACCTCAGGTTATCCACCCACCTCAGCCTCCCAAAGTGCTGGAATTACAGGCGTGAGCCACCATGCCCAGCTCAGAATTCTTGAAATATTGTAGTTTATAATACATTTTGAAAAATTAAATGTGCAAATGCACTCTGCTTTCTCAGATATTTCCCATTTTTAAAAGATTTCTAAGAATCTCTCATCCTTCTCTTTAGTTTGTCGCTATTCTTCTTAAATATTGTCCTCTAAATAAAATATTATGATTGAAACTGAACACAATGCTTATTTCCAGAGTGAATTCTATCACTGATGTCCTTATAGAAGTGAAAAAAGACTTCAACTCTCCATTCTCCTGGACTAAAGTTTCGCTATAAAGTTCGGCCCCACCATTATTAGAGTTGGTGCAGAGCCCAGCTTTCTTAATGGTTGTTCTGGTAGACAGGAGAAAGGATGAAAAAGTAGATCACAAAAGATCATATGCCACTAGAAAGTTGTCTGAAAGAAGAACATACAGTTGCCCAGAAACCTGCTTGTGTGAGTTGAAATGCTGTCTGCAGGGGACACACAGGCCTGGGGTCTATCTTTGTGTGGCAGTGATGTAGCCCTCTCTGCTTCCTTTCAACTTTCATCTCTTTCTTGTAAACAAACCCAAAGCACAGGATTCTGCACAAGTTTCTTAATTTTGCATTCTCTACTGATGTCTTTACATCCAGTTACCCATTAAAAGTATTAAAAACCTGAAAAGATCTTTTAATGTATTTTTAATGGGCGTGGGGGAGTGGGGAGAGGTGGGTATACATAAGTTTCAGACCTCTCTAGAAAGGTTTGAGGCAACTGGACAGTTATATATCTCATTCTCAGCTGATTAGACTAGAAATGAATTCCCTCTTCCACAATCTGTTCCAAAATATAAGTGAGATGTTCCGGACAAAGAATGTAAAGTAAAACCATGTTACTCCAGCTGCATGAAAAAGGTGATTGAGTTTGGGGGACATAGGGATATGGAATTATTTAGTGGTGTATGCCTCTCAAATGTCAATGAGTTCCAAAAGCTCTTGAGCCAGAAGATCATGCTAAGTATTAAACCAGTGTTTTTCAAGTGTGGTATTGACTGGCCTTGTATCAGAATTGCCTGGGGTGTTAGATTAAAGTACAGATCCTCATTTGCTCAGAATCTTGCTGGGATGAAGTCCTGCAGTTTGCATTTCTAGCAAGTTTTCTAGGCTATTTTGAGACAAAACCCTCTAAATTATTTTAAATGCCCCTAGCCATGAAGAGTCAGCGCTGTTACCAGCCCAGCAGTCTCTCTAAACACAGCAGTAAAAATGCTATTCCCAGCGATAAGCCTTCACAGCATCTGCTGAAATATTTTTCCAAGAGTGACCTAGTGCAATTATAGTCACCTTACATTTTATAGTTCCAAATAATTGGCCCTCTTTATCCCAAAATCTACTATTATTTTTTAGATCATGAGCCCTGATTATTTTCTTCACTGTGTTTTTAGGCTGTCTGATAGCAGCTGCCCCACATCTGTCCTTACAGCCAGATTACTGTCTTTCTGACAGTGTATAAAGCCAAAGAATCAATCAGCCAGATTTTAGTGCAAATACTCAGATGTACCACCCATTTAATTCTGGGGTACTTTTACTCGGTTTCATTATCCTAGTTCTTAATTCTTTGGACCTCCAGATTTGGAGCTCATCCCTGTTCTTTCTGGCAGTCAGATGCCTCCTGGCATCCCTCATTGTCAGGAGAGAAATCCTTGTTCCTACCTCATGCCTGTGGGAACCAACGCCAATATGGCCAGGAGTAGTGGTGAGTCCCGTCCTGTTCTCCCTTCAACAAGAGAGGCTGGAGGCCCAGCTTGGGACCGATCATGGCTTCTTACTGCAACAAGGGGCCCCTGTTCTCACTGGCTCAAGTTTGGTCCTGGGCAGATGACCCCCAAGTCTCCTGTCCCCTGTGACACCAGTTGAATGGGCATAATGTAAGGCAGGGCGGCTATGTCTCAACCGTGGTGTGGATGGTGCTTTGTGCACATTGCCTGCTGTGAGGAGAGCCTTGCAGTCTACAAAAGACTGCATATCTGCTGGTAGTGGGAACTTGTTTAGCCCTGCATATATCCACACTGGACTCTAGTCCCCTACCAAGTGTATGTGTCTCCTGATGAACACGTCCAACTCACATCCATCCTGACAACCAGAGATTCAGAAATATAGCCACATATTCAACAGATTAATTTTTGAAAGACTTATTATGTACCAGGCATTATTCAAAGCATTGGTAATACACTAGTGAAAGAAATGAAGTCCCAGCTCCTGTGTTGTTTATATTCTAGGTAAGGAAGAAAAATAAACATAAATAAATATAAAATACATCAGGAATGAGGCTGGGCATGGTGGCTCATGCCTGTAATCCCAGCACTTTGGGAGGCCAAGGCGGGCAGATCACGAGGTCAGGAGATCGAGACCATCCTGGCTAACACAGTGAAACCCCGTCTCTACTAAAAATACAAAAAAATTAGCCAGGCACAGTGGCGGGCGCCTGTAGTCCCAGCTACTCGGGAGGCTGAGGCAGGAGAATGGCGTGAACCTGGGAGGCGGAGCTTGCAGTGAGCCGAGATTGCACCACCGCACTCCACACATATTATATATATATATACATATATACATATATATACATATATATATAATATGTGTATATATATATATACACACATATATATATATCAGGGATGATAAGTACTAAGCAGAAAAATAAAAAGTCTAAGGGGATGTCTTAAAGTGGTTGAACCCCCACCCCCACTCCAACCAACCCGAGACAATGGCATAAGTGTAGGTAGTTTGTCTTAGGTGGATCCCAAGAAACAGGATTGAGCAACTAGGAAGAATACAACGGTGAGGGAGGAAAGCCCATCCCAGTGGTCATTACTGCTATGGGTGACTGGGACATAATCCCTATGGGATCTTCTTCTCTTTTTGAGACGGAGTCTTGCTCTGTCACCCAGGCAGGCTGGAGTAAAGTGGGGCAATCTCAGCTCACTGCAACCTCTGCCTCCCAGGTTCAAGCGATTCTCCTGCCTCCGCCTTCCAAGTAGCTAGGATTACAAGCGCATGCCAATACGCCCAGCTAATTTTTGTATTTTTAGTCGAGACAGGGTTTCACCATGTTGGCCAGGTTGGTCTTGAACTCCTGACCTCAGGTGATCCACCCGCCTTGGCCTCCCAAAGTGCTGGGATTACAGGCATAAGCCACTGCACCTGGCCCCCTATAGGGATCTTCTGAGGGACTTCATTGAATGTGCCTCAATTATTCACCCAAATTACAGAAGATAGCAGTATTTATCCACAGCTCCTATTCTCCATGGGTCAAGGGTTTTCCTGATTTGGTTCCAGGTTTGAGCATGTGATGGCTGAGTGGACTCTCATAGGCTGGAGCTGGAGAGAAGCCCAGAGACAGAAAGCAAGAGATATGCAGTGCAGCTGGGGAGGTCTTGCCTGGCTACATTTGCATGAAGCTATTGGCTATAGCAATGGCTGAAGAGAAAGCTGAGCCAAGAGGACATAAAATGAAGCAAGGATGGAGAAGAGATGGAACAATCTTATATAAATTGGCCAAAGAAGTCATTAGACCACCTGCTCTGTGCTGCATGCCTACCATCAGCTCCAATGCTCACTGCCATTAGAGAAAATGGACCAGAAGAGCAGTCATGGCACCTTCATTCATGTCTTAAGAAAGCTTTAGGAGAGTGGTTTGAAAACTAGTCTTCTATGAAGCACCTTTGGGTGCTGCTGAATTGGAAGGGGGAGGAAGAAGTGGGCTGATAGCAGAAAAGGGCCAATGGGTGGAGTCTCAGTCCTCTGACCCACTTCAACCAGAAAAATCTGCTTTCATTCATTTTGCATATTGAGCGTCATTGTGATAATTTGGGGCTGAAATAAATTTGGAAACCACAAGAGCGCATTAAGGAATTTCACTGGGAGAATTGTTGAGGTCCCAAACCTGGGATGAGTTGCCCATCTCCCCTCTGGTTATTAAGCTAGGCTGATATACAATGTACCCAGGAAGGAAGTCACAAATATCAGCTTGTGTTCAAGAAAGCATTTTGACTCATTGTGCTCCCTCTCTAATCCCATTTAATCTCAGCCTGCTTTCACTGAGTCTCTTTCTCTTGATTCATTCATTTGCTAATATAGCAAATATTTCATGAACATACATTATTTGTCAACATTGTGCTAGACCCCTGAGATATGACTGAGATATAGCTCTTTCATTCAAGGAACCCAAGTCTAATGGCAGATGAGGACAGAAAAACGAATTAACAGACAATTACCATACAATGTTAAGCAAAGAATAAACAGTCTTGTGAGAACATGGAGAAAAGCCTTTGAATCTAACCCATGTGTAATCTAACCCATGTGATTAAGGGATGGGGTCTCAGAGGAAGTGCACCGTGACATGAATCCTGGAGAATGTGCTGGAGTTAGTAAAGTTCTAAACTCTTGTCTGTAACAACATTCCCACATTTGAGTCTTGGCTTTCTTTTTTGAAATCTGGGTAAACTTGATTTTCTGGGACCCATATGATATTATTCTAGAACATAAGATGTCACCTTGGTCAAATCATTCTACTTAGAGCCATCAGCTTCCCCATCCATCCTGCATGTGGGAGTAAGGATAAGGCTGGGAAAAATAAACAGTGTTATCTTGGAATGATCATAGAGTGGAGTAAATAAAACGCATTCAGCAAACACATTCTGGGCACCTACAATGTTCCAAGCACAGTGGCCAGTGCTGAATATAGAAACGAAATATCAATTCCATGTCCTCAAATCATCTACAATCTAACTGTATATAAGGCGAGTGGGACCAAAGCCTTAATCATTGCTAACTCTTCTCAACAATACTGTTGAGTGAGTTTCACCATGGCACTCATGAGGGAGCTATTTTTATGGGGTATCTAGCTTTGGGAAGGAATAACACATTTCTATCTGCAAAATATTCTTATAGCATGTAAGAAGCACAGATCAGCTGGGAGCGGGGTGTACATAGGGTGTGAAGAGATAAAAAAGGAGACAATTGCAGTACAGTAGGTAAGTGCTATAATAGAGGTAGGCAGAGTGCTAAAGGATCCTGGAGAGTTTCATGGGGGCTGGGTCCTGAAGGGCACAGAGGGGTTAGCATGACCCCTCCACCTGAACCCTCTTTGCCCTTTCTACCTGAAGGGCAAAGAGGTGGAAGTGGGGAGGTTGGCTCAAGAGAGCCTGGGCCTTGGTAGCATGTGAGAGCTGGAGTAAAGTAATAGGCTGAACTGGAGATATCAGTAAGGGCCAGATTATCCTAATCTTCATGTTCCAGGTTTTGGACCAGGCTTTATCTTACAGGCCCTGAGGAGGCACTGATGGTTTCAAGAAAGATCGTTCTGGGTAGAGTTTAGAGTATACACTGGAGTGGTTGAATGTAGGGAGTTATTTCCAAGGTGACGACAGTAACCTAGAAGGAAATTGATCAGTTTCTGAACTAGCAGAGTGCAGAAGGCTTGTTTCGGTTATCTACTGATGTGTAACAAACAAGCCCAAAACTCAGTGGCTTAACAAAAACAATTTATTCTTTCTCAGGATTCTGTGAATTGACTGGTTGGTTCTTCTGCACATTATGGTATCAACTGGGGTTTCGGAGTGACTGGAAGGTCCAAATGACCTCACTCACATGGCTGGCAATAGGTGTAGGCCACAAGATGGGAGCTCAGCTGGGACTTTCAACCAGAGGTCTCAGTTCTCCTCCACATATGTGTGTCCATGTGGCTACTTGAGCTTCCTGACAGCATGGTGGTTGGGTTTTAAAAAGGAATGCTCCAAGAGTAGAATCCCTAATGTGCAAGTGCTTATAAATCCCCGCATTCACCATACTTGCTAATGTCCTATTAGCAAAAACTAGATCTATGGTCAAGCCCAGAGGGGTGTACATAGGGTGTGAATACCAGAAAGCATGGTTCAGTGGGGGCTAACGTCTACCATGGATGTGGAGAAAAGATAAATAGTGTGATGGTAAATTTTATGTATCAACTGGGCTCGGCGGCTCATGCCTATAATCCCAGCACTTTGGGAGGCTGAGGTCGGCAGATTACATGAGGCCAGGAGTTTGAGACCAGCCTGGCCAACATGGTAAAACCCCATCTCTACTAAAAATATGAAAATTAGCCAGGTATGGTGGTCCATGTCTGTAATCCCAGCTGCTCAGGAGGCTGAAGCAGGAGAATCACTTGAACCTGGGAGGTGGAGGTTACAATGAGCTGAGATGGCACCACTGCACTCCAGCCTGAGTAACAGAGTGAGACTCTGCCTCAAAAAAGAAAAAAAAAAAAAAAGAAAGAAAAAAAACCAGAAGTGTTTAATATGTCAACTAGCCTGGGACACAGTGTGCCTAGATATTTGCTTAAACATTATTCTGGTTGTGTCTGTGAGTTGTTTCTTGATGAGATTAACACTGGAAATGGCAGGCTGAGTAAAGCTGATTGCCTTCCCCAATGCGGGTGGGCCTTATCCAATCCACTGAAGGCCTGAATAAAACAAAAGGCTGAGTAAGGGATCTCTGGTTATCTTCAAACTAGGACATCAATCTTCTCCTGCCTTTGGACTTGGACTAGGATTTGAACTGGAACTTACACCATTAGCTTTCCTGCTTCTCAGACTATCCCATGAGACTTCCTGGGTCTCCAGCTTGCCATCTACAGATTTTGGGTCTTCTAAGCCTGCATAACCGTATGAGCCAATTCCCTATAATGAATCTGTATTATGTATAATATACTATTTATAGATATATACACCCACAGAGATCTACCTATCTATCCACCTATTGGTTCTGCTTCTCTGGAGAAACCTGATTCATACAGATTGAAAAATGTCACTTCTAGTGCTCACCCACTGCTCCAGTCTGTTCTTCAGAATTTTTACTGCTGACATTTGCCTGCCCCCTTCCTCAAATAGGAGCAGGAAGTAAATGGGGAAGGGGTTATGGGCTTATATTGCCTAAAAGAGTTCACACCATTACAAAAATATCGTTAAAGCGGAAACCCTCTATTCTTTTTTCAAAGTATTTGGCTTGAAGTTATTATTGAGTAATTTTATAATATATAAATGTGACTATTTAGCAATTAGTAACATTTTAAAAGGATGCTCTTTGTTGAAAATACATAAATATCGTTCCACTTTATGGCTTGAAATCCTAGGGCACAATTCATGTTTAATCTAAAATGTGAAAGTGAAGTCAGGCTGGGAAAAGGAAAGCAGGAAAGAATATAGCTATACAACAAGCTGTGCTGCTTCTCAAAGTGTTTGAATGTGGCTTCTTTACCATAATGAAAATGACTTTGATAATCATGGTAATTGGTCCCTATGATTCTTCACAAATGTGATTCCCTTGGGGTGATCAAATGCTTTGAGATGTTAATTTCTGTATGTTGCAAGAATATTTTAAAAATAACCTCCCCTTATACTCAAAGATGATGCACAAAACCAATTCTTTCTATGGCTGGCTCCTGGTCTGTGCCCCGGTTTCCACATTTGTAAAAGGGAGATAATAATAGTATTAAAATATAGTATAAAGCAGTATAGCGTATAGTATAAAATAATAGTAATCCCCTCATAAGTTTGTTGTAAAAATTAAATTAAAGAATATGTGTAAATGATCTGTGCTTCTTTTTTTTTTTTTTAAGATGGAGTCTCATGCTGTCACCCAGGTTGGAGTGCAGTGGCGTGATCTCGGCCCACTGCAACCTCTGCCTCCTGGGTTCAAGCGATTCTCCTGCCTCAGCCTCCCGAGTAGCTGGGATTACAGGCACGTGACATCACGCCCAGCTAATTTTTTGTATCTTTAGTAGAGACTGGGTTTCACGGTGTTGGCCAGGCTGGTCTCGAACCCCTGACCTCATGATCCACCTGCCTCGGCCTCCCAAGGTGCTGGGATTACAGGTGTGAGCCACCGCGCCTGACCGATCTGTGCTTCTTATATGCTGTAGGAATATTTTGCAGATAGAATGTGTTATTCCTTCCCAAAGCTAGATACCTCATAAACATAGCTCCCTTGTAAGTGCCATGGTGAAACCAAAGCACTGTTGTTGAGAAGAGTTAGCAATTATTAAGGCTTTGGTCCCACTCGCCTTATATGACTCCTCCAGGCCTTGTGTTATTCATGTATCAAAGGAGGAAGTCGAGCCCAGTGTTCTTCCGTGCCTCTTATCTGGTCAAGGCACACTGTCTGAAACTATCCATCAGGAATCACCAGCAGCCTTGACCCATCTGTTCCTCCTCCATCATCTGTAACAGAAGTTCTCCCTACCACTTCTTTTTAATATTATTTTCTCTTTGGAAGTTCTAATCACCTTTGAAGACAGAGCTTCATGCCTGATGATATATAGCCCTGAAGGTGTAACTTAACAAAGCGCCTTCTCTTTGTTGCAGGTATCATATTCTTTTACCTTGATTTGATTTCCCTTTATTCTAAATGTATTCCATCCTCTTTTTCTTGTTGAATACTCATTTCTGTCTAAAAAGACTGGATTTCCTTTCACAACCTTCAGCAGAGTCATTCTTGGTATCTTTTCCCCTTCCCCAAGAGCAAGCACATGGACTTATGGCTACCACCAATTCCTACTTAGCTATGATTTCCTCAATTCAACAACCCGTGACCCTTCTGTGGAGAGTTAGTGATTGGATGAGATACCACCACACATGCTAATGCACACACACAAAGCACTCAGAAGATTCAATATAGAATTTTCCTCTCAAGAAAGTTGTTCACCTCTCATTGTTCCCAAGAGCAAACCACACCTTGTTCATTGCACCTATGCCTGTTCATGGGACTCAGAAGTAGCAAAGCCTATCTATTGTTAAATTAAATAAACATGAAGCCATGGCCTGAAGCTATTTCCCTCCTTTGAGTTTCTATGCAAGGAACTGCAACCTTACATGAAATGTAAAATACATCATGTTTCTAACTTGTCCTCCAAGATATTCTGCTCTCTATGTATAAATGTAAATTTGAGGGAAGAGAGAGACCTTCTCATATGGTTTTATACTCAGTACCTGTTTTAAGAAAAAAAGAAAAAACTACAAGGAAGTAAAACCAAAGACGGGCAGCCCGGCGCCAGGCTCGAAACCAGGCCTGGGCCTGCCTAGCCTAAACCCAGTAGTTAAAAATCAACTCATGACTTAGAACCCAATGTTACCCATAGATTTCAGGCATTGTATAAAAGAACACTGCAAAACTCCCTGCTCTGTTCTGTTTCACTCTGACTACCAGTGCATGAAACCCCTGTCACGTATCCCCTAGATTGCTCAATCAATAACGACCCTTTCATGTGAAATCTTTAGTGTTGTGAGCCCTCAAAAGGGACAGAAATTGTGCACTCGAGGAGCTCGGATTTTAAGGCAGTAGCTTGCCAATGCTCCCAGCTGAATAAAGCCCTTCCTTCTACAACTCGGTGTCTGAGTTAAAAAGAGAGAAAGAGACAAAGAAGAAATCGAAGACAGAAAGAGAGAGATGAAAGTAGTAAAGAAAAAAACGGTGTACCCTATTCCTTTAAAAGCCAGGGTAAATTTCTATCTACCCAGCCATGGCATATTCTACTTATGTGGATCTTCAACCCATATCTGCCTCTCAGACAGTTTGCAAGAAATAACAAAATCTATCCTTACCTTACAATCCCAAATAGACTGGCAGCAGTGACTCTCCAAAACCGCCGAGGCCTAGACCTCCTCACTGCTGAGAAAGGAGGACTCTGCACCTTCTTAGGGGAAGAGTGTTGTTTTTACACTAACCAGTAGGGGATAGTATGAGATGCCGCCCGGCGTTTACAGGAAAAGGCTTCTGAAATCAGACAACGCCTTTCAAATTCTTATACCAACCTCTGGAGTTGGGCAACATGGCTTCTCCTCTTTCTAGATCCTGTGGCAGCCATCTTGCTGTTACTCGCCTTTGGGCCCTGTATTTTTAACCTTCTTGTCAAATTTGTTTCCTCTAGAATCGAGGCCATCAAGCTACAGATGGTCTTACAAATGGAACCCCAAATGAGTTCAACTAACAACTTCTACCGAGGATCCCTGGACTGACCCACTGGCACTTCCCCTGGCCTAGAGAGTTCCTCTCTGAAGGACACCACAACTGCAGGGCCCCTTCTTCGCCCCTATCCAGCAGGAAGTAGCTAGAGCGGTCATCGGCCAAATTCCCAACAGCAGTTGGGGTGTCCTGTTTAGAGGGGGGATTGAGAGGTGACAGCG
Organism: Gorilla gorilla gorilla; assembly: GCF_029281585.2. Taxonomy (NCBI): domain Eukaryota; kingdom Metazoa; phylum Chordata; class Mammalia; order Primates; family Hominidae; genus Gorilla; species Gorilla gorilla. The sequence continues at coordinate 45,928,206 of NC_073238.2, read as the reverse complement.
TGCTGGCAGTCCTCAGAGCCCTCGCTTGCTCTTGGCACCTCCTCTGCCTGGGCTCCCACTTTGGCGGCATTTGAGGAGCCCTTCAGCCCACCACTGCACTGTGGGAGTCCCTTTCTGGGCTGGCCAAGGCTGGAGCCCACTCCCTCAGCTTGCAGGGAGGTGTGGAGGGAGAGGCGCCAGTGGGAACCGGGGCTGTGTGCAGCGCTTGCGGGCCAGCTGGAGTTCCAGGTGGGCATGGGCTTGGCGGGCCTGCACTTGGAGCAGCCGGACAGCTCTGCTGGCCCGGGGCAATGAGGGACTTAGCACCTGGGCCAGTGGCTGTGGAGGGTGTACTGGGTCCCCCAGCAGTGCCAGCCCACCGGCGCTGTGCTCGATTTCTCACTGGGCCTTAGCTGCCTTCCCGCGGGGCAGGCCTCGGGACTGCAGCCCACCATGCCTGAGCCTTCCCCCGCCTCCGTGAGTTCCTGTGCAGCCCGAGCCTCTGGATGAACGCCACCCCCTGCTCCACGGTGCCCAGTCCCATCGACCGCCCAAGGGCTGAGTGCGAGCGCATGGCGGGGGACTGGCAGGCAGCTCCACCTGCAGCCCCGGTGCAGGATCCACTGGGTGAAGCCAGCCGGGCTCCTGAGTCTGGTGGGGACATGGAGAGTCTTTATATCTAGCTCAGGGATTGTAAACACACCAATCAGCACCCTGTGTCTAGCTCAGGGTTTGTGAGTGCACCAATCGGCACTCTGTACCTAGCTGCTCTGGTGGGGCCTTGGAGAACCTTTATGTCTAGCTCAGGGATTGTAAATACACCAATCGGCACTCTGTATCTAGCTCAAGGTTTGTAAACACTCCAATCAGCACCCTGTGTCTAGCTCAAGGTTTGTGAGTGCACCAATTGACACTCTGTATCTAGCTGCTCTGGTGGGGCCTTGGAGAACCTTTATGTCTAGCTCAGGGATTGTAAATACACCAATCGGCACTCTGTATCTAGCTCAAGATTTGTAAACACTCCAATCAGCACCCTGTGTCTAGCTCAGGGTTTGTGAGTGCACCAATCGACACTCTGTATCTAGCTACTCTGGTGGGGCCTTGGAGAACCTTTGTGTCAATATTCTGTATCTAACTAATCTGATGGGGACGCGGAGAACCTTTGTGTCTAGCTCAGGGATTGTAAACGCACCAATCAGCGCCCTGTCAAAACAGACCACTTGGCTCTACCAATCAGCAGGATGTGGGTGGGGCCAGATAAGAGAATAAAAGCAAGCTGCCCGAGCCAGCAGTGGCAACCAGCTCGGGGGCCCCTTCCACACTGTGGAAGTTTTTGTTCTTTCGCTCTTTGCAATAAGTCTTGCTACTGCTCACTCTTTGGGTCCACGCTGCTTTTATGAGCTGTAACACTTACCGCGAAGATCTGCAGCTTCACTCCTGAACCCAGCGAGACCACGAGCCCACCGGGAGGAACGAACAACTCCAGACACGCTGCCTTAAAAGCTGTAACACTCACCGCAAAGGTCTGTAGCTTCACTCTTGAGCCAGCGAGACCACGAACCCACCAGAAGGAAGAAACTCCGAACACATCTGAACATCAGAAGGAACAAACTCCAGACGCGCCACCTTAAGAGCTGTAACACTCACTGTGGGGGTCCGCGGCTTCATTCTTGAAGTCAGTGAGACCAAGAACCCACCAATTCCGGACACAGAGAGAGCCACCCTTTGTCACTAGCGTCGGGCCTCTGAGCCCAAGCCTGCAAGTATTCATCCAGATGGCCTGAAGAATCACAAAAGAAGTGAAAATGGCTGGTTCCTGCCTTAACTGATGACATTACCTTGTGAAATTCCTTTTCTCCCTCATCCTGGCTCAAAAGCTCCCCCACTGAGCACCTTGTGACCCCCACCCCTGCCAGCCAGATAACAACCCCCTTTGACTGTAATTTTCCACTACCTACCCAAATCCTATAAAAGAGCCCCACCCCATCTCCCTTCACTGACTCTCTTTTCGGATTCAGCCCGCCTGCACCCAGGTGATTAAAAAGCCTTATTGCTCACACAAAGCCTGTTTGGTGGTCTCTTCACACGGACTCATGTGAAAACTAGCAAGAGGTTTAAGTCAAGCAGATGTCACAAGAGACTGGCACGTGAGGGTTGACACCTAATTTCCCAATAAGAAACCTTCAGTTTAACTTGTCTAAGATTGTTATTTTTTCCCTTTAGATTGAAAACTTTTATTTCAATACTGTCTTAGTCAATTCAAGCTGCTGTAACAGTGTACCATGGGTTGTGTGGCTTACACACAACAGAAATTTATTTTCTATTGTCTTGAAGGCTAGAAATCCATGATCAGAGCGCCAGCAGGTCAGGTTCTTTGTAGGATCCTCTTCTGGGTTGCAGGCTACTATCTTTTTATTGTATCCTCACATGGGGGAAAGAAGGTGAGAAAGCTCTGTGGGGTTTCTTTTATAAGAGTACTAATCCCATACATGAGGCCTGTACTATTATTATCCAATTTCCTCCCAAAAGCCCTACTTCCTAATACCATCACATTGGGGGTTAAGATTTCAACATATGGCTGGGCACAGTGGCTCACACCTGTAAACCCAGCACTTTGGGAGGCTGAGGCAGGTGGATCACTTGAGGTCAGGCATTCGAGACCAGCCTGACCAACATGGTGAAACCCTGTCTCTACTAAAAATACAAAAATCAGCTGAGCGTGGTAGCATGCACCTGTAGTCCCAGCTACTCAGGAGGCTAAGGCAGGAAGAATCTCTTTAACCTGGGAGGCTGAGTTTGCAGTGAGCCAGGATTGTGCCACTGCACTCCAGCCTGGACAACAGAGGGAAACTCTGTCTCAAAAAAAGATTTCAACATATGCAGTTTAGGGGGAGACAAATATTCAATCCATTGCAAATACTTAAATGTATCTTTTTTTATCACATGATATAGAATTAAAATAAAAGGATTCATCAGCAAATAACAAAGTATACATTTTTGCACATATAGAATAAGAGAAAATCATGAGAAATGTAAAATACATCATGTTTCTAACTTGTCTTCCAAGATATTCTACTCTCTACCTTTGGTAATATAAAAAGCACAATGAGAACACCCATCTCCTAATTACAAGGCAGCTACTAGGCCAACCAACAATCATGTAGCCCACATGTGGTTATTTTCATTGAAGACTCATGGCTAGACCTTAGTTTTTGAATATGCATATTACATGAAAAATAGTCAAAAGCCTATTTTTGCCTCAACTTCTTTGTAAATCTATCTCTTTGCTCACATATAAATTATTTTCCCGGTTGCATCCAGAATGTTATGCTTGAATGAGTCACAAAGCTCTTCTTAGCCCTTGCCCCTGAGGTACTATTACCTTATGTTTTTCCTCACCATCTGCTTTTTTTTTTTTCCTCTGCAAAGCTTTTTGAAGCTCAGCTTCATGGAACAAGAGAATAACAAAGATGAAAATTATTGCCATCGATCACTTTTAGATAAAGCCGAATGTCTTCCAGCCACTCTGAATTGATTTTCTTTTCCCCCATGAGAAAGCAACAGAAAGGAGTTAGAAACCACATGGGGGACTGAATCAATATAAAAGTGAGAGGCATTTTGTGGAGGTAATCACATGTAGAGAAGCGGGGAGTTCACAGGACTAGTTAATAGGGCTAAGTTGCTGACTCAGCTTTATTAACAACTCACTAGGCAAGCCATAAAACCCTCAGACTTTACACTTAAATATGTGTCCCTGCTCCCTTGTGGAGACAATTCAGCTGTCATTTGTTGCATTCTTTCTATGGATCAGACAGAGTTAGGGCCTCTCACAATGACACGCAGAAGTGATGGCTTTATGTATAGCACCACCGTGCTGACAGCAATGAGCTCCAGGGTCAGATGAGAGGGTCATAAGTATGATGATACTAATGAAAGAATGCTAGTGGAATACCACTAGCATTTATTATTTCCACTGACAGCTAAATACGTCATGCTTGCACTCTTTTTTTTTTAACCCCTTAAGGCAACTGGTTACCATATCTGTCTTAATGTGTCTTTACATTTTTTGTTCAATTGTGTAAAACACATATAACTAAATGCGGCATTTTAGCCATGTTTAAGCATACAATTTAGTCACATTAGCTACACTCAAAATGTTGTGCAATCATCACCACTATTTCTGAAATTCTTTATCACCTTACATAGAAACTCTATATCCATTAAGCAGTAACTCCCCTGCTACCACACACACATACACTGAGAGTCCCTAGTAACCTCTAATCACTTTCTGCTTCTATAAATGTGTCTACTATAGAAATTCCATGAGTGGAATTATACAATATTTGTTATTTTGTGTCTGGCTGATTTCACTTAACAGTGTTTTCAAGGTTTATTCACGTTGTAGCATGTATCATTTATTTTACAGAAATATAGGCAGGATAATATTTCTTTTTTTTTTTTTTTTTTGACGGAATCTCACTCTATCGCCCAGGCTGGAGTGTAGGGGCACGATCTCGGCTCACTGCGAACTCTGCCTACCAGGGTCACGCCATTCTCCTGCCTCAGCCTCCCGAGTAGCTGGGACTACAGGCGCCCGCCACCACGCCCAGCTAATTTTTTGTATTTTTAGTAGGGACGGGGTTTCACCGTGTTAGCCAGGATGGTCTCGATCTCCTGACCTCGTGATCCGCCCACCTCGGCTTCCCAAAGTGCTGGGCTTACAGGCGTGAGCCACAGCGCCTGGCCAAGGCTGGATAATATTTCATCGTATGTACAGTGGATCCTCATTATTCACAGATTCTGTAATTGCAAATGTGCCTACTTGCTAAAGTTTATTTGTAATCCCCAAATCAGTACCCATGGGGTTTGTGTGGTCATTCACGAATGTGTAGAGTGGCAAAATCTTTCAATTGCCTGGTGCTCATGTTCTCAGCTAAGGTTGAACAAATCAGTGCTCTGCTTTCTTATTTCAGCTCTTATACTATAAAAAAGTGTCATTTTTGTGGTCTGTTTGGTAATACGTTTTCCCTATTTTTTGTGCTTTTTGTTGTGGATTTCAGTGTTTAAAATGTCCCTAACCCTATGACTAGTGCTGAAGTGCTGTCTAGGATCCCTGAAGTGCAAGAAGTCTGTGATGGAGGCAACATGTGTATCAGACGAGCTTCATTCAAGCATGGGTGCTATTGTCTGTGAGTTCAGTGTTGATGAATCAACAATGTATATTGAAGTCTCTTCAAGCAGAAACATACATAAAACAAGGTCATGCACTGATTAGTTGACCAAAAGATTGAGTAGATGCTCACAGGACCCTTTTTTCCCCCAGTAGCAGTGATTTGGTATTCACAAATTCGTTTTTTGCAGTGACTATAGAACATAACTACTATGGACAACCAGAATTGACTATATATAGTCATCCTTTGGTATCCATGGGGGATTGGTTCCTGGAATTCCTGTAACACCAAAATCCAAATATTATCAAGTCTCAAGTCCTTGTTATAAAATGACATAGTATTTGTATATAACCCATGCACATCCTCCTGTAAACCTTAAAACATCTCTAAATTACTTATAATATCTAATACATTATAAATACAATATAAATTTACTATAAATGCTATGTATACTACTATGCTATATTTTAAATATAATATAAATGTTATGTATGTTACTATGCTGTATTTGTATTGTAAATATAATATTACCATAAATACACAGCAATTATAGTAATGTTTATATTATATTTATATAATATATATTTACTTTAATGTAATTATTAATACACACAATACATATATTTATATATTATATAAATATAATATAAATATTACTATATTATATTTATATATTATAATATTACTATATTTTATATTATATAAATATATAAATATAATATAAGTATTACTATATTATATTTATATGTTATAAATATAATATAAATATTACTATATTATATTTATATGTTATAAATATATAAATATTACTATATTATATTTATATGTTATAAATATAATATATAAATATATGTATCATGTGTATTAATACATATACACACAATACATATATTTATATATTATATTTATAATATATAATATATGTTTATATATTATATATTTATATATATATTATACATATTTATAATATATAAATATAGTAAAAAAAGTTTTACCTTTAATTCAGCCCCTGTCCCACTGTTGCCTTAGGTCACACCCTCACAATTTCTAGTCAGGATGGTTTCAACATGCTCTGGACACTAGCTGGTGTTCTTTCCTCTGTTCTTGCTCTGTCCTAGGGCAATTCATTCTCTATTCAATTGTTAAAACCATGTTTTAAAAAGACCAATACTATTAAAGCTTTTGATGTTTACCCACAGCATAACAAGAAAATCCAAAAGACTGTCTACAAGCCAGAGAGGGCTTGAACAGATTCTTCCCTCGCAGCCCTCAGAAGGAACCAACCCTATCAGCAATTTGATTTAGGACCTCCTGACTCCAGAACTGGGAGACAATAAAGTTCTGTTGTCTAAGCCACTCGATTTGTGGTACTTTGTTACAGCAGGCCTAAAAATCACATACAGCTCTTAAATTTGAATTTATTCATAATTTTTAAATCTGGATATGGAAAAAGTGGACCGTTATCTTATTATATGTGATTATTATGCTGGAGCTGCTTTGAAGGATCCAAAATCAAAACCCATCTTAGACTTTTTTTTACATTTCCTACTTTGCATTTTGAAACTAAGGGAGGAGACCACCCCTCATACTGTCTTATGCCCAATTTCTGCCTCCAAAGAAAGAAAAAGTAAAAACTAAAAGGGAGAAATGAAATCCACAAGCAGACAGCCTGGCGCCACACCCTGGGCCTGGTAGTTAAAGATCGACCCCTGACCTAATCGGTTATGCTATCTATAGATTACAGACATTGTATAGAAAAGCACTGTGAAAATCCCTATCCTGTTTTTTTCCAATCTAATTACCGGTGCATGCAGCCCCCAGTCACGTACCCCCTGCTTGCTCAATCGATCACGACCCTCTCACACGCACTCCCTTAGAGTTGTGAGCCCTTAAAAGGGACAGGAATTGCTCACTCCAGGAGCTCGGATCTTGAGACAGGAGTCTTGCCGATGCCCCTGGCCGAATAAACCCCTTCCTTCTTTAACTCAGTGTCTGAGGAGTCTTGTCTGTGGCTCATCCTGCTACAAAACCATTTGAATGTAACCAATAACAACATCTCTTTCTATGAAATCCCTGGTATTCATCTATTAGGAAGGTTTTGGGGAATCCACAGTTACTTTGATTAATATTTAAAATGGATTTTGATGGTGAAAAAACACAAGTCTAGGCCAAAGCAAATTTGACAGGAACAGCAGCTTCCCTCAAAGGCAGGAAGGCTGCTCTCAGCCTCAACGGGAACTTGTCTCTTCGTTGGGTAGAACCCTTTGGCTCAGCTGAACTTTTGGAGCTACGATCTTTTTTTATCATATGATTTTGCTGTTTTACTTCCTGGAGTCCAAATACTATAATTAATGCCTGTCTGTTGTGATTCTGTAAGAAAGCACTCCTTGTTCTTTAGAACAAGACAGAGATACATCACGAAAAATATGTGAATTAATATCATGCTTCTACTTGAACGTTCGACCCAAGTAACATATTGGTCCCAATTTCCCTTGGTCATAGCATCCTCTAATGGGTGGGGCCACCTGTGACCAGCACGCTGGTGACTAAGCCACTGGCCACACATACCTCCAAATGGTAGACAGGCCAGAAAGTATTCTAGAAGATTTCCTTCTAAATGGAACGAAACCCCTCCCTCATTAGTCAGACCAATCCTCAGATCAGGTCAGGGTCAAATCTCAGAAATTATAGACCTTGAAGTAATTGAATTATGTGAGAGAATGTGGAAGCAAGCATGTAGGCGTGAGTTAGGAGGAAGTGCTGGGCGGACCCAGACAGACACTGCAGGCTGTTTGTCTCCTCAAGGTTGCTCTGACCCCTTAGATTCCATGAGCAAAGTCGAAACAGAAGAATCCTGCTGCCCATAGCAAGTGGAAGCAGTGTGATTAGTGAGAACAAACTAGGCTTTGGGTCAAGTAGACCTGGGCCTAAATCCTGGTTAAGCTGTTCCTAATTGTGTGACTTTAAGAGGATTCATTAGCCAACATGATCTTCACATCCTGCGTCTGTGGCATGTGGATAATAATGCATCATATCTACCTCAGAGAGTGTTTGTTCAATGCAGTCATGTTTATAAATATTTTAACATGCCTTACACAAAATAAGAGTCTTAATAGGAATTAAAAATGTAAAACTGCCTCTGGCTGGCTTGGGCAGCATGGTGTGAAATACAGCTATACCTGATTGTTGCAGGGAGAGCATAGTACGTAAGAGCCAAGAAGATTTCGACAGATTTACATGACAGCAAGCCCCAAACTAACAGATCAGCCTCTGTCATAGCCTTGAATTGGGATCATAGCTTTTACCAGATTGGGTCTTGACATGGAGTCCCAGATTGGAGAATCTCTTGTCCACCTCCTCTGTCTCTGAGCTACTTTCCTCCCTGTCCTGAGGCCCCCAGAATTGGGATATAATCAAAAGATGAGTTTCTGGATGACTAGAGACCTCAACAATTTCAAAGGGGTGCAAAACCAGTATGTGTTCTTATCAGATGTAGGTTTCAGTCCAGAAATTTTCATTTATCTTTCTTTTGCTTGACTGCCCTTAAGAGCCAATGAAGACAGTAATAGCAACACCCTGCCATTAGTATTACACTCAAACTTGGAACTTCCTTGGGTTCGAGTCAGTATGAAAATAAACTTGTTCTCTACTCTACTGCTACCGAAAATAAAAAGCTTTAAGTTTTAGCACGTTAAAAGGTAAGACAACTTGAGTAGAATAAGCAGCTTTGAAAAGGCAACTTAAGAATATGTCACTTAGGGCACAAAAATGGACATCTGGCCTCTCCAACCAGAAAGGAGAGAAAGATCTAAAAGCTTATGGTGATTTGCATAATTTCAAACACTCTTTCTTCACTGAACCTAATGAAATAGAAATTCCACACACTTCAAACCATGGCTAAATCGGGTTCTCTGGCTTGGCGGGAACACAAAGTAGGAACCAGGATCCAAGTCAATGTGGCTTATAAGTGAAGAGGCAAAAACTCTGGGTACATTTATGTGATCACTGGTGCAGTTCCAAAGTCATGCCTCAAAATAGGACAAGCATATGCGGCCACCTCCCTCACACAGGCACATGTTCCAGTGTACTCTTATAGGATTTGGGCATACAACTCAGAATCCCTGATGTAACACACACCTCATCGCCATAAGGAAAACTGACCCAGCCAGAGCTTGACTCATCATAGTTTTAACAAATGTGAACTATGGACACCTTTAGAGGGATATCAGCAAAAACTCACTCACTCCAAATAGCCTTCAGTGACCAAATGATTTACAATAGGGAGCTTTTTAATCTTTCTTTTTCTTGGGCTAAGAAATCCTGAATATAATCATAAGAACAGTAATTTGCTGCATATTACACTCCCCTGAATCTGATGAATCGATTGGTGGATGGCAGCATGGAGAAAGGTCCTTGTCTAAGAGCAAGGTGGCTTGTCTAACATTTGATCAGTGATTTTGATGAAGAAATAGAGATCAGGCTTACCAAAACTGCAAACAAACAAGGCTTATAAAGAGGAAATACAATGGTAACAGAATCAGATTTTCCAAAATCTCCATGGGCTGAAGCAGTGAGCCAATCTTACAGAAGAAATTTAATAGGGCCAGCTGCTCAAGGCTGTGTACTTGCACTTGAAAGATATCAGAACTACACAACTTGATATTGGAGAAGATGTGGCTTTAACAGCACTGTAGATGGAAAAGACATGCAGTCTAATCAAAACAAAGTTCCACATGAATGAAGAGCATGAGGTACCTGCTGGAAAAGATAATGAAGTCATAGAAGCATGTCCTTCTGAGTGAAGGAGATAGTTGCCTACTCAGATCCACACCTGCGCTTCATGTTCTGGTCTGGACCTCACCCTTGAAAACTGAACTGGAGGAAGTGGGGCATGCTCAGAGGAAAGAAATGCAAAGCTTTGTCACATAAGGAGAGCGTGACAGACTAGAGGATGCATGACCTATAAAGAAGATAACACAGGCCGGGCTTGGTGGCTCATGCCTGTAATCCCAGCACTTTGGGAGGCTGAGGCAGGCAGATCACCTGAGGTCAGGAGTTCAAGACCAGCCTGACAAACATGGCAAAACCCTGTCTCTACTAAAAATACAAAAATTAGCCGGGCGTGGTGGCAGGTGCCTGTAATCCCAGCTACTCAGGAGGATGAGGCAGGAGAATCGCTTGAACCTGGGAGGTGGAGGTTGCAGTGAGCCAAGATCATACCACTGCACTCCAGCCTGGGGGACAGAGCAAGACTCTGCCTCCAAAAAAAAAAAAAAAGAAAGAAAAAGAAAAAAAGAAGATAACACAATTGAGCCCACAACAGTTTACTTCAAATGTCATGAGGGAAAATAATGAAACCAGTTCGGTTTGGCATGATATCTCATAGCAAGATGAAGACAAGTGATGAAAGCCACAGGGGCATAGATGTTAATAGAACATACTTTAAAATGTTGCAATTGCCAGATGTATGCTTACATCTCCTGTAATTCTCCACAGTCTCAGCCTGGACATCCTGGCAATAATTCACTTCAGAAATCTTTAAACTTGGTGTCGTACTCTGTGTGTTAGGTTTCGGTTCAGCTGATAGTAATAATAAACCCCCAAATAACAGTAATTTAAACTACATAGGGCTTTGTGTCTCCTTTACCTAAAAATCAAAACAAAACAAAAACATTCCAGAGGTGGGAGACCAGCTAGGGTAGTGACTTCTGTGTTACCGTTGCCCATCTTCAGCGAGCTGCCTCAGCGACCAAGGAGGCCTCTGGTGCTCCAGTGATGACATCTGCATTCCAGATGGAAGGAAAGAGAAAAAGGAGGGGAAGTGGGAAAAGGTTCGCCACCTCTTTTTTTGGGAGACTTTCTAGAAGTTCCACACAACCCTTCCACTTGGACCTCAGTTACTGGAACTTAGCCTAACTTGAAGGAAGTCTGGGCATCATAGATTGCATGTGTGACAGTGTGCCAGGATGCAAAGGGGGTCCTTACTAAAGTGGATGGGGTGGGTGCTACGAGGAAATAAACGCTGCCGTGCACCTCTTTATGACCACAGCCCCTGTCCTTCCACATCTTATTTTATTATTTCCTCCACAACTGCTCTGGTTCCTTCACAGAGATCACAAGTCCTGATACTTCTGTATTCTTGTAGCCTATCGGCCCCTATGTCTTCTCTCACCAGCTTGGGCCCTCAGGTGCACCATCTGTCCTGCTTACTTTATCATGAGTGTCCTCAATTCCCTTCACCAGTATCCTTTGCTGCACGCCCTGGCTACATCTAACACTGGGTGAAGTGGCTCATGCCTATAAACCTAGCACTTTGGGAGGCTGAGGCAGGAGGATCATTTGAGGCCAGGAATTTGAGACCAGCCTGAGCAACATAGGGAGACCCTGTCTCTATTTTTTTTAATTAAAAATTAGCCAGATGTGGCAGCATACACCTGTGGTACCAGCATTTTGGGAGGCTGAAGAGAGAGAATCACTTGAGCCCAGGAGGTCAAGGCTGCAGTGAGCTATGATCATGCCACTGCACTCCAGCCTGGGCAATAGGCTGTCTAAAAAAAAAAAAATAAAGATCTAACCTTGGTCTAACATCTGCCTTTCCTGCTTTCATATGAACAGCCCAGTGTCCCTGGACATTGTTATAAAACCATGGAGACTGGTCCATGACAATCCTTGGATTCCCATATCAGGCAGGTCCTTGGTCTGCCCATTCTTCCTTTCTGTTACATTATGTCTATATCTCTGGCCCAAGCCCCTCCATGGCTGATGTAAGCCTTCATCATTTCCCTCAAGTACTGGCCTCCTCACTCTCAGAAAATGACCCATTTCTTGTGTTTCCAAAGAAAAAAGAAAAATTGGGCCATCAGTAATTGTCGTAGATGATATTTATTGAGAATTTTTATTTGTATTTATTTTTAATTTTAAAAAATTAAAAAATTTTCTTGGAGATAGGAACTCATGCTGTTGCCCAGGCTGGAGTGCAGTGGTGTGATCTCGGCTCACTGCAGCCCTGACCTCCTGAGCCCAAGCAGTCCTCCCACCTCAGCCTCCTGAGTAACTGGAACTACAGGTGCACACCACCACATCTGGCTAATTTTGCTTATTTTTTGTAGAGACAAGCCCTCACTATGTTGCCCAGGATGATCCTGAACTCCTGGATTCAAGCAATCCTCCAGCCTCGGCCTCCCAAAATGTTAGGATTACAGGTGTGAGCCACCTCATCTGGCTGCAAATCAATATTAATAGAAAAATTACAAAACAGCCAATTATGCTTATTTTGACATTTTCTTTTTAAAAGTGGAAATATGGCCATTTTTACCAATAAAATTATTCCTAGGCCATTCTGAAAAAAATGCACTTATTGAGTTTATTTTACATATTTCTGCAAAAAAGGTCCTGCCTTCTGGGTCTCCACCAGCAAGATAACAGAATCCTTAAAATGATAAGTCATTTGCATCCACCCTTCCCTGGCTGGGGCACTCCGACTTTAAGAGTCACACAGACCGGAATTGTGGAGGCAGCATTCTACTTCCAGAGTCAATAAGCTCAGCACTCACAGGTCCCTGGAGAGTATTTAGGCATTAATTTCAAGCTTCTTACTAAGCATGAAATATTTTGCCTCAAAAAACAAATATCCAGCAATAAAAGTGTTTCTAGCATTAATTTCAAATTTAACTCTTAAATCTGAACTTCTTCATGAACAAAGCAATCCATCTCTTGAATGGGAAAAAGATGAATCAAAACCAAGTACTGATTCAAAGCAATTGAATGTTTTTCAATAGGTTTAATAATATCCTGATATCATCAAAAGAGTCACTAAAGCATAAATATATATTTTCCTTCTTACGGCTCAAACACAAATTTAAATAAATAAATAAGTGCATGTTGCAATTCAGGATACTGGAGTTCATTGTTTCATTTGGCACAAAAAGGAATAGATTAATATAGCGTTGCAAATCTCCTATCATGCAAATTGTTAGTTTCAACATATTGTTAGTTGCTTGTGCATATTTACAGCTACTTGGCTGTGGAATTTGGCCAAATTGTATGGGTAGTTTAAATAATCAGATTGCCCAACGTATGGTCTAATTCACAGCTAAATGCATGGAATTCATAAAGTCTGTATGGACTGGTTCCTTAGAGGCATAAGCCAGTAAGCTGAAATTATACAAACTCAAATATAAGATTCCTCTAAATGTAAATATCAACAACATAAATGCAAAATGAGAGGTACAAGCCTTAATATAATAGCATTGAATGTGGGGGAAAAACACTTTTTTTCCACTTCTTATTGAAAATTACCTGAAAATCCGACAAAGGTAAAAACAAACAAAAAAGTGATCCCATATGAGCTCAGGGTTTATATCAGAGAGGTTATCTGTATTCCACACTGATTAGCGCAGATAAACACAGGCTCTATTAAAATAGAGTAAATCCAGGGAAACTCTAAGAGGCAGGTTTCAAAACCTTTCTCTAGGATGAACAATGCATTTGAATTGCATTACACTTAGTGTTCTACTTTATTTTTCTGGGCAATGTAAATATATTTGTAAGAACACAACTGAGCAGCTATATCTTCATTTTTTCTGTTTTCTTTCAGCAGCATACTTGTTTTTCTGCCTGTGTTTCTGCAGCAGAATGAGCAAGAGGAAGAGTGGAAGGCCATAAACCACAAAGCTGGTAGGCACTGCAGCACACAGGATCTCATGTGTAGAGTAAGGACTTTGGATTGATTCTGGTGTGATGGCATATTAATTGGGTATCCAAGAATGGAAACCTCTCTGGCTGACTGAGGGAGAAAGCGATTCAGTTTAGTGAATCTGGTGCTTGCGAAATCTTTGGAAGGATGGGAGAAGTAGGCTATCAGACACACCTCTGGGAATGACTTCCAGAAAAACTGTCTCACAAGAGTGCGCCATGGAAGCTACATTCTACCATGTTCTTGAGTGTGGGCAGTCAAGATGCCACACAGCATTTGTTCTCTGGAGTGTACAGCTGAAACTCTATTCAGAGATGAGGAAGCTGCTGTTTCTGCAAATGCTTGTCTCTATCCTAAGCTGGTTCCTGGACACTAGGATGCTTCTGCAGAAACCAAAACCAAAGCCAAAAACATTCCACAATGCTCCACACCAGGGCTTGCCAGCAACAGCATTTGAGGCAGCAACGAGATAGCTGGTGCCACTTCCGCCATCATGTTAATAGGCAGAATCTAACATATGTCCAGAACATAACTGCAAGAGAGGTTGAAGCTCTATGTACTGGAGAAGTTTAGAATCAATCCTGAGTGTTGATCTACGATATCAAGTACGATGGGAAGATTTTGAAATGAGAAAAGAAGAGCAATAGGATATGATGTACCTTTTACGAAGCTGACTAAGGTTACAGTGGCAAAAGGACAGCGAGAGGATGCTGGAAGCTGGATGCAAGAAGATGAGCTCGAACCTGAGGGATAGAAATGAAGGTGAGAAAAGTGGGAAGATCTGAGGTGTGTTGAAGGTAAAATCCAAAGCATCTGCTGATGGAATGGAAGTGGGTGAAAAAAAGAGAGACAAGAATGAATCCAAAAGTTTTGGCCTAAGTCATTGGAAACCATTTATTGAGATAGGGAAGTCTGTAAAAGAATCAGGTTTAGTTGAGGAAAATGGAAGTTACAAATGGAGATGTCATGTAGGTTGGGGAGAGAGTAGACTAATGTCATAGCCACACAGATGGCATTTAAAGTCATGAGACCAGGTGCCATTAGATGATGCAGAGTATGTCAGGAAGAAAAATGTCTGAGGGCCAAGTCCTGGGGTCCTCCCAGTGTTTAGATGGCAGGAAGTTGAAGAGGATGCACCAAAGGGGAGTGAGAAGGCTTGACCAGTCAAATAGAAGAACTGACACAAAGCTGTGCTCTAGAAGTCCAGAAGAAAATGTGAGCCAAAAAGGAGGTCACTTGTATCAAATACAGCTGGTGGGTTGCATCATATGAGGTTTGAGAATTGATCAGTGGATTTGACTACTTAGGGGTCATGGATTTTGGTAGGATAGTGAGGGCAAAATCTTAATCAAAGTCCGTGCAGGAAGGCTGGGTGCAGTGGCTCACACCAGTAATCCCAGCACTTTGGGAGGCTGGGGCAGGAGGATAGCTTGAGGTCAGTAGTTTGAGACCAGCCTGGACAACACAGTGAGACCCCATCTCTAGAAAAAGTAAAAAAATACAGCTGGGCTTGGTGGCACACACATATTATTCAAGCTACTTGGGAGATGGAAGGATCGCTTGAGCCTGGGAGTTCCAGGCTGCATTGAGCCATAATTGTGCCACTGCATGACAGCCTGAGCGACGGAGTGAGGCACTGTCTCTAAAAAAAGAAGAAGACAAGAAATCAGTTCAGGAAACAAACCAAGTATGGACAACTGTATCAAGAAAATTTACAGTAAATGGGAGAAACTACTCCAGTTTAATTCAGGAGGTGGATGTTTGGGTTAAGGAATTTTTCTTTCCGTTGTCCAGACTGGAGTGCAGTAGTGCGATCTCGGCTCACTGCAAGCTCCACCTCCCAGGTTTAAGCAATTCTCCTGCCTCAGCTTCCCTAGTAGCTGGGATTACAGGTGCATACCACCATGCCCAGCTAATTTTTGCATTTTCAGTAGAGACAGGGTTTCACCACGTTAGCCAGGCTAGTCTAAAACTCCTGACCTCAGGTGATCCGCCTGCCTCGGACTCCCACAGTGCTGGGATTACAGGTGTGAGCCACTGCACCTGGCTATTTTCCATTTCTAATTTTCAGCCAAGGGGTTTAAATATTTTAAAGTCTCATACACTGACACATTTGCTTTCCCAAAATCATGTTCCAGGTTTTCAATTAGAGATTTGAACGTTTGTTTATTTCAAAGAAAATCTCAGCTTCTTTTGCCCTCACTTCTAGCTCAGTGTCATGCTGATGGGTCGTCAGGATATTGGAGCTTCAGAAAAACTCTCAAAGTAGCCCCACCTCATTTCAACAGGATTGTTTCGAAGCAGTTGCCAAAGTTTTACTGCCAAGAGGTGTGCTTTTTTCTTCATATGTACAGTATTTTATTAAGTTCCCCAATGGAAGAGCTGAATTGTGCTGAAAGGAGAGCATATACCTTTAAGTAAGGGCTTTTCTTTAGATCTTTCAGTTGCTGTCTGTGAAACTGATTGATGTTTTTTTAATTTCCTATATGGAACTTTTCTGGCAGTCATTGTTTCTGCTTCAAAGAGGGGAGGAGAAGCAGGAGACTTTTCGTAGTTATTTCAAAGGGGAGGGGTGTGAATAGTGGTAAGTATATAATCATCAGGAGGGGAATTTATAAATATTATAAAACAAATTATAAATACTTATTATAAATTCAAATATTAGAACTATGAAAAATAAATTATAAATATAAAATTATATAAATGTTAAATATAATCAAATCATACTTTATTACAAATAAGTCATGATATAATTATACATAAATTATAACATTTAAAATATTGATATATTTTATTAAAATATGTTATGAATATATAAATTATAAATACGATATGAATCAGCTAGCATATTTTAATATCCTGCTACTGAAAAAACTTATTTCTTAATTTGCAGGTTAGAATTAAAGACAGGGAAAGATGTACTTCACAGCTGCTCCCCCAGAAGATACAATCACACAGAATTTCACACTTTTTTGCAGCCATAACTCCTTTTTGAATTGTAAATTGTCAGAATCTCAAAAGAACCACATTGGTGTTATACAGATTTTGATATACTGAAAAAAGACATAAGTTGTGGTTTTCTCTAATTTTCTGTACATTATTTGCACAGTGTAGGTGGCCTTAAAGATTAAAGGGTTTTTTGTTTTTGTTTTTGATGAGAGTTAATTATAGCATTTTACAGTCATTTGAGTTCTGTATAAAAGCCTTAATGAAAAATCGCTGGACAACAATGTAAAGCCCTTTAAAAACAAAGTGCCTTTCAGTGTAGGAAGGTCCTGATTTTTTTTATCTGTATTTACAGGAAGTAAAATAGCTCTGAAAATTGAAAATATTTTCATAACTCACTTGGCCACAAAACTTGCTCTGACCTGAACTCATTTGGCCATGAAACTTGACCTTAACTGACATGGGGCTATGATTAGTCTTTATTCGTCCCACTGTATGTAAATAATCATACATTTCTACACAGAGATATTAATGTATTTAATTACTGAAGCTGCCTTAGAACGCTGCAGAAATATTCTGAACATTGAAGCACCTCTGACTCCAAGGGTTTCAGAAGAGGGATTATGAAGTTATATACTTTTCATTTCGAATTCTGATATATTGCTCTTTCACATTTCCTTCTGAAAATAATTGATGAAATGTTCAGAACTCCTTGATATGAGAATTCTGAAATAGAGTTCAAACTTTAAATTAGAATGAACTAGCACCATATTCCTGTTTTTTCAGTTCCTGTTGAAATTCACTATGTCTTAGTAAAATAGAAAAAGAGTTTTAATGATTAAGAAATAGGGTCTGGTTGAAGTATTGCATATTTCCATTCATTCCTTTTCATTCTCAGTTCTTTCCCAGCACTTAAAAATTTTATATTTTTGATATATATTTTATGATTTATATTGGATGACATAATTGACACTTTTATCAACTTATTGATAAAAGGAAGTATATTTCTGTGGTCAAATTGTTCCTGGTTGAGATTGTGGACATAGGTAAAGTTTCAGCAGACCCAGACAGTAATTTCTCCGTTAGCAGATTTTTGGAAAACTTAATTTAAACACACAACAGAGGTGGAAAAATGACCAAAAGAGCTTCACTTTGTTTTTTGTTATTTCATGGTTGCTTATTAATTTACCTCAAAAGACAACGTTTGAAAAAAATTTTGATTTCTTTGTCTCAGAATAGATAAAGAGATGCCTTGGTAAATATATAAATAGTTTCTTTGTTAATGAATAACATAAGATGGAGAGATGACTGGAGAACTTCCCAAAAACCATATGAACCAAAAGCTCAAAACAGGCCCAGGTAACCACTGGTAGAATACCTTTCTTCTGTGACTTGAACATTTGTCTTCAATCAGATCTTCTGACTTTAACTCACATAGGCTGGGAATAGGGTAATTTCAATCCTGTTCCATTTCGTTGTTCTGTGTTTTTAGGCAGTCTGGGTTATGCATTTTTCTGCTTGGGTTAAAGAGATAAACACCTCAATTTTGAAAAAACAAAAAATACCCCAAAAACTATAGCACCTCATACAGAAATGACTACCAAGGACCCAGATGCCTCAGGAATATCTTTTAGAGCCATCCACTGAGCAATCCACTGAAGCAAGTCAAGGTACCAGCCATGGACCAAGGGAAGACGAAAGAGTTACTGAAGAAAAGAACTGATAAAAACTATAAACAATCAGTCACCAAAATGAGAACCATGGCATGTTCTTGTCATATCATGTAATGATAATACTTTCATAATAATTTATTTTTATCTCTTCCATTCCCCTAGTGTATACAGAATGTGTTGTGATGGTGACCTTTACAGATTTAGTCCAGAGGCAGCAGAAGACCAATATGGGATTGGAAGAAAACTTGGTTAAAAAAAAACAAAAAACAAAAACTTGGCCCCAAATTCCTGAATTCAGTGCCGTATGCAAAAAAAGAGAAACTCTTGAGTGGTTTCCTTTTGGGGATAGAGTGAGTTTTAATTTATTCAGTTCCATTGAGGGATTTTTTACTTGAAAGTTTAAGCACATAAGAAGATTATGTGTAGGTATTAGAAAGACAAGTGGACATTTGTCATTCTTGGTGCCTATCACTGTTGTCCTGTCTGCCTAGTGCTGAAGTCCAAACTCAAAGTCCCAGTCCCTTGCCAGGAGGAGGTAAACAATGGAGCCAGGTGTTGACAATCAGGAGCCTTGTGCTGTATTCCTTTCAGAAATGAGTCTTCTGGGAAATGAGCTCTGCTAGGGATCCCATTTTGCTGAAACGGGTGGCAGTGGAGCTGCTGGCTTTGGGCCTGGTAGCCTGAGGGTGGCCTGTGGAGTACATGACATAGGACTACATCCATCCAATGCCTGTCAGCTTCTAAGTGTCCAAAAAATGGTTGCTATTGATACCAGTAGCAGTAGCAGCAGCATATAATAAAGTTCCCTAATTCTGATGCATTTAAATTTAGACTAGATGACCACCCGAGATAGTATAGAGTACCTGTGTTACAGACCATGGGCTCTTAGATTCCCCAGGTAATAGAAATCAACACAAGCCAAGCATGTTTCCTCGATGAGGCTCTATTCTGGGGCTTGTGCAAGGGAAACAGCTGAGGTATAAGGATTTTCTAGCTAGCTCTCTGAAATCAGCCCCAGTAGGGAATTTTTATTAGGTGAAGAGTAGGAATTGACATCGTGGTGGGGTTTGCAGGCTGCGTAAAGCATGGGAGGTGTAGGGTATGCAGGTCAGCACTTCTGGTTGCCATGGTTATCTTGAGTAAAGGGCAACCTGGTAGTCTGGCAGGTGGCAACAAGGCTGTAAATCAATTGTCCAACATTCTTTCCCAAGGTGGAACACTCCACAACGTTGGTTCAATATTGTGGATCTCCGAAGGACAGTTCCTGGAATTCTTTAAGTAAAAGGCATGGTTAAACATTATGAGAGCAAAGAAAAATGGCTATTTTCTTTGTATGACTAAACCCTTGGGGTTAGTGGGTACAGCATCAGTGAGGTAGTAGTCTGGGTTTTGTGGAGAGAGGAAAAAAAAAGAAAAAAATATCTGAAGGAGGAGCTGTGTCCCACTCCTGTCTCACTTGGACTAGGTCTTTGGTGCACGTGGGTTACTTTTTTGTTTTCCTTGCTCTCATTCCATAGCGTAGCTGTCCCTGCCCTATCTTCTGTGATTCTAGAGGGCCATCTATAAGGGCTCTGTCTTAGTTTGTTTGTGATGCTATAACACAGTACCACAGACTGGGTAATTTATAAAGAACAGAAATTTGTTACAAGTAATGGCAAAAACCACAATTATTTTGGCACCAATCTAATATTTCTCACAGTGCTGGATGCTGGGAAGCCTCAAATCAAGGTACTGACAGATTCCGTTGTCTGGGGGAAGGCTGCATCCTCAGAAGGGGAGGGGATCTGTCTTCACATAGCAGCAGAGCAGAAGAGAGCAAGCAGGAGATGAACAGTGCATGCAGCCTTGTTTGTAAGGCCTTAGTTCCACTGATGAGGGCAGAGCCCTCTTGAACAAATCATGTCTTAAAGCCACACCTCTTAATACCAACACATGGACAACATCAGAATTTTGGAAGAGACATATTCAAACAATAGCATTCTGTCCCAGCCCCCCAAATTTATATCCTTCTTATATACAAAATGCATTCTTTCTATCCCAGTAGCCCCCAAAAGTCTTAACTCATTCCAACATCAACTTTACAGTCTGAGTCCAAAGTCTAATCTAAATCAGATATCAGTGAGATTCCAGGCACAATTCATCCTGAGGTGAATTTCACTCCAGCTATGAACCTGGGAAATAAAACAAGTAATTTGTTTCCAAAATACAGTGGTAAGGCATAGGATAGACATTTCCATTCCAAAATGGAGCAACAGGAAAGAAGACAGGAGTAACAGACTCCAAGTAAGTTCAAAACCCAACAGGGCGAACAACATTAAATCTTCAGTTTTAAGAACAATACTTTTACTGCCTTCCAGACACACCGGGGCAGAGGTTGGGCCCTTAAGGCCTTAGACAGCCCTCACAGCCCCCTCACAGCTTTGCTGGGCACAGCCCATGCAGCAGCTCTCACTGGTTGGAGTCAGGTGCCTGCAGCAATCCCAAGCTGGTATCGCATGCTGGTAGCTCTACATACACTTATGGGGTGTTGGGGGTGACCCTGCCCCTATGGTTCCACTAAGCATTGCCTTAGTAGGGGTCTTTCTGCAGTGGCCCGCTCCTGAGGCAAGTCTCTGCCTGAGCCCTGAGGCTGTCAACATCCTTTGAAATCTAGGTGGAGGAAGCCATACCTCTAAAGCACCTGCACCCTACAAGCCTGTGAAGTTAGTACCATGTGGACACCACCAATGCTCATCACTTATACCTCCTAGAGTGCTGGCCCAAGTCACACCTTCACCTATCTGTGCCACAGCTGGGGCAGCCAAGACTGTTCTGAGCCTGAGCAGCAAGCCTCAAGAGGTAGGGCTTTCAAGAGGTGATTAGGTCATGAGGACTCCTCCCTGGTGAATGAAATTAAAGCTCTTGGGAATGGGACATTGCAAAGCATTCCTCTCATTCACTCTTCTGTCATATGAGGACACAGCAATCCTCCCATCAGAGATGCATCCTTCCCCAGACACCAAACCTACCTGTGCCTTGATCTTGGACTTCCAGCCTCCAGAGCTGAGAGAAACAAATTTCTGTTCTCTGTAAATTACCCTTTGAATTGTTTTGGCCTTGAGGTCCTGTCACTCTGGGACTGTGAAGGGAAGGACAGCCTCTCTGAGTTATTCTTTCATTGGCTTGATGAATAAGCACCTGGCTTCCTTCTAGCCATACTAATCTCCTTAACAAATGGTCTCTTTACACACTCTTTGTTTTTTCTACTAAACACACTTCTTTATTCTTTTTACATGGCCAGGCTGCAAAATTTCCAAATCTTTATATTCTGCTTCTCTTTGAATTACAATTTTCACCTCTAAATCATTTATCTCTTCTCACATTTTACTATCAGCAATCAAGAGAAACCACACAGCCCCCTCACTACTTGGCTGTTGAGAGATTTCTTCTTGCAGATATCCTAGTTCGTCCCTCTTATGTTCTGCCTTTCACAAAGTCCTAGGTCATGAACGTAATTCTCTGTTGCTTTGTAACAAGGATGGCCTTTCATCCAGTTTCCAAAACCTTTTTCCTCATTTCTACCTGAGACCTCATCAGAAATGTCTTCACTGTCCATATTTCTACCAACATTCTGTTCACAACCACTTAGATAATTTCTGGAAAGACTGAGGCTTTCCCTATGGCTTTCCTCTTCTTCTGAGTGCTCATTAGAATTGCCCTCAGTGATCCCTTCATGGAAACACAGACTCACTCTATTTTCCAGCACTCACTTCAAAACTCTCCCAGTCTCTACCCATGACCTAGTTCCAAAGCTGCTTCTACATTGTCAGGTATTCGTTATAGCAACACCCCACTTCTCTTGTTCCAATTTATGTCTTAGTTCATTTGTGTTGCTATAACAGAATACCACAGACTGGGTAATTTACAGAGAACAGAAATTTATTTCTCTCAGCTCTGGAGGCTGGAAGTCCAAGATCAAGGCACTGGTAGGTTTGGTGTCTGGGGAAGGATGCATCTCTGATGGGAGGATTGCTGTGTCCTCATATGACAGAAGAGTGAATGAGAGGAATGCTTTGCAATGTCCCATTCCCAAGGGCTTTAATCTCATTCACCAGGGAGGAGTCCTCATGACCTAATCACCTCTTGAAAGCCCTACCTCTTAATACTGTGATTTCCCCCAGGGGTGGGCATCTGATCCAACAGAGCTAAATTTGGGATTGATGTAGCTGCTGGGGGAGTGGAAAGGAGGTCATTTCTGAGATAATCACCCCTTATGATTATCAAGCTACTGTGACTGTCATTGTACACAGGCAGAGAGCCTAACCTGGCTTAGATGAGAACAAGCAGAAGTTAATAGAGCTAAGAAATGAAAACAGAGAGGAAGAGAGAAAGGGAGAGATTCAGTGGGGTATCTTGGGAACAGGCTGATCAAGCTACGGCTTGATCCTAGAGTTAACAGACTTCCCAGTGATGTGAGCCAACAAACTCCATTTTGATTTAAGCTATTTTGGACTAAATTTCTGTCCTTTGCAACAGGGAAATTCTGCCTGAAAGAACAAACATGGGCCATGCGCGGTGGCTCATGCCTGTAATCCCAGTACTTTGGGAGGCTGAGGCGGGTGGATCACAAAGTCAGGAGATCGAGACCATCCTGGCTAACATGGTGAAACCCCGTCCCTACTAAAAATACAAAAATTTAGCTGGGCATGGTGGCAGGCGCCTGTAGTCCCAGCTACTCTGAAGGCTGAGGCAGGAGAATGGCATGAAGCCAGGAGGTGGAGCTTACGGTGAGCTGAGATCGTGCCACTGCGCTCCAGCCTGGGTGACAGAGCGAGACTCCGTCTCAAAAAAAAAAAAAAAAAAAAAAAAAAGAACAAACATGGTGTTTTAAAATCCTTAGATACTGAGAATTTCTGAATATTTTTCCCTTTTGTTAAGCACCAAGTCATATCCAGACCCATATTATACTCTGTAAATACTTCATTTTCTTAAATAGAACTTCTGAAAATAGTTTTAAAAAATATGTAATTACTGGGGATTCCAAGATGGCCGAATAGAACAGCTCCAGTCTATAGCTCCCAGCATGAGCAACACAGAAGACAGGTGATTTCTGCATTTCCACCTGAGGTACTGGGTTCATCTCACTGGGGCTTGTTGGACAGTGGGGGCCGGACAGTGGGTGCAGCCCACCGAGCTTGAGCCGAAGCAGGGCAAGGCATTGCCTCACCTGGGAAGTGCAAGGGGTCAGGGAATTCCCTTTCCTAACCAACGGAAGCAGTGACGGACAGCACCTGGAAAATCGGGTTACTCCCACCCTAATACTGCACTTTTCCAATGGTCTTAGCAAACGGCACACCAGGAGATTATATCCCACACCTGGCTCAGAGGGTCCCATGCCCACAGAGCCTTGCTCACTGCTAGCACAGCAGTCTGAGATCAATCTGCAAGGCAGCAGCGAAGCTGCAGGAGGGATGCCTGCCATTGCTGAGGCTTGAGTAGGTAAACATAGTGGCCAGGAAGCTCGAACTTGGTGGAGCCCACTGCAGCTCAAGGAGGCCTGCCTGCCTCTGTAGACTCCACCTCTGGGGGCAGGGCATAGCCGAACAAAAGGCAGCAGAAACCTCTGCAGACTTAAATGTTCCTGTCTGACAGCTTTGAAGTGAGCAGTGGTTCTTCCAGCATGGAATTTGAGATCTGAGAATGGACAGACTGCCCCCTCAAGTGGGTCCCTGACCCCCGAGTAGCCTAACTGGGAGGCACCCTCTAGTAGGGGCTGACTGACACCTCACACGGCCAGGTACCCCTCTGAGACGAAGCTTCCAGAGGAACAATCAGGCAGCAGCATTTGCTGTTCAGCAATATTCGCTGTTCTGCAGCCTCTGCTGCTGATACCCAGGCAAACAGGGTCTGGAGTGGACCTCCAGCAAACTCCAACAGACCTGCAGCTGAGGGTCCTGACTGTTAGAAGGAAAACTAACAAACAGAAAGGACATCCACACCAAAACCCCATCTGTACGTCACCATCATCAAAGACCAAAGGTAGATAAAACCACAAAAATGGGGAAAAAACAGAGCAGAAAAGCTGAAAATTCTAATAATCAGAGTGCCTTTCCCCCTCCAAAGGAACGCAGCTCCTCACCAGCAACGGAACAAAGCTGGATGGAGAACAACTTTGACGAGTTGAGAGAAGAAGGCTTCAGAAGATCAAACTTCTCTGAGCTAAAGGAGGAAGTTCGAACCCATCGTAAAGAAGCTAAAAACCTTGAAAAAAGATTAGACGAATGGCTAACTAGAAAACCAATGTATAGAAGTCCTTAAATGACCAGATGGAGCTGAAAAACATGGCACAAGAACTACATGATGAATGTACAAGCTTCAGTAGCCGATTCGATCAACTGGAAGAAAGGGTATCAGTGATTGAAGATCAAATGAATGAAATGAAGCGAGAAGAGAAGTTTAGAGAAAAAAGAGCAAAAAGAAACGAACAAAGCCTTCAAGAAATATGGGACTATGTGAAGAGGCCAAATCTATGTCTGATTGGTGTACCTGAAAGTGATGGGGAGAATGGAACCAAGTTGGAAAACACTCTGCAGGATATTATCCGGGAGAACTTCCCCGACCTAGCAAGGCAGGCAAACATTCCAATTCAGGAAATACAGAGAATGCCACAAAGATACTCCTTGAGAAGAGCAACTCCAAGACACATAATTGTCAGATTCACCAAAGTTGAAATGCAGGGAAAAATGTTAAGGACAGCCAGAGAGAAAGGTCAGGTTACCCACAAAGGGAAGCCCATCAGACTAACAGCAGATGTCTCCGCAGAAACTCTACAAGCCAGAAGAGAGTGGGGGCCAATATTCAACATTCTTAAAGAAAAGAATTTTCAACTCAGAATTTCATATCCAGCCAAATTAAGCTTCATAAGTGAAGGAGAAATAAAATCCTTAAAGACAAACAAATGCTGAGAGACTTTGTCACCACCAGGCCTGCATTATAAGAGCTCCTGAAGGAAGCACTAAACAACCAGTACCAGCCACTGCAAAAACATGCCAAATTGTAAAGACCATCAATTCTAGGAAGAAACTGCATCAACTAACAAGCAAAATAACCAGCTAACATAATAATGACAGGATCAAATTCACACATAACAATATTAACCTTAAATGTAAATGGGCTAAATGCTCCAATTAAGACACAGATTGGCAAATTGGATAAAGAGTCAAGACCCATCAGTGTGCTGTATTCAGGAGACCCATCTCACATGCAGAAACACACATAGGCTCAAAATAAAGGGATGGAGGAAGAGCTACCAAGCAAATGGAAAACAAGAAAAGGCAGGGGTTGCAATCTTAGTCTCTGATAAAACAAACTTTAAACCAACAAAGATCAAAAGAGACAAAGAAGGCCATTACATAATGGTAAAGGGATCAATTCAACAAGAAGAGCTAACTATCCTAAATATATATGCACCCAATACAGGAGCAACCAGATTCATAAAGCAAGTCCGTAGACAACTACAAAGAGACTTAGACTCCCACACAATAATAATGGGAGACTTTAACACCCCACTGTCAACATTAGACAGATCAACAACACAGAAAGTTAACAAGGATATCCAGGAATTGAACTCAGCTCTGCACCAAGTGGACCTAATAGACATCTACAGAACTCTCCACCTCAAATCAACAGAATATACATTCTTCTCAGCACCGCATCACATTTATTCCAAAATTGACCACATAGTTGGAAGTAAAGCACTCCTCAGCAAATGTAAAAGAACAGAAATTATAACAAAACTGTCTCTCAGACCACAGTGCAATCAAACTAGAACTCAGGATTAAGAAACTCACTCAAAACCGCTCAACTACATGGAAACGGAACAACCTGCTCCTGAATGACTACTGGGTACATAATGAAATGAAGGCAGAAATAAAGATGTTCTTTGAAACCAATGAGAACAAAGACACAACATACCAGAATCTCTGGGACACATTTAAAGCAGTGTGTAGAGGGAAATTTATAGCACTAAATGCCCACAAGAGAAAGCAGGAAAGATCTAAAATTGACACCCTAACACCACAATTAAAAGAACTAGAGAAGCAAGAGCAAACACATTCAAAAGCTAGCAGAAGGCAAGAAATAACTAAGATCAGAGCAGAACTGAAGGAGATAGAGACACAAAAAACCCTTCAAAAAATCAATGAATCCAGGAGCTGGTTTTTTTGAAAAGATCAACAAAATTGATAGACTGCTAGCGAGACTAATAAAGAAGAAAAGAGAGAAGAATCAGATAGATGCAATAAAAAATGATAAAGGGGATATCACCACTGATCCCACAGAAATAGAAACTATCATCAGAGAATACTATAAACAACTCTATGCAAATAAACTAGAAAATCTAGAAGAAACGGATAAATTCCTGGACACATACACCCTCCCAAAACTAAACCAGGAAGAAGTTGAATCCCTGAATAGACCAATAACAGGCTCTGAAATTGAGGCAATAATTAATAGCCTACCGACCAAAAAGAGTCCAGGACCAGACGGATTCACAGCCGAATTCTACCAGAGGTACAAGGAGGAGCTGATACCATTCCTTCTGAAACTATTCCAACCAATAGAAAAAGAGGGAATCCTCCCTAACTCATTTTATGAGGCCAGCATCATCCTGATACCAAAGCCTGACAGAGACACAACAAAAAAAGAGAATTTTAGACCAATAACCCTGACGAACATTGATGCAAAAATCCTCAATAAAATACTGGCAAACCAAATCCAGCAACACATCAAAAAGCTTATCCACCATGATCAAGTGGGCTTCATCCCTGGGATGCAAGGCTGTTTCAACATATGCAAATCAATAAACATAATCCAGCATATAAACAGAACCAATGACAAAAACCACATGATTATCTCAATAGACGCAGAAAAGGCCTTTGACAAAATTCAACAGCCCTTCATCCTAAAAACTCTCCATAAATTAGGTATTGATGGGATGTATCTCAAAATAATAAGAGCTATTTATGAAAAACCCTCAGCCAATGTCATACTGAAAGGGCAAAAACTGGAAGCATTCCCTTTGAAAACCGGCACAAGACAGGGATGCCATCTCTCACCACTCCTATTCAACATAGTGTTGGAAGTTCTGGCCAGGGCAATCAGGCAAGAGAAAGAAAGAAAGGGTATTCAATTAGGAAAAGAGGAAGTCAAATTGTCCCTGTTTGCAGATGACATGATTGTATATTTAGAAAACCCCATCGTCTCAGCCCAAAATCTCCTTAAGCTGATAAGCAACTTCAGCAAAGTCTCAGGATACAAAATCAATGTGCAAAAATCACAAGCATTCTTGTACACCAATAGCAGACAAACAGAGAGCCAAATCATGAGTGAACTCCCATTCACAATTGCTTCAAAGAGAATAAAATACCTAGGAATCCAACTTACAAGGGATGTGAAGGACCTCTTCAAGGAGAACTACAAACCACTGCTCAATGAAATAAAAGAGGACACAATACAAATGGAAGAACATATCCATGCTATGGATAGGAAGAATCAACATCGTGAAAATGGCCATACTACCCAAGGTAATTTATAGATGCAATGCCATCCCCATCAAGCTACCAATGACTTTCTTCACAGAATTGGAAAAAACTACTTTAAAGTTCATATGGAATGAGAAAAAGACCTGCATTGCCAAGACAATCCTAAGCCAAAAGAACAAAGCTGGAGGCATCATGCTACTTGACTTCAAACTATACTACAAGGCTATAGGAACCAAAACAGCATGGTACTGGTACCAAAACAGAGATACAGACCAATGGAACAGAACAGAGCCCTCAGAAATAATACCACACCTCTACAACCATCTGATCTTTGACAAACCTGACAAAAACAAGAAATGGGGAAAGGATTCCTTATTTAATAAATGGTGCTGGGAAAACTGGCTAGCCATATGTAGAAAGCTGAAACTGGATCCCTTCCTTACACCTTATACAAAAATTAATTAAAGATGGATTAAAGACTTAAATGTTAGACCTAAAACCATAAAAACCTTAGAAGAAAACCTAGGCAATACCATTCAGGACATAGGCATGGGCAAGGACTTCATGTCTAAAACACCAAAAGCAATGGCAACAAAAGCCAAAACAGACAAAGGGGATTTAGTTAAACTAAAGAGCTTCTGCACAGCAAAAAAAACTACCAACAGAGTGAACAGGCAACCTACAGAATGGGAGAAAATTTTTGCAATCTACTCATCTGACAAAGGGATAATATCCGGAATCTACAAAGAACTCTAACAAATCTACAAGAAACAAACAAACAAACAACCCCATCAACAAGTGGGCAAAGGATATGAACAGACACTTCTCAAAAGAAGACATTTATGCAGCCAACAGACACATGAGAAAATGCTCATCATCACTGGCCATCAGAGAAATGCAAATCAAAACCACAATGAGATACCAACTCACACCAGTTAGAATGGTGCCCATTAAAAAGTCAGGAAACAACAGGTGCTGGAGAGGATGTGGAGAAATAGGAACACTTTTACACTGTTGGTGGGACTGTAAACTAGTTCAACCATTGTGGAAGACAGTGTGACAATTACTCAAGGATCTAGAACTAGAAATACCATTTGACTCAGCCATCCCATTACTGGGTATATACCCAAAGGATTATAAATCATGCTGCTATAAAGACACATGCACATGTATGTTTATAGCGGCACGATTCATAATAGCAAAGACTTGGAACCAACCCAAATGTCCATCAATGATAGACTGGATTAAGAAAATGTGGCACATATACACCATGGAATACTATGCAGCCATAAAAAAGGATGAGTTCATGTCCTTTGTAGGGACATGGATGAAGCTGGAAACCATCATTCTCAGCAAACTATTGCAAGGACAAAAAACCAAACACCGCATGTTCTCACTCATAGGTGGGAATTGAACAATGAGAACACATGGACACAGGAAGGGGAACATCACACACTGGGGCCTGTCATGGGGTGACGGGAGGGGGAAGGGATAGCATTAGGAGATATACCTAATGGAAATGACGAGTTAATGGGTGAAGCACACCAACATGGCACATGTATACATATGTAACAAACCTGCACATTGTGCACATGTACCCTAGAACTTAAAGTATGATAATAAAAAAAATGTAATTAAGCAAGAATAAAGAAAGACTTCTTGTATGGGTCAAAAATAGAAGATTGAAGTGTAACATGTTGCACACTCCAACAGAAATCAACCTTATGATGATTGATTTCTTGGAGGGCTCCACTGTCACATGGCATTTCCCACCCTTATCACCAGAGAAACAATCACGTGGGTCCCACTGTCCATCTTTTACTACTGGTGAGGTTCTTTAACTTTATGAATTAAAAAAACTGAGAATAACTGAACTCACAGTATGGAATAAGAAATTCCTTTTAAAGAACAGTTTGAAAAACTCATTTTAAAATAAAAAGATCTATTTGTTTAAAAACTAATTTTGTTCTTAACCAGATTTGGATTCATCTTCTGTCAGCCCATTCCTGAGCTCCTGATCATTCTTGACCCATTGTTTACAGTACTATTAAAGGGTGATCTAATTTTATTTAGTCTTCACAACACCCTCTCATACACAAAGGGAAAGAGAGGCTAGGCTTTAAGAGGTTAAGAAACTAGCCTAAGTTTCCATCATTTGTAAGTATGGAGCCAGGGCCAGGCTATCTGTCTCTAAAAATCTCTTTGTTTTTTTCTTCTATTATCCTGAGCTGTCTCTAAAATGTTCACTACTGATGTGAGAATCACACAATGAAAAGTCTGTCTATGGGGAAAATGTAGAGGAAAACATTTTGATGAAGATATGCAGAGATACACTGGAGCTAGCACACAGCAGCTTACAAGAGCTGATTATATGCATCTCTTCCCAACTCTGTGTTCAGTGATGTCATGTTAGTAGTTTTGTAGCAGGACGAGCCACAGACAAAACTCCTCAGACACTGAGTTAAAGAAGGAAGGGGTTTATTCGGCTGGGGGCGTCGGCAAGACTCCTGTCTCAAGAGCCAAGCTCCCCAAGTCAGCAATTTCCTGTCCCTTTCAAGGGCTCACAACTCTAAGGGGGTGTGCGTGAGAGGGTCGTGATCGATTGAGCAAGCAGGGGGTACGTGACTGGGGGCTGCATGCACCAGTGATTAGATTGGAACAAAACAGGAGAGGGATTTTCACAGTGCTTTTCTGTACAATGTCTGTAATCTATAGATAACATAACCGATTAGGTCAGGGGTCGATCTTTAACTACCAGGCCCAGGGTGTGGTGCCAGGCTGTCTGCTTGTAGATTTCATTTCTGCCTTTTAGTTTTTACTTTTTCTTTCTTTGGAGGCAGAAATTGGGCATAAGGCATATGAGGGGTGGTCTTCTCCCTTAATTTGAAACCAGATACAGTAGGAATATTTACACCACAGAAATTGGCAGACGCCATGAATCAGGGCTTTTATTTGGAAAGCCAATTGTTAAAGCTTTCACAGCACACCATTACCTGCAGTGAATAAACATGATAGCTTGTTTTTGTTTTTCAAGAATTAGTGGGAAAAAGATACATATATATATATATGTGTGTGCGTATATATGTACACACACATACACACATGTATACACACATACACACACATACACAAAACTATATGTATATATATGTATGTGAGTGTGTATATATATATATACACATATATAAATATCAGGAAAAACACAATTCCATGCTCAAAAATAGAAGCATGGACATTGTAAAAATGTCCATACTACCCGAAGCAATTTATAGATTCAATGCTATTCCTATCAAACTACCAATGACATTTTTCATAGAATTAGAAAAAAAACTATCCTAAAATTCATGTGGAACAAAAGAAGAGCCATAGTAGCCAAAGCAATCCTAAGCAAGAAGAACAAAAACAAAGGTATCACACTACCCATCTTCAAATGATACTATAATTCTACAGTAACCAAAACATCATGGTTCTGGTATAAAAACAGACACATAGACCAATGGAATAGATTAGAGAACGCAGAAATAAAGCTGCACACCTACAACCACCTGATCTTCAACAAAGCTGACAATAACAAATAACAAGCAACGAGGAAAGGACTCCCTATTCAATAAATGTTGCTGGGATAACTGGATAGCCATATGCAGAAGATTGAAACTGCACTCCTACTTTTCCCCACAGACAAAAATTAACTTAAGATGGATTAAGGACTTAAATGTAAAACCTAGAACTATAAAAACCCTGGAGGAAAAACCTACGAAACACCATTGTGGCCATAGGCATTGGCAAAGATTTCATGGTGAAGACTCCAAAGCAACTGCAGCAAAAACAAAAACTGACAGGTGGGACCAAATTAAACTAAAGAGATCCTGCACAGCAAAGAAAATTATCAACAGAGTAAACAGACACCCTACAGAATAGGAGAAAATATTTTCAAGCTATGCATTTGACAAAGGTCTGATATCCAGAATCTATAAGGAACTTAAACAAATTAGCAAGCAAAAAACAACCCATTACAAAAACCAACAAAGGACATGAACAGACACTTCACAAATGATTCAGATTTGTTTCAAACGAATTCACCTCCACTCAATCAGATGATTTGGACTTATCAAATTGAAGACACAAATAGAATTCTAATTAAGGCAACTAGGATCATTTAAGAAACTAACATCAAGGAAGTATTCCTTTTCCAGCTAAATTTTGAGAAGAAAGCCAAATTCAGAAAGAGGTATTTCGAGACATTGAATTTTTTTTAACTGGTAAATGTGTTTCAGAGGTGAGGATATCAGTTGTTTAATGAGGCATCATGGTGTTTCAATCCTCTCCAGAAATGGGTAGTGGAAATGGAGATCTGAACCATAGCAGCTGTTAAGTTCCAGCACTTGAGACTCTTGTTAGCACATGCCGACTTTTCACTTGGAAATTATTGTTACTTTCTCACTAACCTCCCAGATCGGTGCACCAAGTTACAGTGGAGACAAGTTGCTGAGATGATGCTTCACTCTAACTGACAAAAAAGTGATATGAAGGTCATATTTTTCAGGGAAAATGTCAGGTGGAAAGACGTTGGATGAGAAATGAACAATTAGGATGACAGAGATATCTCATCACTGACAATAGCTTAATACAAAAATACCTTCCTGCCATCAGCACTTTCACTTTTAAAAAGAGGCTGAAACACCCTAGTTTGTTCAGAAAGCCATTGAATGGCTCAATTTTAGAGTTTAAAATTTACATTTAGATTTCAATTCAGATTTACAGCTTAAATTTCCTTTGTTGTACAAATGTAATTTTTTTCTTTTCTTTAGCATGATAAAAATATGGAAAGGGAAATATAAAGTGAATTGAATATTAAAATAGCCAACATATCTGGAAGCCTATATTGAGTATCAACTTTGTGTGAGATTTTGTGATACTAACAGTTTATTAGAGGGAAAAATATATGTACCATATGGACAAATAGATATTAATATGGGAGAGTAAATGATGAGAGTCAGAAGAGTGAGAGATATATGTTCTGTAAGTGATCACAAAAAAAGAGAAGTCACTTCTGAGCTGGGATGGAAGATCACAAGGACAAAATGGGATATATGTCAGTCCCTAATACCCTGTTTGGGTACAACAAAAGTGTAAATACTTCAGATAATAAATTAGAGATGTGAATACAGTACTGACCATAGTCTCTCTGTATCAAAGTTATCTGAGAATGAGTTAGGGGAACTGAAAGCAGAAATTCTGCATTCCAGAAACATACTGGCCACATGAGCCCCAGAAGTGAGGACTGAGCTATGGCAAACAGGGCCAGGGGAAAGGGTACTGGCCTGGGAAAGAGAGCCCCTAGGTCCTGTCCTGCCTGTGTCAGCAACTTTCTGTAACCTCATTTGTTTCTCTTAGTTGTAATATCAGCCAGTTGGAGTATGGAAGCCTAAGGATCTTTTCCCCCTCTTCAATTCTGTGGTAATTCCCAGAACCACAAGGCCTTCTGCATTGTCACCACCCAAGCACACTAGCTGCTTTGTCCCTTTGGTCATGGTTCTCATGTTAGAACATATACTCCTCAAACAGCCGGTTTACACCATGGACTGTTGCATGCCATGCCATTTTTGCTGCCAATTCCAAAAATGGAGGGCAGATGCTATGGTGCCTTAAGAGTGATATGCATGTGGTTCTCAACCTTGACTCCTCATAAGAATCTCCAGGGGATCTTCAGAAGTACAGATATCCCCCAACTAGGGGTTCTTATTTAGTTGATCTCATATGTAGCCAGAGTATGAAAACTTTTCAAAGCTTCCCCAGCCCCAGCTAGTGAAATCTACTGTGCCACTTGTGCTGAGAACTGCTGCATTAAGGACATTTTCAGATCTTTGTTAACAGTACTAATTTTATAAATCACATCTTGCTGTCTGGCACAACTAAATGCAGTTTCCTAATTTGCCTATGTGAGTCTAAAGGAAGTACAGGGTCTATCTTTTGTGGCTGGTGACAGGGCCCTGTTAAGCTTGTCATCTCTCCCAACCCTACCCTCCCAAAGCCAGAACCATTATGTCAAATCCCTGCTTGGAGTATAGGCATGGGAATGAGGCTGTTCCTTCTTTTTCAAGCTAGTTATGGGTCACCTGCATCTGAATCACCAGCAAAACTTATTATAAATAAGGATTATCTACTATATATGGGAGAAGCCCAGGAATCCATCCACAACTTCACATTTAATGCTTTTAATAATAGATGAAAACTAAAAATATAATGATGAAACCCAAAAGGAAAAGCCATAATATATAACTTGATAATAATATCTAAAGTTAAAGGTTTAGGAAATACCAGGAGGCCAATATTTAAAACAAGAGCTAAAGAGCTTCATAATTCACTAAACATGGCTACTGCAATTTTTAAATGCTGTCGTTTAAGAAAGACTGCCTAGAAAAAGCAGGGAAAATGGAAATCTTGGAATTGATTATTGCAAAATGAAAAGCATATGGTGTGCAACTGTACAAATTTGACACCCTTGTCCAAAGTAAATGCTGTCTAAATATAATAATTGCATATCACTCCAAGCCATAACAAAAGTGACTTTGACCACGTGGCCAAGTTAAAAGAGCATTCCTTGGAGTAAATTATTCTTTATTTACAATGTATATTCTTGTCTTTTAAAAGAAAAATGCTATTTTACTCTAATATGTCTTCAATCACATTGCCAAGTTAAATACTTTAGCTTTGGGATAAAATTAATATGGCCAGGAGTGTAGAGAAGTCGAGTGAGAGTATTGAATTCCACCTATGGTCTTCCTAATGCTGTTTCAGTGATGCAAAGTAGAGAAGTTACTGTTGAAGGTACTAAATCATTCTCTTCTTGGGGAGAGATTTAGGAAGTCCAGAGGAGGCAGGATTTCTCCCCTTGTGTGTCTGCGCTGGCCATGAAGTAAAAACTAGCCAAAAGTAGACCATTATGCAAATCATTTGGGGGTATCTATTGTGGCAACAAAAGCTACTCTCAAAATGTGTGGCCTGAAACAATAACCATTTTATTTTATGTCTCTTGATTTTGTAGGTCTTTTGGGCAAAGCTGGTCCAGGAGATTCTTCTGATCCACGGGACATCAGTGGGTCATTTTGTGGTACTTAGCTAGTGGCTAGTCTGGTCTGAAGGGTCCAACTGACCTCTTCACATACCTGGCACCTTGGCGGGGACCCTGGAAGGCTGAGCTCAGCCTTTTCTTCCTCATCCAGTCTCAGGACCTCTCCCGTGGGTGGGTGAACTTAAACGGCAGGTCAGGACTCCAAGAGGCTAAGGCAGAAGCTGCTACTTCTCTGAAAGACTAGGTCCCAAATGGCTGTTGCTTCTGCCGTATTCCACTGGTCAAAGGAGTCACAGACCAGTCCGGATTTTAAGGATGGGGAAATAGATCCCATTTTTCCATGAGAAGAGTGTCGAGAGTCTTTAGTAAACCATAGCCTGCCCTCTGGCCACGAATTATTTAGCTTCTTCCCAGAAGACCCTCAAAGCCTCACCCCATTATGGCATTGGTTCAGAGTCCAGGATCTCGTTTTTCTAAGTAAGAGCCTCATCTCAATGCTCCTAGATTCTGGTGACTCCAATTCTTCCTTTGAGCTCCCTGAGCTATAATATAACATAACATGGCACTGTCTTCTACAGTTATTCATCTCTGAGTGACCTCAGCATGCTTGTTTTGCCCTCTCAACCTGCCAATATTTCTGTAACCAATTCCCTGTGTTAAATCCCCTTTGTGTGACGTATCATGATTTCTATTTTTCTGATTAGACCTCGATGGATACAGATACTAAACCAAGATGCTTGCTCTATGTGTGTCTTGGCTTTAGGAACAACGTGTTTTTACCTGACCATCCAAAAGATGGAGAAATGTGTTGTTGGCTACCCATCTATTTTGCCCTTAGAGATGCCATGTTATTTTAAGTCTCTAAAGCTCTCTGCAGGTCAAGCTCCCTGGCTGCCGCTCTGACTTTGCCACTCATTATAATGGTGCCCAGCTTGCTTCTGATGATGAAGCAGCTCCTTTGCCTCTGTTATTTCAAGATCTTATTAGTGGATGTGGCATCACTTGGAAGTAGAATTTCTGACCCCAAAGCAGTTCTTCTGAATCAGAATCTGCATTTTAACAATATACTCAAGTGATTTGTATGCATTATAGGTTTGAGAAGCCCTGATTTGCCTCAAATTTTGATTTCAACCCCAGCCTTATAAACCAAAACACGATTGCTCTTCTGGTCAAAGGCTATGGTTTTAAAACTAGGCTCTCTCCTGACATCTATTAACCCAGCCATTGTAGTTCAGCAGGCCGGGCCTAAAATGTTTACCCTGATATTTTCATTAATAGAACTGGAGAAATACACCAGCAAAATTGAGAATTGTGTTTATTTAACCAAATCACACAAATGCACAGCCCCTTGCCTTGATTATAATTAGTAAATGGAAAAATTTTTGTACTTTCACAAGTATGTTTCATTTTTAAACACCATTTTATACCAAGGAAAAAGCCACCACTTTTACCAATGAGATCAAGAAAGTAAAAATGTCATTTAAGCATTTGCTAATTGACAGACTGTGTTGGTTAACACAGTGGTCATTAATTGCCTTTGGTGTAATTTTAGCATGCACAAGCATAAGGTTTGCTGGACCAGCTGCCAAAGAGGACACTGGTGGAGAGAAAGAAAGCTAGACCCAGTAATAGTAGAGGCTGATAAAACTGACAAAGCTGCAAAGGTGCCTCTGTGGGTTAAGTCAAGAAGTCCTACATGTGATGTCAGGGAGCATGGCAACCCTTTAGAGGACACTTTGGCCATATCTGTAAAACTTTTAAATCCATGTACCATTTGACCCAGAATTTCCATTTGTATCAGTCAGGATTGCACTTGGTTGTGTGCACCTACAACCCGATTAGAGACTTAACTAAATAGAGCTTTATTTTTGTCTTAAGAAGGGATTTGGAATAAGGTATCCATTTGTGCTAAGTGTGTGACTTTTATTGCCTTTCCCAGGCAAATTCCAGGGTAAAGGAGAAAGGGCAAAGGGCAAAAGAGTCATGACCAGCTGAGCCCGTCATGTAAAACAAGCTCCCTCAGAAGGGAAAATCTGTCATATCCACTTACATCTCATCACTTTGTCACTTGGATGCTTTGTTACCTAGCACTCCAAGTGCAAAGTCCAGGAAGCTGAGCATTGGAAGCATGACACCAAGAACAAAATTGGGGTTTGCTCAGCAGAGAAGAAGGGGAAAGTGGACACCGGGCAGGTAGCCAGCTGTGGCTGCCATATTCCCTGTAGAATGCATCCTTCAGATTTACTCCCAGAAGTACACAGTGATATATGCGAAGATATTCATGGCAGCAAAAATCTAGCAATAATCTCAATGATCATTAATTGAAGACAAATTAAGCAAATTATTAATTTATAATTTGAAAAGTTATGCAGCAGTTAAAAGGAATGAAGTATATCTATGTGGAATGGTGTTTAAAATCCTATTAAGTGGAAAAGAAAGCTGAACTATATAGAAGGATATATATATGCCTAGGTGTATGTAACTATATAGAAGGGTATATATAGATGTATAGAAATATATATATGTAAAGTGATTTTATTTGAGAAAAGGGAAAGAGAATGAGGGGAAGAGAGCTAGATATAGTTAATATATGTAGATAGACTTATTAATTTTTTATATAATATACAATAGATTATAAATAAAATTTATCTCTGGAGTGTGGATATGGGAAATGAGGTTAGGTGTAGGCTTTTACATCCTTTGATACTGATTTAACTTCTTATCATGAACATGTATTACTTTTGAAATAAATAAATTAATAAGCATTAGTATCAGGATACAAGAAAAAAGACACAAAAATAATTCAAAGTATTTTAATAAGTACATTTACCATTCACTTCCCTTTTACTATCAAACCACTCCTCCTTGTTTTATGAACATGGTGGCATTTCTACTCTGGGTACCTTCCATTGTACCCTATCATTCAAGCTGTTCTCTTGAGCTTATTAACCTCAGCCCTCCACTTGATTCTCAGTTCCACATCTTCTCCTGGCTCTGGTGCTCTTTGCAACTTCCAGTGAGGAATCTCCTCTTGTCTTCTAGTCCTAGTGGAATCTTCTGATGCATTGCCTCAATTTTTCTCCCCACTACTCCCACCCCAGTAAGGGATGGGTTTTTAGATATAGAGTTCAATTGGGAAAGTTTAATTCTGCTCTAAAGAAATTTGACATTTATTTTGAAACCACTCTCTTGAGTTGATAAACTAACCAAAAGAAAGGGACAAGGGATAAAAGTAGTATTGGCCACTAAGGTCCAGATATATACGTGTGTGTGTGTGTGTGTGTGTGTACTCAATTTGAACCTCACAATAATCTTATGAAGATGATATAATTATCTGCATTTTAATAATCAAGGACACTGGGGCTTAGAGAAGACAAATAATTCCCTAGGTCACCTAGTTAGTTAATGATAGTACTAGAATTCACATTTAGAACATACTTCAAAGGCTGCTATATTTTAACTACAGTAAAGCGTTCACAATGTCTGCGAGCTTTTTTTGTTTTGCTTTTCTTTGATTTTCGCTGGTGAGGAAGGCTGGAAGCCAAAAGATAGGAATCAGGTAAGCTACTGTCCTTTGGGGCAAGAATATAAATTTCCAAAAGACAAAATGAGAAATAAGTTAGAACCTGGAGTAACCTAGCATTCAACCACTATTTCTTCAAATATATGTTCTCTCTTTCCTCTTTTTCTGAGATTCCTATGATGCATCTGGTATGCTTTATGATTATTCCACAGACCTTTGAGGCTCTGTTCATTTTTCTTTATTTTTCTTTCTGTTCCTCAGACTGAATATTCTCAATTGATTTATCTTCAAGCTCTCTGATTTCTTTCATCTTTGAGATCTCTAGTATTCTCTTCTGCCATTTCATTCTGCTCTTGAGACCATCTAGTGAAATTTTTATTTAAGTTATTGTGTTTTCAACTCCCAAATTTCTATTTGTTCTGTTTAAAAGTTTCTATCTGTATTGATATTCTCCATTCGGTAAGCATTGTTCTCATTGAGCATGGTTTCCTTTAGTTCGTAGATATAACAGCTGGTTTAAAGTCTTTTTCTAGTATGTCTAACATCTGGGCTTTTCCAGGGACAGTTTTTATTCACAGCCCTTTTCCCTGTGTACATGCATTAGTTTCCTACATTTCTTTGCATATATTCCATAGATTTTTTTGTTGAAAACTGGATGTTTAAAAGTAGTGTAACGTGGCAACTTGGGAAATCAGATTTCCCTCCTCCCAGCATTTTTGATTGTTGCTGATGCTGTTTGTTTGTTTTGTGATTTTCCTGAACTAATTCTTTAAAGTTTTTATTCTGTCGCGTGTGGCCCCTGAGGTTTCTGCTCAGTTAACCTGGTGATCAGTTAATAATTGGATGGAGATGCATTGATCCAGTAGTCTCTCAGCTTTTGCTCAGGGGCTGTTTATATGTGTTGGGGAATCTAATCAACACTCCAGCAGAATGCTTGCTATGCTGCCTTAGCCATCACTTACTGCTTGCACAAAGCCTCAAGTTCAGGTGAGCAAGGTGAGCTGAGTAGAACCTTTTCAGATAATTCCTGGGAATATTCACAGCCCTGAATATACATTTGTTTTTTCTAGATCCCCAGATATATTTTAGAGCTTTTTAAAGTTCACCGGGGGCATGTCATTCCCAATTTTTTCTTTTAAGTCTTTGGTCAGCCTTTTGTTACCCTCAAGCAGTATTTTCCCTTCAGGCTGCCGTGATGTTAAAAAATTGCTGCTGATTGTTTTTGACAATGCTCTAGAGATTAAACTGTTGCATAGAAATAGTCTGAGTCAGATCAAATAAAGACAGTGAATAGCTTTTAGGGGAGCTGTGACACAGGTCAAATAGTGACAATTCTCTGGAGATTGGGCTTTGGGGGAGCTCCAAACCCATTAATTCTTGGCCCTTCCATGGCTGCTAGGCTAACGGTTTTCACCACTACCATATCCACAAGGCTGTTGGTTTTCAAGGCTACTCCAAATCTAGGAAGAGGTTGATGGGAATAGGGCAAGTGAAAAACCATAAAGGTCACTACTCTTACCAAGATTCAGGTGTTTATCTGAATACAAGCTCCTGAGATTTTTGCAAGTCTTTGGTTAATTTTCAGAGTTCTGTAAAAGTTAATTTTGACATTGTTGTCAGTGTTCTCACAGCTTTTATGGAGGGTCACATTTTCAGAGGTCCTTACCCTGCCATTCCAAGAGTTAGACCCAGCAATCTAGTACTACAGAATAAGAGACATAAACTTAGAAGCTACCCCTGATTTATGCATCAAGTATTCGGTGATTTTCTTCTTTAAATTTTCTGTTATGTATTAAATGCCTTTTGAAAATGACAATCTTGTCCACTGCACTATGGCAAATCAGGGAAAGGGTTTTTTTCAAGGCTACATCAGAGTGGGTAGAGAATTAAAGGAAGAAAATGTACACCTGAGCCCCACAGACACATAAATATTGGAAACTAAAATGAGTAAACCCCAAAAGACATGTGAAACTAGCCATGGGCAGCATGTTCTCCTGATCTAGATATTCTTCTTGCAGTACTAAAAAAAATAAGAATATTTAGGCTAGGCATGGTGGCTCATGCCTGTAATCCCAGTACTTTGGGAGGCTGAGGTGGGCAGATCACTTGAGGCCAGGAGTTCAA
This sequence comes from Gorilla gorilla gorilla, assembly GCF_029281585.2. NCBI lineage: Eukaryota > Metazoa > Chordata > Mammalia > Primates > Hominidae > Gorilla > Gorilla gorilla. The sequence goes on along the minus strand of NC_073238.2, from coordinate 45,887,502 downwards.
GACCAGCCTGGCGAACATGGCAAAACCCCATCTCTACCAAAAATACAAAAAAAAATTGACTGGGTGCAGTGACTCATGCCTGTAATCTCAGTACTTTGGGAGGCTGAGTTGGGCAGATCACAAGGTCAGGAGTTCAAGACCAGCCTGGCCAACATGGTGAAACCCTGTCTCTACTAAAAATACAAAAATTAGTTGGGCATGGTGATGTGTGCCTGTAATCCCAGCTACTTGGGAGGCTGAGGCAGGAGAATTGCTTGAACCTGGGAGGCAGAGATTGCAGTGAGCCGAGATTGTGCCACTGCACTACAGCCTGGGTGACAGAGCAAGTCTTCATCTCAGGGGAACAAAAAAGTAGCTGGTGTGGTGGCAGGTGCCTGTAGTACCAGGTACTCAGGAGGCTGAGGCACGAGAATTGCTTGAACCTGGGAGATGGAGGTTGCAGTGAGCTGAGATCATGCCGCTGTACTCCAACCTGGGCGATGGAGTGAGAACTTGTCTCAAAAAAAATAAAAATTAGAATATTTAAAGTTTTGTTTGAATAAATGAGTAAGTTAAAAAAAAAAAAGTTGTGCTTTGGGTAACACCTTGATCACCAATCTAAATAATTCAGGCTGAAATTCTTCAGAGTTTCTGTCCTGAGGGAATGATCTAGATTCACTATCACAAGTGAATTAAGTTTCAATCTGTGCATCAAATGGATCATGCAAATTGATGTAGACTTTCAATAATTTTCTACTAGTAAAATCAGACTTTGGTTCTATATTGTTAATCTTAAAATCCTCTGATTAAACAGAATTTAAGAAATAATTTATTGCAGTAATAAAGCAAAAAGAAATATGGAGAAGAAACTCGAAAGTTTAGAACCTGAATTGGCCTCATTCATTTAAAAAAAAAAAGTATTGAATGCCTGCAATGTACAGACCCTGTGATGGGTATAAGAAATAGTAAAATGAATGAGACAAGAAGAAACAAGGGTAGAAATAACTTAATCCTATTGGAATTATCTCCTAAAAACATAAAATTAAATTAAATATTTTATTAGGAAAATTATAAATTAGAATTTTTAAAAATCATTAATGCCAATGAAAGTGATCTGTACTTATTTTCACATTAGATTGTAATCCTATGTCCCATTTATATTGGAGATGTCATGACACTCTGAATATCCTAAATTACCTTTTTTGAATATAGTGCTGCTTTTAGATCAAACCAAATTCAGAGAAGTGAAAAAATTATACCTTAGTATATCCTGATCTTATAATACGTTTTTGCAAACCTGCTGATGAAAATGTAGCAGATTAAAGTTTTATTAAAAAGAAGAAATACCATTCATAACCAGCTTATTAATCTTGAATAGTGTTTAAATAATGCAGAAAATAAGTACAATAATGCTTCCCAGTATGTCAAGGACCACAATAAGTATTGGCCAGCACTACTTCAGTTCCCTCTGATCTTTCCTTCTGAAAGCACAGAACCCATTCAATATCTTCTATCACAGCTGGCCCCAGCTAATTGAGCTGCTCCCCACTGTCCCTATGTTATCTCACAGTACCTTCTCCCAGTCAGCAGACGTAGCTACATCACATTTGAGAGTTCCTGGTATTAACAGAACCAGGCCGGGAGATTCCCTCTTGATCTGGCCAATGAGTTTTTATAGAATTAATACTCTTTAAAATTGCGGAAATGAGAATGGGTCCTTTTTCGGAGGTTGCTTTTACTCTCAGCAATCAGAGGAAAATGTCATAAGTTTCCATCACCACATATCCAATAGCTGTGCCTATATGGCCTGCTCTTCCTCCCGTTACTAGGAATTAACTGTTCATGTTCCTAGCTATGGCTCCTCCCTGTGCACGAGAGCCAATCTCCTCTTTCCTATTCAATGACATCACTTCAGAAACTTCTTTCTCATCTGTCTTTCTTCTCTACCGGATCATTCTCATGAGTATAAAACATGCTATTATTTCACCTACTTAAAAAGTACAACCGTTTCTTAACCCCACGTGTCACAGTAGTCTTCATTTCTCTTGTCCCCTTTAACGTATTGCAAGTTTTATAAATAATCCGAATTCATTGTCTAGTTTTTCTCCAACTTCCTCTTGAACCCATTTCTATCAGGTTGAATTTCAGTTCTCATCATACTTGACCTCCCAGCCACGTTTGATGCTGCCAATTACTCTCTTCTGGTTGAACTACTTGTTTCCCACGCTTCTAATGGTTTTTCTCTTTCTTTCCTATTACAGCTGCTCAGTCTCTGTCTCTTTTACCTGGTCCTGCTCATCTTCCCATCTTCTTAAAGTTGGAGTGTCCATAAGTTTGGTCCTTTCATCTCTTTGTTTTTCCCCTTGCTTCATTCAGCCACAGGATAATTCCACCTAGGTTTAGATACTATAATATGCTGAAGACCCCAATTCATATATCCAGACCAAACCTCTCCTTGAACTTCAGATTCATATATCTGACTAATTACTTAACATCTCCACTGGATATCTAATAAGTATCTCAAACTTATATTCAAAACTTACTGCTCCTCTTCCTCCCCAGCAACAACTATCTGCTCCTCTGGCAGACTTTGCCTTTTCTGGAAATGTTAACTGCATCCTGTCAATTGCTCAGACCCCAGAGCCATCTTTGGATCCTCTTTTTCCCTCCAATCCCACATCCAATTCATTAGCAAATCTGTTGGCTTCACCAGCAAACTCTATCCAGAATCTGATTGTTTCCAGTGAGTTGCACCGCTATCACACTGGTCAAAGCCACCATCCTCTCTCATGAATTATTGCAATAGCCTTCCAACTGATCTGCCTGATTTGCCCCTTTGCCCTGCCTACAATTTATTCTTAACACAAAACACAAAGCAATTATTAGATCCCAAGTCAGATCATGTCACTGCCTAGCTCAAAACTTTCAATGCCTTTCCCTCTTATGCAAAGTAAAAGGCTAAAAGTTTACAAGGCCTACCAAATCCTAAAGATTCGATACTTTTTCCTCTCTAACCTCATCTCTTACTACTAGCTCCCATACTCCTTCCCTTCAGCTACATTGATCTGTTTGTAGTTCTTCCAACACAGAAGGCATGCCTCTACTTCAGGGCCTTGTTATCTTCTGCTACTCCCATCTGGAATGCCCTTCCCTCTGTTATCCATATGCCTGGGTGCCTCATCTTACTCAGGCCTTTGCTCGACTTCCATTTTCTCAGTGAAGGCTTTCCCAGCCATGCTATTCAAAATTGCAAAACATCGCCCCAAGCAGCCTACACACTTCCTATTCTCTTATTCTGCTTTAAATTTTTCCAAAGCACTTTTTAATATCTGACCTGTAGTACTTTTCCTTATGTTACATCTCAAGCACCTAGAACTGTATCAGGCACAAAATGTAGCTAATGAATATTAGCAGAATGATTGTCAATGCAGAACCTGGGAAAAGAATTACCATGTCTCTTCCCAACACAACAACTGGAACAGTGCCAAGGGCAGGAGCTACCTTCTGAGTAGGAAACAGATTCCCATATGAACAATGTTTCTCCACCTAGGCCGAAAGGACTAAAATTAAGCATGAGAAGACAAACTATGAGTGAAAATTGAAGAGCCAATAAACAATCAATTCAGGGTTCCCAAATCTATAGATATTAGAGTAATCAGAAAAGAATGCAGAATAGTTACTATGAGTTGTTTAAAGATATAAAGATTATAATAAGAAAATACCGGGAAGTAATAGATTTCCAAAATGTAACTCTTGATGTAAAAATACATGAAAGTGTTTAACAGCAGATTATGGGAAGAATTTAACCAGCATTTACTTGAGAGAGACAACAGGATAGAAAATGTGAAAGAGAGGTTAAGGGATGAGAATTGAATGAGAAAATCTAATATAGGAATGACTGATGTCTCCAGAGGAAAAAACAAACAAAATGTTGGAGAGAAAGTAGTTTAAACCAGTGGTCTCCAACCTTTTTGGCACCAGGCACCAGTTTCATGGAAGACAATTTTCCATGGAAGGGGGGTTGGAGGGAATGGTTTTGGGATGAAACTGTTTTACCTCAGATTATCAGGCATTAGATTCTCATAAGGAGCGAGCAACCTAGATCCCCCACATGCACAGTTGACAATAGGGTTCATGCTTCTATGAAAATCTAATGTCACTGCTGATCCAACAGGAGGCAGAGCTCAGATGGTAACGCTTGCTCGCCCATTCACCTCCTGCTGTGTGGTCCAGTTCCTAACAGGCTGTGGACCAGCACCAGGAGTTACTTCTGGTTTAAATGATAATGACTGAGAATTCTGCATTGATAATGCAGAATTCTGATAATGACTGAGGTTTAAAAAACACCACATGAATCCAGGAAGACCTAGGAAACACAGTGTGTCTAAAGCAGGATAATGAAAAGAAGTCCATTCTTAGATAAATGGGTGAGGAACTGCAGAATACCACAGGCTAAGAAAAGATCTTGAAAACAATTATAGAGAGAGAACCCATCACGGTAAAATGAGAACAGACTTCCCAACAAAAAAATGGAGGTTAAAATACAATGAAAGCATAATTACCAAGTGTGGAGAAAAAATAATTCAACTTAGAATCCAGTGTACTGTATAGCTGTTATTCAGGAATAAAAGTAAGATAAAATATTTATAAATTTAGAAAATGGGAGAGTCTGATACCAAGATACTTACTTCAAGAGAACTTTGAAATTATTTCCTTCAAAAAAAAAGGAAAATGATTCCAGAAGGACAGTCTGGGATGCAAAAAAGAATGATAGACAATGAGAACAAAGACACAACATACCAGAATCTCTGGAACACATTTAAAGCAATGTGTAGAGGGAAACTTATAACACTAAATGCCCACAGGAGAAAGCAGGAAAGATCTAAAATTCACACCCTAACATCACAGTTAAAAGAACTAGAGAAGCAAGAGCAAATACATTCAAAAGCTAGCAGAAGACAAGAAATAACTAAGATCAGAGCAGAACTGAGGGAGATAGAAACACAAAAAAACCATTAAAAAAATCAGTGAATCTGGGAGCTGGTTTTTTGAAAAGATCAATAAAATAGATAGCCAGACTAATAAAGAAGAAACTAGAGAAGAATCAAATAGATACAATAAAAAATGATATAGGGGATATCACTACCGATCCCACAGAAACACAAACTACCATCAGAGAATGCTATAAACACTTCTATGCAAATAAACTAGAAGATCTAGAAGAAGTGGATAAATTCCTGGACATATACACCCTCCAAAGACTAAAGCAGGAGGAAGTTGAATCTCTGAATAGACCAATAACAAGTTCTGAAATTGAGACAATTTCCTAGGTCTTCCTGTGTTTCCTAGGTCTTCCTGGATTCATGTGGTGTTTTTTAAACCTCAGTCATTATCAGAATTCTGCATTATCAATGCAGAATTCTCAGTCATTATCATTTAAACCAGAAGTAACTCCTGGTGCTGGTCCACAGCCTGTTAGGAACTGGACCAAAAAAAGTCCAGGACCGGATGGATTCACAGGTGAATTCTACGAGGGGTACAAACAGGAGCTGGTACAATTCCTTATGAAACTATTCCAATCAATAGAAAAAGAGGGAATCCTCCCTAACTCAATTTATTAGGCCAGCATAATCCTGATACCAAAACCTGGCAGACACACAACAACAACAACAAAATTTCAGGCCAATAACCCTGATGAACATCAAAGTGAAAATCCTCAATAAAATACTGGCAAACCGAATCCACCAGCACATCAAAAACCTTATTCACCATGATCAAGTCGGCTTCATCCCTGAGATGCAAGGCTGGTTCAACATGCACAAATCAATAAATGTAATCCATCACACAAACAGAACCAATGTCAAAAACCACATGATTATCTCAATAGATGCAGAAAAGGCCTTCAACAAAATTCAACAGCCCTTCATGCTGAAAACTCTGAATAAGGTAGGTATTGATGGAACGTATCTCAAAATAATTTTGAGATATTTATGACACACCCACAGCCAATATCATACTGAATGGGCAAAAACTGGAAACATTCCCTTTGAAAACCAGCACAAGACAAGGATGCCCTCTCTCACCACTCCTATTCAAGATAGTACTGGAAGTTCTAGCCAGGGCAATCAGGCAAGATAAAGAAACAAAGGGTATTCAATTAGGAAAAGAGGAAGTCAAACTGTCCGTGTTTGCAGATGACATGATTGTATATTTAGAAAACCCATTGTCTCAGCCCAAAATCTCCCTAAGCTAATAAACAACTTCAGCAAAGTCTCAGGATAGAAAATCAAAATGCAAAAATCACAAGCATTCCTGTATACCAATAACAGACAGAGAGCCAAATCATGAGTGAACTCCCAGTCAGAATTGCTACAAAGAGAATAAAATACCTAGGAATTTAACTTACAAGGGATGTGAAAGACCTCTTCAAGGAGAACTACAAACCACTGCTCAACGAAATAAAAGAGGACACAAACAAATGGAAGAACATTCCATGCTCATGAATAGGAAGAATCAATATCGTGAAAATGGCCATACTGCCCAAAGTAATTTATATATTCAGTGCTATCCCCATGAAGCTACCACTGACTTTCTTCACAGAATTGAAAAAACTACTTTAAATTTCATATGGAACCAAAGAAGAGCCTGCATAGCCAAGACAATTCTAAGCAAAAAGAACAAAGCTGGAGGCATCATGCTACCCGACTTCAAACTTTACTACAAGGCTACAGAAACCAAAACAGCATGGTACTGGTGCCAAAACACATATATAGATCAATGGAACAGAACAGAGGCCCTGGAAATAACACCACACATCTACAACCATCTGATCTTTGACAAACCTGACAAAAACAAGCAATGGGGAGAGGATTCCCTGTTTAATAAATGGTGCTGGAAAAACTGGCTAGCCACATGCAGAAAGCTGAAACTGGATCCCTTCCTTACACTTTACAGAAAAATTAACTCAAGAGGGATTAAAGACTTAAATGTAAGACCTAAAACCATAAAAACCTTAGAAGAAAACCTAGGCAACACCATTCAGGACATAGGCATGGGCAAAGACTTCATGACTAAAACACCAAAAGCAGTGGCAACAAAAGCCAAAATAGACAAATGGGATCTAATTAAACTAAAGAGCTTCTGCACAGCAAAAGAAACTATCAGCAGAGTCAACAGGCAACCTACAGATTGGGAGAAAATTTTTGCAATCTATTCATCTGACAAAGGGCTAATATCCAGAATCTAGAAAGAACTTAAATTTACAAGAAAAAAACCATCAAAAAGTGGGCAAAGGATATGAACAAACACTTCTCAAAAGAAGACATTTATGCAGCCAACAAACTTATGAAAAAATGCTCATCATCACTGATCATTAGATAAATGCAAATAAAAACCACAATGAGAAACCATCTCATTCCAGTTAGAATGGTGATCATTAAAAAGTCAGGGAACAACAGATGCTGGAGAGGACGTGAAGAAATAGGAATGCTTTTACACTGTTGGTGGGAGTGTAAATTAGTTCAACCATTGTGGAAGACATTGTGGCGATTCCTCAAGGATCTAGAATTAGAAATACCATTTAACACACAAATCCCATTACTGGGTACATACCCAAAGGATTATAAATCATTCTACTATAAAGGCACATGCACATGTATGTTTATTGCAGCACTGTTCACAATAGCAAAGTCTTGGAACCAACCCAAATGCCCATCAATGATAGACTGGATAAAGAAAATGTGGCACATATACAGCATAGAATACTATACAGCCATAAAAAAGGATGAGTTCATGTCCTTTGCAGGGACATGGATGAAACTGAAAACCATCATTCTCAGCAAACTAACACAGGAACAGAAAACCAAACACCACATGTTCTCACTCATAAGTGGGAGTTAAACAATGAGAACACATGGACACAGGGAGGGACACTGGGGCCTGTCAGGGGGTGTGGGGCTGGGGGAGGGATAGCATTAGGAAAAATACCTAATGTAAATAATGAGTTGATGGGTGCAGCAAACCAACATTGTACATGTATACCTATGTAACAAACCTGCACGTTGTACACATGTACCTCAGAACTTTAAATATAATAATTTTTAAAAAAAGCAGGCAATCAAATGGTAAAATATTTAGGTAAATCCTAGCAAGCATTGCCTATATAAAATTACAATGGTGGTTGAAAAACAAAACCAGATCAGAATTCCAATGTCTCCCCCAACTCTGCCACCATCAAGATCTGCACTCTTCTCACAGCACCCTAGTAGCTGTTCTCCACCAGCCCCATGCGTTCTTAACTTAATCTTTATCCAAAATCTCAGGGAATTTCAATGCAAATTTTGGAGGTTCTTTATCTGTGCAAACCCCCATCTACTAATAGCCTGCCCCAGAAATTCCAGCTACCTTAGCAGCACTGAATTCAGATCTGTTCCTTCTGCCCTGCCATAATACTGCTTTCTATTTGGGATCCACTTTGTGGTGCAATTTGGAAAGTGCCCAAGATGAAAAGCTAGGCTGAATGTTGAGCTCATCTTTAGTGTTTCTTTTCTCTCAGTATCATAACCTTGTGCTGCCTATTGTCCATTGCCCAAAAATAGTCGTTTCATGTGTTTTGTACAGCTTTATAGTTGTGTAGCCAAAGGATAAGTTGCTTGTTACTCCCTCTTGGCAGGTGTAGAGTCCCTTATTCATTAATTTTTTAGCCTATAGCTTTCCTTTATGACTATAAATGATAAATGATAGCATATAAGGCTTCCAATTTCCTTTAGAGCACCATTTTTATTGCATTCCCACAAGTTTCCATATGTAATGCTTTGGTGTAATTAAATTCCAAGTTTTCCATTTTTCATAATTCATTATGGTTTCTTTTCAATGTATGACTTATTCAGAATTGTGTTTTCTTAATAAAAGACATGTACAAGAATCTTCATAGCCATTTTATTCAGTAAGCTAAAGACAGTAAGCTAAATATGGAACCTAGGTGATCATGAGCAGGAGAACAGGCAAACAAATTAATGTATATTCATACAATGGAATTCTACTTGGCAGTGAGAACCACAATGTTCTAATGCATGCAGCAACATGGGATAAACTTAACAACATCCTGTGAAAAACATGCCAGACATGAAGGAGAACAGATAACACAATGCCATTTAATAGGAAAGTCTGAAAAAGTCAAAGCTAATTTATGGCATTAGAAATTATAGTAATGGTTGACTCTGCAGGGGTGGGGAGGTAACAAGGATTGACTGAGAGGGGACTGATTGATGGGAATAAAACTCATTGAAAAACTTAGAAATGAAAGAAATATAATTTTAAAATTTTTATTTCATGCAACTTGATTTCTAACTCCTTAATCCCAGGTATTCTAATGTTTCTTTTCTCTTTTGGGGTTCTGCATGTCACTGGGTTCTAATGCAGCATCATAGCACTCGGGGCAGGGGACACCCTGGCTGTCAGTCATCAGCTCACAGACATTGCTCCAGAGAGCACGATCCCCCTGCTACTTCTGCACCCTCTTGGCTGCATGATTCCCAGTTCCTAGATGTGCCATGCAGCATACCCTCCAAAGTCAGGCCATCTTTCTGGAGAAGTTGCTGATATACAGACCCCAGACCCCTCTGCTCTATGGACCCTTCAATGTCTCTCTCAATCTCCCTGAGCTCCAGGAAAATCCATCAGGCTTGGGGAGGTCCCTGCATTCACTTCTACTTCTCCAAAATGTTTCTTCTCCTCTTTTTGGAGACACGGTCTTGCTTTGTTGCCCAGGCTAGAGTCTAGCGGTGCAATCATTGCTCACCGCAGCCTTGAACTCCTGGGCTCAAGTGACCCTCCCACTTCAGCCTCCCAAGAAGCTGAGACTACAGGCACATGCTAACATGCATGGCTATACTTTTAAAGAAGTTTTTGTAGAGACAGAGTCTCGCTATGTTGCCCAAGCTGGTCTCAAACTCCTGGTCTCCAGCCATCCTCCCAGCTTGGCTTCTCAAAGTGCTAGGATCACAGGCATGAGCCACTGCATCTGGCTGTTTCTTCTCCTTCATGTATGAATCTTCTCTTCTTTTTGGGCTTAGACTTTCAGAAATACAAGCCAAGAAAAGAGATGTTTGTCAAGTAATCCTAGATTTTCATCTTGCCCCACTCTCTGAATGAAGTCATAAGCTCAGAGTCAACTTGGAAATTGAGAGAAGGACAAAGGATAAACAAAGGACAAAATAGCCATGTATTGCTGTCTTAAGATACTATCTTGCTCATATTATTTTACTAGTCTCTAACTCTCTGCCTTATGGAAAATCGGACTCCATTTAAAATTTCACTTCATGGGCCACTCAGATATTCTTTTTCTTGAGTAGGAACTGCAATGTGCTCATAATCACCTCCCCTTAAAAATGGCCCCATGATGCTGCTTCTGCATTTCTTGCACATCCTAAGTGTTGTCTTGACTCTGAGGAGCTCGGTGATGTACCAGAATTTGTGTTGCTGAATGGTTTGGTGTCATTAGCCACTGTAATCCCAAACTATGAGCAACAGGATTCTCCGTTCTCAGGTTTTGTATGATCCGCTTGGCACCACACCACCAAGATCTTGTTTCTGTGATCAGCGGGCTCTGCAGCACACAAGTTACTACTTCCTGTCCAGAAAAGGCCTAATCCCTGACCAAGGTATTTCAGTTCCGCTCTGAAATGGGTAAGAATTTCTGCTCAGCTAATAGCTAAGATGGGTAAAGGTCAGATAAAATTGTTAAAGCTGTTTAGGAAAAATATTCTTTCTGCAACATGTACTGAAATTAAAAATATGCAATTGTGAGCAACTTTGGTTCAGAATTTTTTCTTTCCCTGACATTCCTGATGGCTGCCTCTGACCTTTCTCCTGTCCTGTGACTCAAATCACTGCTCCATTAAAAAAGAAAGAGAGAGCAAAAGAAAGAGAACTTCCACACAGATGAGAAAAAAAGAGCATAGCAGCCTTTTAACCCTGTGTAGTGTAAGAAGTGCCCATGTAAGAGATTTGTTCAAATACACGGAGAAGGTAGACAGACTGAAATAATCTTGGTTAAGAGCAACCAGTTAGAAATAGAAAAATTCGCTGAGTTCTGATTGTGTTGACCTTTTGGTTTGAGGTTTTATATCCAATTTCCTCTGAGGCTGGTGAGCCTCTAGGCATTTGTTTTTTATTTATTCATGGATACGTTCTGCAGCCCTTCTGGGAGGAAGCTCGCAATCCTCCTCTGCTGTGTTCTACACCCCATTTCTCCAATCCTATGCTGTGAGTCACTGAGGTCACCCATCACCAAGCACTGCCTCACATTGCTGAGAGTCTCCTAGCGCATACTACACTACCAGTAGAGAGAGAAGATTGGTCTACATGAAAACTATCGTCTCTACCTCTCTTGAGAAAATTCCTAGATGAACTGTACATTCTGAGGCTGGTGCTACAGAGAGCAAAACAATCCTCGGTAGCAGGTCAGACATGCAGACTGAGCAAGGCCGACAAACCAAACTAAAAAAGAATTAGAGTAACATCAAAGAAAATATGACATCTAGGGCAAGAGTGATGTCTTAAGACATAAAATGCAAACTATGAAGGAAAAGATTGACAGTTTTGACTTCATTTGAAAAACTGTTGTATGACAGAGATATAAAAAAATGTAAAAAGCCAAACCCACAGGTTAGAAGATTTTTACAATGTTCCTAAGCAACAGATAATTCATCTCAAGTATCAATTTAAAAGATGAACAACTCAAAAGAAAAATAAATAAAGAAACAAGCAAGCACTTCACAGAAAAAGAAATACTTATTATAGCCAATACATAAGGAAAGATATACAGCTTTACTAGTAATCAGGAAAATGCAAATGCCATCTCACTCCATTTAGGCTGGTGAAATTTAAAGTGTATGACTTTACTAAGTGTGGGTAGAGAAATAGAAACCTTCATCACGAGTACAACCACAACAAAATACATTTTGGCATCATTAGGCAAAGTTAAAAATATTCACACATGCCTATGACCCAGAACTATTTCGAATTACTCCAAGAGAAACTCTCACATGTTTGGAGAAAGAAACATACTCAAGGACATTTCTGTAGTGCCTTTCACAACAGAAGAGCTTTATGTAACCTAACTGTCCATCAATAGGGGAATGTATGAATAAAGTTAGAATTATACAATGGAAAAAATATATAGCATAGTCTAAATGAATAATTGGAGCTATATGTGTTAATAGAGACATGTTGAAAACTAACACTGGCTGGCATGTTGCCCATGTTGCAGAATGGTCTGGGCAGTACAGAACTACTTATATTAACTTTTAAAAGAGAAAAACAATAATATGTATGGTGTTAAAATATGATATATGTATATATATCTATATAGGGTGTATATACACTAGTGTGTATATACCATATATAGTGTATTATACCATATATAAAATAGGGTTTTTTCTTTTTAAAATTAATATAAATGGCTTATATATGGCATGTATATATGTGTGTATATGCACACATACACACATATATGTGATAAGAGTACAGACCAACTTCAGAATACTGATAACTTCTGGAAAGGGAGGGAAAGACAAGGAAAGAGAAGGAAGAGGAAGAGGAGGACAAGGAAGCTGTTACCATTTTTTTGAGTGCTTCTTATTTGCTAGTCCCTCTTCTAAATATGGTCAATGGATTGTCTCATTTCATTCACCTGCATAGTTACCTATAATACAGGTACTATTATTATCATCCTCATTTCACAGACAAGAACATGGGATTTCAACTTTGTCCATTGTAAAGTGCTTCTTTAAAAAAATTAGATCTGAAGTAAATGTGATGAATACTAACATGTATTACATCAGAGTGGGGGCCAGTATACATATTACATTTTTGAGAGGTGTCTTGTGACAAAGAAGTAGGCAAGTGAAACAAATGGGATCTTTTGCCACATTCAAAATCTCAGAACAGTAAAAAAATTACTCTCTCCCTATACTTACTTTTCTAAAACGCTGATAAACCACTAAAGTTAATTAATATCTTTGCCTGTTCAACCTTGGTAGTGACTTATCATCAATATGCTTATTGGGTACCAACCATCAGATGAGCAATTACTTTCTTAGTTAACACTGAACACACTAATTTACTAATCTAAGCCATCCCTCAAGACAATTTCTTACTTTATAAGCTGATTTCTAAGTTAAACTTTAGGATTACATAGAAAATAGTTCTTTCTTATCTGGTAATAAATAATTTGCAGTTTATGTAATTTTATGTATGCTTCATGCACCAATTCAATCAGAATAAATTGGGTAAGTGACTTGAAGAATCCAAGAAAGTGCTACATACCATTCTTCAGAGTCTTCATTTGCCTTCCATTTTTCCTAACATTTTCCCTAACACTTTAATTTTGGTTGGCAAACAGTCAGCAGGTGACAGTTTGGTCAAATGTTTTACCACTGCATAGTGAGGGTCACCCACTTTGTAGCCTGAGATGATTGAGTCCAAACCCATCATTGCTCTATCTGCTCCATTCACTCATTTTCTCCGTTGTATGGGTTACACATAAATTATAGCACCCTTGTTTACAATAATCATACACCATCAGTTATAAATATATGGAGCTGCAAGTAAGAGAATGCCTTACCTGTACAGGTAGTCTCTGACTTACGATGGAGTGTTTGACTTGATGATGGTATGAGAGCAATGTACATTCAGTAGTAACTATACTTTGAATACCCATACAACTATTCTATTTTTCACTTTTGGTACAGTATTCAATACATTACAGGAGATATTCAACACTTTATTATACAATAGGCTTTGTGTTAGATGGTTTTGCCCAACCATAAGCTAATGTTAGTGTTCTGAACATGTCTAAGGTAGGCTAGGCTAAGTGCTGATGTTTGGTATATCAGGTATATTAAATGCATTTTTGACTTATGATGTTTTCAACTTTTGATGAGTTTATTAGTATGTAACCCCACCATAAATTGAGGAGCATCAGTATAATATAACAAATATGGAGGTGGGACAGAGACCCAGAATCTTTCTATCTATCTCTCCATCACTCTCAGTTTGCCTGCTTTTGTTGCCTCATTGATATTATAGAGTTGCTGCAGCTCCAACAAGGCAGACAAAGGGGCATAGGAAGAAAAAACTGGTATCTGGGTATTTTCCATCTAAACAGAACACAAACACTATCCTAGGAACACTAACGAACTTCTGCACATTTTTTAAAAATCAGAACTATGTCACATGGTCATCTTTGGTTGCATAGGAGGCTGAAGAAATGGAAAATAGGATTGTCCCACTGGTCTTAGTCAAGTCATGATTCATTCTTTCTCGATGTACATATTATCTCCCTGCACAAAGCAGTTATTTTGGCATAGAAGAAAGGAGTATAGATATTTGGAAAGCAGTTATGTGACTTCACAGTGTTCAGCCATCTGATCTTCCCTGGGGGTGAGGCATATTCTTTAATTCAGTGTTCAATGTACCTGCTCCTGATTTAGCCCCACTGGACAATGGAAAAAGTTTTGTAGGAAAGGGTAGGGTTGAGTAAGTTTGGTATTCTCTATCTCCTTCTTGAGCCCATGTCTGGGCAGAAAAATCCACCAAGGGTGGTTGTAGAGTTGGATTAAAAGGAAGACTGTTCAGGGTGCTCATGGTTTTTGCAGTATACTGGCGAGGCAGAAAATTAGCAAGGATATTAATAAATGAACAATCTCAATAGTGTTATGAACTGTGAAGAATGTAAAGCAGACCAATAACTGGGGTGGAACATACCTGGAAGGGAAGCAAGGAGCAATTTTTTTTTTTTTTTTTTTTTTTGAGACAGAGTCTCGCTGTGTTGCCCAGGCTGGAGTGCAGTGGCGCAATCTCGGCTCACTGCAAGCTCCGCCTTCCGGGTTCACACCATTCTCCTGCCTCAGCCTCCCAAGTAGCTGGGACTACAGGTGCCCACCACAAAGCCTGGCTAATTTTTTTGTATTTTTAGTAGAGACGGGGTTTCACCGTGTTAGCCAGGATGGTCTCGATCTCCTGACCTCGTGATCCGCCTGCCTCGGTCTCCCAAAGTGCTGGAATTACAGATGTGAGCCACCGCACCCGGCAGAACAATGTTGATGCTGAGTATTTCAGATAGGATAGACAGGGAAGCTTTCCCTCAGGGGGTGACTGTTGACTTGAGACATAAGTTATGAGAAGGCACCAGTCATGAAAAATCTGAAGCATGAGTACTGCAGGCAGAGGTGATAAGTGCAAAGATCCTAAACTGAGAATGAGCTTGGACTGGAGCAGAGTGGGAAAAGAAGCAAGTAAAACTAGATAAGGTGTAGGTAAGAAATAGAGGTGAGCAAGGTAATAGAGAGCCTCATGGGCATGTTAAGAAATTGGAGGTTTAAATACAGCAACAAAAACAAGACAATGACATAATCTTATTTTGTTTTACAACATATAAGGGATGCTAAACCATTCTTGGGATAAGTTAGAAGTATGGTGCCAGTTAACTCAGGTCTCTTTACATACCTAGTCAAATGTAAATTGTTTTCACTGTTACTCATTAAGAAAACACTCTTAAAAGGGGAAAAAAAAAGCATTCCTCACTGCTGCCATCTACAAAAATGTAAATGTGAAACAAATATTTTTAAATCTTGGTTTAGAGTATTTATAAGTTATTAACCAGTTTGGGACATTAATGTATCTTCATGCAATGACTAGCTTCAGATGACCTTTGAAACGGTGCTTTTGCAAAAATAAATGGATGATTGAACTTCTAGTTTGTAGTCCAGCATGTAAGAAACTTGGAAGTTGTGACTCCAGTCTTCACCACAACAATAAAATTTGAGCAAACTGAAAATCAACAACTCTTCTTAAATCCCTTGGGAAACTGAAGTCACAGTGCACCCCAAAATTGATGTCTATCACTCCAAAATTGATGTGATAAGTTGATAGAGAGAATCACAACTTTCTTGGGCAGAAGCCCTGGAATCAAAACCACCAGGAAAATTTAACCTGCAATTGATGAATCGCTAGATGATCAGTGTGGATAAGATTGACAGTAAAAAACTTCAGGGGGCCCAGTCCTAAGAGGGACATATGCTATGATGAGTTTTACTTCCAGATGTCCTATCAGTTTCTAATAGAGAAGATTAGAGAAAAATTCCCCTGTGCTTCCGGCAGGCGGTGGAGGAAAGTAGCCACTTTAAAATATACCCAGATCATTCTGTTCTAAACAAGGCCTGCCCTTAACAAAAATAAAAAAATGCCTCTGATTGTTCCATCAGTAGACTGAACATTGTGAAGCAAAGAATCTGTGAGTTTGAAGGAAGGTCAATAGAAACTTCCAAAACTAAAATGCAACAAGAAAAAAAGTGAAAAAGATAGAGCAGAATATTCAAGAATTGTAAGACAATTACAGGAGATATAACATAAATGTAATGATAATACCAGAAAAAAATAAGAGAAAGACCACAGAAAATGTTTGAAGCAATAATGGCCAAAGTTTTCCAAAATGTACAACAAAAATAAAACCACAGATCCAGGAATCTTAGAGAACACCAAGAAAGATAAATACCAAATAGTCCATAGAGAGGCATGTCATATTCAAGCTGTAGATAACTAGAGACAAAGAGAAAATTTTGAAAAAAGCCAAAGTGGGGGAAAAATCTTACCTGTAGAGGAGCAATGATAAAAATTATATCAGGCCGAGTGAGGTGGCTCATGCCTGTTGTAATCCCAGCACACTGGGAGGCTGAGGTGGGAGGATCACCAGAGATCAGGAGTTCGAGACCAGACTGACCAACATGGCAAAACCCAATCTCTACTAAAAATACAAAAATTAGCCAAGCATGGTGGTACGTGCCTGTAGTCCCAGCTACTGAAGAGGTTGAGGTGGGAGATTCACTTTTTCAAAAAGTGAAAAAGCCCAGGAGGTCGAGGCTACAGTGAGCCATGATACAGGCTAGGCAACAGAGTGAGACCCTTTCTCAAAAAAAAAAAAATATATATATATATATATATATATATATATATATATCAGACTTCTCTTCAGAAACCATGCAAGGAAGAAAGAGAGTGGAATAAGATATTTAAAGTATTTAAAGAAAAAAAACCCCACCAACCTAGAATTCTATATCCCGAAAAATTATGCTTCAAAAGTGGAGGAGAAAAAATGCTTTGCTCAGATAAGCAAAACTTGAGAGAATTTGTTGCAAGTAGACCTGCCTTGCAAGAAATGTTAAAAGAAGTTCTATAGAGTGAAGGAAAATTATATATGCAAGAAACTTGGATATACGTAAAAAAAGGAAGAACATTACAGAAGGCATAAATGAAGGTAAAATAATTATTTTTATTTTTATTATTCTCAACTGATCTAAAAAAGTAGAGAAAATTGAGTCATATAAAATTCCCAGGTAAAACCAAAATTGACAGAAAAAGAATGAGATACAAATAAGCAGACAAAAGAAAAAAGGAAAAGAAAACCCAAGGGCAATGAGTCGCAAACAGTAACAAATAGAGTAGATATAAATCCAGCTATATCAATAGCCACTTTAAACATCAGTGGTCTCAAGTATACCAATTAAAAGAGACTGTCACAGTGGATAAAAAGGCAAGACCAACTATATTTTGTCTAAGAAATCCACTTTACATATAAAAACATATATAGGGTAAAAGTAAAGAGATGAAGAAAGATAAATCATGATAACAATAATCAAAAGAAAGCTGGAGTAGTATATTAATTTCAGGAAAAGCAGACTTCAGAACAAGGAAATTATCAGGAATCAATATGGCAATTGCAAATTGCATAATGATAAAGGGGTCAGTTCTCCAAGAACACATAATAATCCTCAATGTGTATGTGCCTAACAACAGCATGTCAAAACACTAGTGAAAAATGGACAGAACTGCATTAGAAATAGACAAATCAACTATTTTAGTTGGAAACTTCAACACTCTCTATCAGAAATAGGCAGATCCAGTAGACAGAAAATGAATAAGGACATAGTTGTGCTCAACAGCACCATCAATCAACTGGATCTAATGGACATTTACAGAACACTTCATTCAATAATGGCAGAACACACATTCTTTTTAAGGTCATAAGGAACATTCATCAAGATAGAGCCCATTCTGGGCCATAAAACACATCTTAACACATTTAAAATAATACAAATCATATAGCATATGCTATAGATCACAATATAACTCATCTACAAATCAATAACAAAAAGATAGCTGAAAATCTTCTGAGTATTTGGAGATTAAATAGCTTGTAAAGAATACATAGGTCAAAAAAGAAAACTCAAGAGAAGTTTAAAAATATTTTAAACAAAATAAAAATGAAAATACAACTTATCAAAATTTGTTGGATGCAGTGAAAGCAGTGCATAGAGAGAAAATCATAGCAGTGAATGCATATATTAGAAAAGAATAGAGATCTGAAATCAATTACCTAAATTTCTACCTTATGAAACTAGAAAAAGAAGAGCAAATTGACTTAACTTGCCAATTAGAAAGAATTAGAAAAAAAAAAGAAACAATGAAAATTAGAGCAGAAATCAATGAAATAGAACATAGGAAATCAACAGAGAAAATCAACAAAACTAAAAGTTGGTTCTTTGAAAAGATCAATAAAATTGTAAAAGTCTAACCTGATTAGCTAAGAACAAAAGAGAAGACACAAATTAATATCATCATAAATGAAATAAGGGCCATAAATACTGATTCTATGGACACGAAAAGAATAATAAAGGAATATCATGAGAAACTCTATGCCCACAAACTTGAAAACCTAGATGTAATGAACCAATTCCTTGAAAGATACAATCTACCAAAATTCACACGAAGGGAAATAGACAATTTGAATACTTCTATTAAAGAAGTCAAATCTTCTTCTATTAAAGAAGTAGAATCAATAATTAATGACCTTCCAAAACAGAAAACATCAGACCCATTTGTATCTTAGTGAATTCTACCAAACATTTAAGAAAGATACGATATCAGTTCTCTACCATCCCTTCCAGAAAATAGAATCAGAGGCAATACTGCTTAACTCATTATGAAGCTAGCATTACCCTAACAAAGACAATACAAGAAAGGAAAACTATGGACCAATATCTCTCATGAATATAGATGCAGAAATCAGCAAGAAAATATTAGCAAATCAATCCAACAATGCATGAAAAGAAATTATACAACCACAATCACAATTTTACAACACAATCACAACACAATAAATCAAGTGGGATTTATTCCAGGTGTGCAAGCCTGCTTCAACATTTGAAAAGACATCATACTCAATGGTGAGAAATTAGGTGCTTTCCTGCTAAGATTAGGAACAAGACAAGTGTGTGCTCTTGCACCTCTCATGTTTAACAAAGGCAATTTAGTGGAGAAAAGATAGTCTTTTCAACACGTCATGCTGAAGCAACTGGACATCGACATGCAAAAAAAAAAAAAATGAAGTTAGACTTACACCTTTCATAAAAATTAACTCAAAATGAATCATAGACCTAAATGTTAAATGCAAAAGTATAAAACTCCTGGATGAGCACAAAAGAGAAAATCTAGGTGAACTGAGGTTGGTGATCATTTTAGGTATAACATCAAAGGAATAATACATGAAAGAAAAAATTGATAATTTGGACTTCATTAAAACTAAAATTTTCTGACAACAGACTGTCAAAACACATGAGTTAAAAACTGGTAGAACTGCAAGTAGAAATACACAAATCAACTATTTTAGTTGGAACTTCAACACTCTATCAGAAATGGATAGATCCAGTAGGCAGAAAATCAGTGCTCTATAAAAGGCACTCATAAGAGAATAAAAAGGCAAGCCACAGACTAGAAGAAAATATTTGCAAAACATGTATCTAATAAAAGACTGGCATCCAAAATATACAAAGAACTCTAAAAATGCAACAATAAGAAGACAAACAACTCAGTTTTGAAATGGGCCAACAATCTGAACAGACATCTCACCGGAAAAGATATACAAATGGCAAATAATTATATAAAGAGATATTCAACATGGTATGTCATTAGGGAATTGCAAATTAAACTAACAATGAGATACTACTACACCTTATTAGAATGGCTAACATCCAAAACAATGACCACACCAAATGCTAGCAGGGATGTGGAACACCTGGAGCTCTCATTTATTGGTTATGAAAATGAAAAGTGGTACAGCCATTCTGGAAACAGTTCGGCAGTTTCTTACAAAACTAAAGATACGTTTACCACTCAATTCAGCAATTGTGTTTCTTGGTATTTACCCAAATGTGCTGAAAACTTATGTTCACATAAAAACTTACACACAAATGTTTACAGCATCCTATACATAATTGCCCAAATTTGAAAGCAACAAAGGTGTCTTTTAATGGTGAATGGATAAACAAACCATGGTTCATCTGTACAATGGAATATTATTCAGCACTAAAAAGAAATAAGCTATTAAGCCATGAAAAGACATAGAAGAATCCTAAATGTATATTGCTAAGTGAAAGAAGCTAGTCTGAAAAGTCTACACACTATGTGATTCCAACTATATGACATTCTGGAAAAGGAAAAACTATAGACATAGCAAAAAGAATCAGTTGTTGTCAGGGGGTTGAGTGGACATAGAGGAGGGAGGGATGATAAGTGGAGCACAGAAAATTTTTAGGACAGTGAAACGATTCTGTATGATACTGATGGGTACATGTCATTATGCATTTGACAATAACCCATAGAATGTACAAAACAATGAGTGGACCCTAAGGTAGAGATCTTAGTTAATAATAATATATCAATATTGGCTCACCAGTTGTAACAAATGTACACACACTAATGCAAGATGTTAATAATAGGAAAAACTGGGAGAGGGGCATTAGAAGGTATATGAGAACTCTCTGCACTTTCTACTCAATTTTCCTATAAACTAAAAACTGCTCTGAAAGTTTATTAATATATTTTTTTAAAAAATCAGAAGCTACCCTTCTATGTGCTCGTCTCACTGGTCAGCAGAAGCAAGAAGTTCTAGGTTTTCTCCAGGTCTCTCCCTTGCCCCTGGCCTCCTTAGTTTTAAGCCATAAACTCAGCTTCAGTTCTCTAGTTGCTTTTTTACTTAACTTTCATAGTTTCAAATTTTTATCTTAGTTACACTTATAATAATATACATTACTGCTCAGATAATTCTGTAGTGGTCATGAGTCCCTTTTAGTTAATTTCTGCAAATGAGGTCTTTGGTAAAATAAATATGAACACTATTGGCTTACACCTTTCAATCTGTTAAATGCAGACGCTAGAAGCTATAACTCCCTAAATTAACATGGAAACAAAATAATTTAAGCCTCCTCTTTGAAAAGAGCAACTATAAAATCAGAAATATGAGGATCCCTTTAAGAAGAAAATCACATTTCAATGTAAAGGACTAGGGATAAATCTCCTCAGATTTGAAATTATTGTGGTTTGGGGGATGCTGTGTTATAAATCTTTCTATGTGCTGATTAGAAAACTGAATTTAAAGGCTAGTAAACTCAACAAAGAGCTCTGGTGAGCTAACTGATCAAGGGGAGAAACTGTCTGCAAGGCATTTGACTAAGCTGTGCTCTCTATTTTAAGTGCCAGCTTTCCTTCCATTCAGCCAAGAGAGATAAACTCCTGATGTCAAATGGCTTTTTGACAAGATCATGTCTGAAAGTGTAGATCTTTATATTTGTGTGGGCATCATTGTCTGCAGAAGTTTTAGATAATTGCAAAAAGTGAAAAACATCAGAGATAGTGATAGTTCATTTTTTTCATTAATTGTATTTATTGTTAAACACTCCAGATACAACTCATCTTAAAATAAACCGTTTTAAAATTATTTTCTCTCTGTAATCTGGATCTTTTGTTCCCCATCCACTATTTATAACATGTAATTTCTGAGATCTGCAATAGTATTTTATCACTTTCTCTTTGTTGCTGTTGATTGTAGCACAACTGCGTGAACTGAAAGTGCTTCTGACAGTTTGAAAAGCTAAAACACGACTCAGATTGTTGTTCATTCTTTGACACTACTACTGGCCATTTTACAAGCACAGGATGAGAATAAGAAGTTTTGATAATGAAGACAATATGGGAGGTATGAAAGTACTACCAGGGAAAGAGTGTAGAAAAGAAATATTTGACATCCTAAATCCTACCATCTCCTTCCCCTAAAACTGACATTTATTCCAAATTCCATATTTCTGCCACTAACACAATCTTGTCAGACACATGAGAAAGTTTGGTGTCATCCTCAAACCTTTTCTCCCTATCTGGCTCTCCAGATCCTCTTCTCTCTAATTCTCTGTGGATTCCAATAGAGATGTTCTCCAAAATACTATAGAATCTGTGTCCATTGATCCCACAGGGACGCAAGCTTTGATCTGACCGCCAATGCAAAGGGCAATGTATATGTAACATTTATCTATAGGGATTAGGACCAACTGATAGGCAAAAGAGCTGTGCCATGAACAGAATTACCTGGAGAGGACCTGAGCAGCCCTGGACTAAACTAAATAAAAGGTGGAATGAAAGGAGAGAGTGTATAATTCTATGAGAACTGTAAGACCTCCTGGGTTGCAGCACTGATAGTACCTCATAGCACGTTTGATAGTTGCATGTCTACTCTCCCTGGATTGCCTCAGTCTACCATCTAGGCCACTTAGGATTTTCTTCTCTCCATGATTTCACAGTGAGAGATTTCAATCGCTTTAGGTTCCCACAAGAGGGCAGAAAGTTATATGCAGCCTGTACCACACCCTACTCCTGCCAGCCTCTCCTGCCTCAGCACCCACTGCCTCAGTCCCCGCTACGTTGCTTATAACAGGGCAACCCCCACTTCTAGTCAATCAAACAACCATCTATCTTAGCTTTCTGGTCAGAGTAGGAACTCAGGAACTCTATAAACATTAATTCTTTTGCCTCCATTTCTTTTCTTTTCATCTTTCTAGTTCAATTGCTTATCGCCTTGTGCCAAGACAAATCTCTTCTAACCATTCTTCCTGTACTTTGAACTTTTCCCTCTCCAATCCACCTTAAATAATACAGCTGTTTATCTTCCCGACTCATTATCCTGTGCACCCTCACCCTCCTCTGCATCATTCCACATCTCCCTATTAATTATCACATCTATCCAACCTTTCAGCAGGGAATCCAGCTTCTCTACATTTGGCTCACGTCTCCCTTGATCTAGCCTTATTTCCTTCATATGCGGACAGGAATCCTCTGTTCCATCAACTGGCCTGATCATTTCAACCATTCAGAGGAAAGAATTTACCCTGCTTATCCCTAATCTACTCACATGGACAGATTAAATGGGTACCAAGAACCATGAAGGGTCTTACATTTTGCCCTACTTGCAAACTAACAAGTTAAACTGCTATAGTTTCATGGATGCTGCAGAAGACATGAGACTTCTGGGTCAGAGACAAAAGACTTTCTTACTAACAGCAATAGCAGCAGCCAAAGTATAAGCATTTTCTTGCAACTGTTTCTAGAGCCCCAATCATAGGGCAATACATGGAAGGCCAGGGAAAATCAGCATATACAGTAGGCTGCATTAGAGAAGAGGAACCCTGAGTTCAGGAACACATATCTTTTATAATAAGCAGTAATCATGCTAGCTGTTTACTCCTGAGGAAAACATTTTGTCTATCTTTCATGGCAGTTGTCCATAATAAACATCTCTGAAAATATAGTTCAAAAAAAAAAGGCAGTCAGCACCTCTGCTTGTAGGATGTATGCAGAAACACAAGAGACATATGGATGGATAATTGTCTCCCAACAATGAGCTTAATTCTAATCCTTTAAAAAACAGAAAGGTCGATTTGTTGGTGAAGTGGACAAAGAAGGTTGTAATGGGCTTTTTTTTTTGAGACGAAGTTTCAGTCCGTCACCCCCGCTGGAGTGCAGTGGTGCGATCTCAGCTCACTGCAACCTCTGCCTCCCATAGTCAAGTGATTCTCCTGCCTCAGCCTCCCGAGTAGCTGGGATTACTGGAACGCACCACCATGCCCGATTAATTTTTCTATTTTTTAGTAGAGATGGGGTTTCGCCATATTGTCCAGGCTGGTCTCCAACTCCTGACCTCAAGTGATCCACCTGCCTCAGCCTCCCAGTGCTGGTATTACAGGCGGGAGCCACTGTACTTGGCCTGTAATGGGCTCTTGAGTCAAACATCATCAGTTCGCTAATTGCCCTTATCCTAGTGCCTGGCCAACAGTAAATGTTCAACATAAGTTAACTAATATTATTTTTGTTGCTATTGTTAAGTAACAGCAATGACTAATAAATCCCCTAATCTTCTACCCCTGATTCCAGGAGAGGTGATCAGTGTCTATCTCAGGAGAAACATGGATGGTGATTGCTACAATCTGAATTATGTTTCCTCAAAATTCATATGTTGAAGTCCTAGCCCCTGGTGCTAAAGATTGTGACTGTGTAGGAGATAGGAGGTAATTAAGTTAAAATGAGGCCATTAGGGTGGGTCCTAATCAAATATGACAGGTGTCCTTATAAGAAGAGGAGATTAGCACATGGACACACACGGAGAGAAGACACATGTACAAGCTATCTACAAGCCAAAGAGAGAGACCTCAGAAGAAATTAACCCTGCCAACACTTTGATCTTAGACTTTTAGCCTCTAGAACTGTGAGAAAATAAATTTCTGTTGCTGAAGCCCTCCAGTCTGTGGTATTTTGTTATGGCAGTCCTTGCAAATGAAGACATACAGTGATGAATGAAATATGAATGAACCTTCTGAGACCTGGCTTTGGGTGATTCTGGGCCTTAACCAAATAGCTTATTACAGGAAAAACCAATGTGAGGTATGGCCTTAAACATTCTCTAAATGATGCAGGGTGTGCACCTTGTAGTCCCACCCTTGGCCAGGGCTCTGTTTTCGCAGTTCCCACCCAGCCCTCCATGCACCTAACACTCCTGACTTCAGAAGCAGGGCCCTGCCCCTCACTGCCTTATTTCACTTAGGATGTTACAACAGGGTTGGGGGCTTTCCTAACTCTTTAAGCTTCTCAGGGAGACAAAGTATGGTAACTAAAAGCTAAGTCATACTTGCAAATAAGTTAGAAATAACAAATACAAGGTTATTACCTGCAATTTGTAAACAAATTTGATAGTCATTCTCCTCTCCTCCTCTCTCAAGGTTAGAGAGTTAAAAATTGTAATTATAGGTTGGGGACGGTGGCTCACACCTGTAATCCTAGCACTTTTGGAGGCCAAGGTGGGCAGATCAACTGAGGTCAGGAGTTGGAGACCAGCCTGACCAACATGGTGAAACCCCATCTCTACTAAAAATACAAAAATTAACTGGGCTTGGTGGCGTGTACCTGTAATCTCAGCTACTCAGGAGGCTGAGGCAGGAGAATCACTTGACCACGGGAGGTGGAGGTTGCAGTGAGCTGAGATTGCACCACTGCACCCCAGCGGGGGTGACAGACTGAGACTTCATCTCAAAAAAAAAAAAAAAAAAAGCCAGGAGAATCGCTTGAACCCAGGAGGCAGACCTTGCAGTGATCCAAAATGGTGCTATTGCATTCCAGCCTGGGCAACAAGAGCGAAACTCTGTCTCAAAAGAACACTTAGAAGTTCCTCTACAGTTAGCAGGAGGCTTCACACATACAGTCATGTGCCACATAATAATATTTTAGTCAGTGATGGACTACATATATAACAGTGGTCACATAATCTTATAATACCATATTTTTACTGTACCTTTTCTATGTGGTATGTTTAGATGCACAAATACTTACCATTGTGTTACAGTTGCCTACAGAATTCAGTGCAGTAACCGTCTGTGCAGGTTTGTAGCCTAGGAGCAACAGGCTGTGCCATATAGCCCAGGTGTGTAATAGGTTATTCCATCTACGCTTGTGTGAAGACATTCTATGATGTTCACATAATGATGAAATATACTAACGACTCATTTCTCAGAATGTATCCCTGAGGAAAGCATGACTATTACCATTTTTTCCACTTTTAATCAGATGGCCTGCCTGGTTCAGAACGCCCTTGTAATTCTTTTCTTCTTACCCAAGGTCTCCCCTCCCATCAATGCCCTGCCTCAGTCCTTAGAGAATACTTATCTGAACATTTTTGTCATTACCATCTATGTGTTCACGCTCATATAGCATACACTCTCATGGAAATTATTTTGTGGACACCTTCTTCTCCAGAAAGATTTACAATTTTAAAGCAATAGACAGAAGACTCCATTATATCGTTTTTAAATTGATAGACCTGATTTTTTCAGAGCAGTTTCAGGTTTACAAGAAAATTTGCCAGAAAGTACAGAGAGCTGCCATATACCCCTTTCCCCCAACCAGACACTTTCTCCTATTCTTAACATCTTGCATTAGTGTGGTACATTTGTCACAATTGATGAACCAATATTGATACATTATTATTAACTAAGGCCAGTTGTTTATGGGGGTTCACTCTTTGTGTCATACAGTTCTATGGGTTTTGATCAATGTATAATGTCAGGTATCCCCCATTATAGTATCATATAGAATTGTTTCACTGCCCTAAATATACCCTGTGTTTCACCATTTCAACCCTGCCTCTCTTTTCGCAAATCCTTGGAAACCACTGGTATTTTTAGTCTCTATAGTTTTGCCTTTTCCAGAATGTCATATAGTTGGAATCACACAGTATGCAGCTTTTTCAGACTGGTTTCTTTCACTTGACTTGACAGCTCGACCTCATTATATTTTAGAACAGAACCCTACTCATAGCAAGACCTCAGTAAATATTTTTTGAGCTGCTGTTGATGGTAACTCCCATTAAGCAAAGCTTCATGGAGGAAGTGGCATTTGAGCTGATCTTTGAAAGATGAGCAGGATTCTACATGATAGCTAAAGCATCCAGCAGAAGAAATAAACAGTGACATTAACAAAGTCACAAAGGTAAAGTTCCTGCACCTCTGAGGCTCATGTTCTTTGTCTAAACTTTTCTCCACCTGCTGTTGTTGATAAAGTCTTTCTCTCCTCCTCATGATTTGTCATTTTCTTGGGTGTTTTCAGCATTCATGTATTGGCCCAAGTAATATCCTGTTGGCATTTTTAATTTTTTTATTTAATGCAAAAGTAAAATAAGTTTCAGAAGAGTTAAGTAAAGTGCCTGAGTTAGTAAGTGGCAGAACTGCTGCCTAACCCTAGGTGTTTCTGACACTTAAACATTACTGTGACATTTTATGTCCCTAAGGATTAATGTCAACTCAGATCCACTGAAGATTCAGTTACGGCTTCAGTGTATGCTTTGAACGAATCATCAGCATATGATGCTATTTCTCCCATAGCAACAATGCATGCATTCTGGGTCCACGTGGTGGAACTGGGCATGGGTGCTGTTTATACTTCATAGCACACTTGTAGAATTCTTGCTTCCTCTCCCTGCAGCCAAGGAAGGAGTGTTTCTACCAAGTGACACAACAAGGATGCCAGTAAGCTGGAAATCAGACTGTCACTTGGCTATTTGAGCTCCTCACGTTCTTGAACCAATAGACAGACAGGAGGTTGCTTTACTGGCTCAGGTGAATGAGGTTAGTTTCCAAGGGGGAATCAGATTACTGCTACATAATTGTAGCAGGGAAGATCAAGTCTAAAATGTAAGTGATTCTCTATATCACAGGGAGGCTAACTCCCCCCGTGTCTGTCTCCTCTGGTGTCTCCAGCAGTAGCTGTGTTACTCTGTGGCTCCAGTTCTCAGTAACAGGCCTGCTGTGGTCCCACCTTCTGCCAAAGACCTTGAACTCGGGTCTCTGGTCATATCCCCTCCTCTCTTTGTCCTTCTGGCCAGGGGTGGTGGTGACTTGCTGCTATTGCTAATCTCCGGATGGTATCTCTGTGTCATAGTTTAGCTTTTCAGCTCTTCCATTACTTATGCACAAAATTCCTTGTATTAAATTATCTTTGTTTTAAATACCCAATGTGGTTTCTTTATTTCTGGCTTGGTTTGACCTTCACTGATATAGACTCCTTTCTCTTATTAATCTATCTGTAATCTCTCTAGAAAATAGCACCCCCTGTAGTGAATATGGCTACCATCTAAACAAGGAAGATTTCCAAATCTGTATCTTCAGTCCTGATGTCTCTTCTGAGAGTTGGTGCCTTTTCCACAGACGTAACTTAGATGTTGTGACAGTAAATATCAGCTATGTTGAGCTGAGGAAATAAATGATCCCAAATTCCAGCAGCTTATGGTAAAAAATAGGTTTATGCCTTGCTTACACTACATACTCATCTCAAATCAGTTGAGACTCTACGTTGTTTTTCGTCTGAGACCGAGATTGTATGGAAAACATCTGGCTCTTAAGCCTTGTGCCTGGAAGGTCCACATGGTCACTCCTGCATTCATCAGGCAGAGGGGATCCAGGAGGAAGAAACCAGAATATTTGATACACTACAGAGTTAACAAGCCCTCAAATGCAGCATGCCCACACAGAATTGCATCATCTTACCCCCCTAATACGTTCCCCCACCTGTGCTCTGATTCATGTAATGTCACCATCATCCAGAGTTACCTAAGATAGAAACCTAGGTGTTATCCCTGGTCTCATTCTTTCCTAATTTTCCCTCAATGCTTTTCCCCAATAAGTCACCAAGTTTCATTGAGTCCATCATGTAAGTACTGCTTAACACATTCCCATTTCCATTATTCATATTCAGATGACTGTCATCTCCAGAACATCTCCAATCTTGTTTTCAGTTGATTCTTTACAGAATGTCCAGTGTAGAATCAAAGAGGATCCTCTTTAAATCTTTACTGACCTTGGTTATAGATTAGTGAGTTATGACAGTATTTAGCATGAGGACTTGCAAAGAAAGAGAAAGTAACCCTGTGGGGATATATACATGAAGCATTGTTAATACTGCCTTCAAATTGCTCTTCTAGGAATGACAAGGAAGAAGAGGTTATGGAATGTTTACATTCCTGTGGCCATGAAAACACAATAAGTTGGAAGCATTGTTGGCAGCCAGCCAAGTGGGGCTGAGTTCTAAAGATTACAAATGTACAGCATCTTCTCCTGGTTATCACTTTATAAAGCATCTGTGTTTACTAGTATTTAAGGTCATAAAAAATAGACTTTCCAAGGTATATAACTGCTGATTTATAGGGTTGAATAGTCCAACCACTTACACTATAACATTTGTTATAGAAGATTATATTTTTCCACTTAAGTTATAAAAAGACAGGAACCAATTTCTCCTATAATTAATTTCAACCTATAAATGCTGAGTGAGTTATTGGTTTAGCTAAAGCATTTTTGACTACTCAATCTGTCTCTGTCTGCATATGGATATCACTATTAGAGAGATTATAGCTAGTCTAGGCAGCTCTAATCAGGCAAAATATCCGGCTTCATTTCTTCCACATCAGAGAGATGTTTCTAAAGCACAGGACCATGATCATGTCATACACACAGATGTGTAATAATTCACAGAATCAAAGGAAGAGCCCAACACCGGTCTATAGGATGGCTAGAAGTCAGGAAAGTCCTGAGAATCTGGGAGAGTATCTGCAAGGGACTGCCCTCTGGAGGACACATATCAAACAGCTTCCACTTTCGGAAACATCCCGAAACTTCAGGAAAGAGGAAGCAATTATTCTATAGAGAAAAATTGATAAGGAGGAAGGCTAGGCAAAATTCTAGTTATAAACAACCTTGTGAGGTATTCTTATTTGCTAATGACAAAAATGATGCTTTGAGAATTTAAATACTTTGTTCAGCTGGTAGTTATCAGAGACAGCCCTTAGTCAAGTCTATTTGACTCCAAAATCCATGCTCATGACCAGCATGCAACCATGGCCACTTACTCACCCTTGAGCCCTCAGTGACTGGTAAAGTATTAACACTAGGCAGGCATTCCATAAATATTCATTTCATTGAATGAAAACATGAATAAAAATGAATAAAGATAATAATAAATGGTCAAAAGTGGTCTAAGCTCCTAGCTGAAGCTTAGACTATGTGGCGATTTATGCAGGAACATGAGGGTGGAGGTACAGGATGAACCTACACTTCTATTCAGATATGATTTTCCCTAAGTAGGCTATTCTATTCTATGTTCTACCACCCCACTCCAGCCAATAATGCATCTCCTTTTCCCTGTGGCTCATTTAATCGCCTTTCTGATGGAAGCCTTCCTATATAGTTTCTGCCCTCATAGATCTTACTCTCATGTGAGCCCCAAAGAAAGTTGCATATTGACAACATTAATTACATTGATAGTATTGACTGGCATAGCTTGCTCATTGCTTAGTGTCTAATACATATTAAACAAAGCTTATCCCCAACCAGATTAGCATCAGCTATGCAAGGACAGATAAAGGGTACTCCCAATCAGTCCCAGGGAATATACAACAAATTAAAGATGCTCCATGAATAACTATTTCTTGATTAATTGTTGAAGTATTGCCTCACAAATCAACAGCTTGTATCCTGAAATAGCAAAACCGAGCTCCTTGGCTGTAGAGCAGGGAGACCATGATTTAAAGGTTGTAAACTCAGGATGTGACCCTGCCACTGATTCACTGACCTGAAGCTGGACACATCCACACTGAGCTTGAATTCTGCCCTGTGTGCTATGCTGTCAGCAGGATGGGCAGTAAGATTTCATAAAACCAGTGCTTAGAAAGACAATTAGAGAATCAGAGCAAGCCACTGCTTCAGAGCATCCTGCCTAATTTACTAAAAATGAAGACCATTCTTGACCTGGTCACTTCTTCCATGCTAAGCTGTGTGAAAACCATAAAATGCTTTTAAAATTAATCTCTCTGATGCAGTTTGTCTCCAGCAACAACCTAAATCTTGTTTCTTTTTCCGTGGTTTTCTCAGTTTCTTTCAAGGAATTTGTGTGTGTGTGTATGTGTGTGTGTGTGTGTGTGAATGAGACTTAAGATATTTTTTGTGTGTCAGATGTTTTCTCTGGTGGATTTTTAAAAGTTCTCTGAGCAATGTTATACAGGTATTGACATTCTTCCAAATAAGTTACACAATGTTTGCAGTAAATACTTGGAGGGGAGAGGCACTAAAGATTAACAGCAATAAACACAGCAAAATTCAGGTGTCTCAAATTTCCTTTCTTGAGAACAGATATCCTGGAGCTGACAAAATGAAATTGAAGCTCACAGAAGGAATCAGGGAGTACAGCAAAACACACACACACACACACACACACACACACACACACACAGATTTACTCTTACTAACCAAAATATGCATAGCTCTCCTTACACCCTAAAAACCATTTGCAGGATAGTGAGTGGGGAGATGTTTCTGGGCACCTGACTCAAGGCAGTAATTAAAAATCATCATCTGTTTCCTTTTTCACCCAGTCCGTGGTGTTTAGGTGAAGTTTTCAGCTGTTGATAGATTAGATTTCCTAGAATAGCAGGATGAGTGATTTTCAAGATCTAAGAGACGTTAGAATGTAGCTCTCGCTGAAATCGCCCATGTGAAGAACGACATTGAACAGCATATCAGGCAAAATGCAACTTTGAGGAAATCTGCCCATAACTGTGAAACATCAAACCCCTTTGAAGTGTCAAAAGCATCTTCGTACATTAAGTCCCGGAGGTAAAAACCTCCAGAGCACAGGCTTTTTCTTTTCAGAAGACCCTAGAGATGAAACTTTGAAGGTTTTGGGGCCCTATGAGTTTAACTGTCAATTCTTCTGTTCCATTTTCTTTTTTCTGCCTTTTTAAAGAAAAGGCCCCTGCTGTGAGATGTTATAAAAAGCTGCAATTTCTACTTTTGATTAGTTTTCATATTCTTGAAGCCACAAGGCAAATGCAGGGCAGGTGGAAATGACTTTTAATTCCCTTTTTCATGTAGAAGGTAACGAAGCAAAAGACACAGGGGTGGCTTCATCAGGCACCTGGGGACCCCAAAAAGACATGAGGAGTTGCCCACAAAAGCTGCCAACAGCTCCTTTTTTATTAATTCTACAGGACAAAACAAGACAGCACAAAACATAGGGATGCTTTTAGGGAATCACTTATGGCAGGGGTAGAAGAGACACAGATGATAAAGAAAGCCAAGGGCCTCAAGGCAAAACATTAATACATCTTTTTAAGGCATCACAAAACTTCTATTATGAAGACCAGGGCCAAAGCAATCTTCTGAATTTTATGAATTTTATATCAGTATACCAATTGCATTTCTGAAGATGAAAATAAGCAATATTCCATGATATAAAATTATCAAATTAACACATTATCATGTAAATATATTGAGTCTACAAAGCCATTTGTTCTGATTCTGTAGCAATTGGTGCCAAAAATTATGTCCCAGAAATTTCAGACAATAATTCCAAGAAGGTTAAAACTACAACACACAGCTTTTCAGAGAGCAAATGAATGCATTTCTCAGAATTATTCTTGTATCTATTATCATAATCACCTCCAAGGAATTTTGATGTTGTTTCAGATATGCACAGTAAAGGGCATGGTCCTGCAGAGGTCTTCTTGGTGAGTTTACAAATACAGGTTCTTAGGCTGAGAGGAGCCCTGAGGTTCTACTCATGTCACACAGAAGAGGAAATGAATCAGTAAACTCCATTTGGGCCACGTTTCCTTGTGAAGTCCCTCCTCCATGGAGGAAAGGGTGTCATCATCAGTTTCATTAGTTACTAACCTTGGATAAGTAATTATCCCCTGCACACCAATTTCTCTATCTATAAAATTAAGATAATAATAGCTACACTGGATTTTAAGAGGGTAATATGAGATAATGCGGGTCAAAGTATAATCCACCGACACTGGCTGTGAAAGGATTATGGGTTAAAAATTCTGAATTTCTGCCACAAGGAAGATGAGTAGGGAAAATAGCCCATATTTGTGCTCTGGCCCAGTGGTGGATCCATCCTAGCATAGATTAAAAAGGAAAATCATTCTCCTACCAAAAGAAACATAAGGAGGAAGGCTCTCCAACCAGGGTGAATGTAGACACAATTCACAGGAGAAGCAGCAGCAGAGCCGATTAAATAGAAGGAATAGTCCTATGTCACTCATCTATAGCCAGTGGCAGAATTTTTGCATTTTATATTAAATGAAGCAAACATCATTACGGATGACATTGACAATGATTCAGTGCTTCAGGTCTTTGGGGTCAATAAAATTGACTAAGCATTAGCAGGGAAGGGGGAAAAAAAACCCTCTTTAACCTCTAAAACATAGACATGCTGAATATAACGAAGAAGTGTTTAAAACACTTCAGCTTAAAACCAAAAAATGAAGAGAAAACTCCAAGTCACCATAGTGAGTGAATGCTGAAGCCAAGGGGTGATCCTTCTATTGGATCTGACACATAGGGAAAGAAGGCTGATCGGGAGGGAGTTCTGGTTCTAGCTTGAGTGCCTGGAGACAAGTCACAAAGGAAACTCCAGTAGTTTTCCCCTAAGAAATATGGGGAAAAAGAGCCACTCATGAGAAATCTGAGCCCTCCTCTTGTACTGCACATGTGTGAAGTCTGAATTCTTGATATTTGCATGGTGGAGGAACACCAAGTTAAGAATGTAATAGAGAAGTGGTCTGACACTGTTGAAGCCCAGTGTGCTCCCAACGTGGGCAAACATAAAACTACTCTGAAGATTAAAGTCGTAACCAACACCCAGGAGATCCCCACAGAAGACAATCCAATGACAAGGAGCTCATAGTAAAAAAATAATAGTAATAAAAATTGTAATAGTGACATAAGTAAACAAAAGAAGAGAGGAAAAGAGACTTCATTGGAAGATGTGCCTTCCCAGGAACTGAAGATAACAAGACCACCTCAAAGAGGATTTAAAATAAACACGTCTAAAATGTTTAAACAAAGAAAGAAATGCAAAAAGATATTCAAGATGTTGGGGGAGGGAAAGAACAAACATTTGCAAGAACAAAAGATATTCTTGAAATTGAATCTATGGCCGCTGAAATTTAATAACTCAAAGAATAGAAAAATAGATTTAGGGACGGTGAGAAGTAGTGAATTAATAGTGTTAAAGGGTGAATTGAAGCCCTAACCCCCAGTAGTTTAGAATGTGACTGTATTTGGAGACAGGGTCCTTAAAGAAGCATGGACCCTTGTGCAGTGTAACTGGTGCCCTTAAAAGAAAAGAAAATTTGGACACACAAAGAGACACTAGGGATGTGTGCACACAGAGGAAAGGCTGTGTGTCCATGCGCACAGAGGGCACAGCAAGAAGGCGGCCATCTGCACACCAGGGAAAGAGGCCTCATAAGAAACTATAATAGCCTGATAGATTCTTTCTGCCCACTGCACCGACAAAACCAGTTCACTGAGATCATGGTAGTGTACTAAAAGAAAAGTTTAATTGATACGAGGCTGCCATTTCATGCAGGAAATGAAGTTATTACTCAAATCAGTCTCTCCAAAGACTTGGAGATTAGGGTTTTTCAAAGACAGTTGGTTGACAAGGGGGTTAGGGAATGGGGAATGTTGACTGGCTGGGGATGAAATCATAGGAGTGTGGAAAACAGTCCTCCAATGTGAGTCTGCCTCTGGGTGGGGGCCACAGGACCAGTTGAGTCATGAGTCATGGGGCCAGTGGAGCCATCAGTCATCAGAAATGCAAAAGTCTGAAAAAAAATCTCAAAAGGCCAATTTTAGGTTCTACAATAATGATGTTATCTACAGGAGTAATCAGGGAAGTTACAAATCTCATAACTTTAGTTTTACGAAATTTACTAAATTTCATTTTTTACTAAATTTAGTTTTACAAAACTAGTTTAGTTTTGGGAAGGGCTATTATTTTTCTTTTAGGGTTAAACTATAAACTACATTTCTCCCAGATGAAGCTTGGCCTAAGTTCAGGAATGACCAAAGAGAACTTGGAGGTCAGAAACAAAATGGAGTCAGCTATATCAAATTTCTCTTACTGTCATAATCTTGTGAAGGTAGTTTCACAACAAAACATGCCCACACCTTGATTTTGGACTTTGAGCTAACAGAACTTTGAGAAATAAATTTCTGTTGTTTAAACCACCCAGTCTGTAGTATTTTGATATGAAAATAGCCCTGTAGACTAATACAAGTGGATAAGTACAACGACCAAACTGGAGCACAGAGGAGAAAATAAAGCAAAGTGAAGAGACACAGAGGATCAAAATAAAAAGATCCAACATATATCCTGTAAGATTTTCACAAGGGGAGAATGCGGAGAATTGGGAAAAGCAATATTTGAAGAGAAAATTGCTGAATTTTTCCAGATTTGAAAAAAGACAGGAGTCTTATAAAAGTAGCACCTTAAGCAGGATGAATACTTAGGAGTGAGACTACAAAACAGGAAAGACAAAGACAAAATCTAAGATGCTGCTACAGAGCAAAACAGAGATCACCCTCCATGAAATTACAATTACAATTTCAAACAGTAGCAGTTATCTAAAACAGTAGCAGTTATCAGAATGATAAAATAACATTTTCAAATGCTGAGGAAAAAGGTCAACCTAAAATTGTATAAGCAACTAAATATTACTCCAGCGATAAAGACAAAGTAAAGATATTCTGGAATGTTAAAATATTGAAACAGTTTACTACTCACAGATATTTACTGAAAATTCTTCCTACATATGAAGGAGAAGAATATTGAAAAACATGTAAAGAAAAAACATTTAGCCAAAAAATTACAAATTTATTAAAAATTCAAGTAAATACTGACTATAAATACTAATAATTCTCTGTGATAATAACTGCTTTAGAAGGTACATGTGAAATACTAGACAACAATCACCTGAAAAATGGAGAGGGGGATCTTGGAGTTCAAATATTCTAAGGTTCAGGAGGGGGGATTAAGGTTCTGGTTTAGATATTTTTTTAAACATCTGTGTTAAATTTTAGTGATAACCACCGATATAATGAAAATAAAATGTATTTTTCCGAAAAAGAAAAATAGCCCAGAAGGCAGAAAAAAGATGGGCAACTAAAAAATATGGCAATTAGAATTCACAAAATAACAATGCAGTCCTTGACAAATATATTCATCCACACAGATGAACCTGGAAAACACAATAGTGAATAAAAAATAAAATTAAATTAAATAAATAAAAATAAAATAGTGAATAAAAAAGGAAACGATAGACTAATACATACATACATAAAGTGTGATAATATCAATGTCCATTTAAAAATGACAGAAACGAATATCATGCTTGAACACACACTCACATCACTAGAAGAGTATGTTCCAAAGTCACTATGGAGCTTGTTTATCTGGAAAGAAAGTAGAATGGTACAAACTTGATGAACAAAGAAGACTATAATTTAATCTGCAGTGTCTTATTTTTGTGAAAACAAAACAAAAAACAACCAAACAGAAAACTTTTTGAATCAGAAAGAAAGAAAGAAGAAAGGGAGGGAGGGAAAGAAGGAGAGGGGGATGTAGGAAAAGAATCTTATTTAAAAAAACAGGCCCTGACGCCAGATGGTCACACTCCAGGTTGGTCAGTGCAGGACAAGAAGGACCCATAAGAGGGTATGGATGTGAAAAATAATCAGGGAATACTGAGATGCTGAAAAATCATCAAATCTGGGGAAGAGCCAGTATTGGTCCGTGGCCTGTTAGGAACGGAGCTGCACAGCAGGGGGTGAGCTGTAGGCAAGAGTGAAGCTTCATCTCTATTTACAGCTGCTCCGCATCGCTTGCATTACTGCTTGAGCTCTGCCTCCTGTCAGA